>NC_037340.1:2554637-2873967 GCF_002263795.3 Bos taurus | reverse complement strand
TCTGAATTTGGCAATAAGGAGTTCATGGTCTGAGTCACAGTCAGCTCCTGGTCTTGTTTTTGCTGACTGTATAGAGCTTCTCCATCTTTGGCTGCAAAGAATATAATCAATCTGATTTCGGTGTTGACCATCTGGTGATGTCCATGTATAGAGTCTTCTCTTGTGTTATTGGAAGAGGGTATTTGTTATGACCAGTGCATTTTCTTGGCAAAACTCTATTCGTCTTTGCCCTGCTTCATTCTGTATTCCAAGGCCAAATTTGCCTGTTACTCCAGGTGTTTCTTGACTTCCTACTTTTGCATTCCAGTCCCCTATAATGAAAAGGACATCTTTTTTGGGTGTTAGTTTTAAAAGGTCTTGTAGGTCTTCATAGAACCATTCAACTTCAGCTTCTTCAGCATTACTAGTTGGGGCATAGACTTGGATTACTGTGATATTGAATGGTTTGCCTTGGAAACGAACAGAGATCATTCTGTCGTTTTTGAGATTGCATCCAAGTACTGCATTTCGGACTCTTTTGTTGACCATGATGGCTACTCCAGTTCTTTTGAGGGATCCTGCCCGCAGTAGTAGATATAATGGTCATCTGAGTTAAATTCACCCATTCCAGACCATTTCAGTTTGCTGATTCCTAGAATGTCGACATTCACTCTTGCCATCTCTTGTTTGACCACTTCCAATTTGCCTTGATTCATGGATCTGACATTCCAGGTTCCTATGCAATATTGCTCTTTACAGCATCGGACCTTGCTTCTCTCACCAGTCACATCCACAGCTGGGTATTCTTTTTGCTTTTGCTCCATCCCTTCATTCTTTCTGGAGTTATTTCTCCACTGATCTCCAGTAGCATATTGGGCACCTACTGACCTGGGGAGTTTCTCTTTCAGTATCCTATCATTTTGCATTTTCACACTGTTCATGGGGTTCTCAAGGCAAGAATACTGAAGTGGTTTGCCATTCCCTTCTCCAGTGGACCACATTCTGTCAGATCTCTCCATCATGACCTGGCCATCTTGGGTTGCCCCACAGGCATGGCTTGGTTTCATTGAGTTAGACAAGTCTGTGGTCCTAGTGTGATTAGATTGACTAGTTTTCTGTGAGTATGGTTTCAGTGTGTTTGCCCTCTGATACCCTCTTGTAACACCTACTGTCTTACTTGGGTTTCTCCTACCTTGGGCGTGGGGTATCTCTTCACGGGTGCTCCAGCAAAGCGCAGCCATCGCTCCTTACCTTGGACGTCGGATATCTCCTCACCGCCGCCCTTCCTGACCTTCAACATGGGATAGCTCCTCTAGGCCCTCGTGCGCCCTCGCAGCCACGGCTCCTTGGACGTGGGGTCCGTCCTCCCGGCCACCAGTCTGGCCTCGGGCGTGGGGTTGCTCCTCCCGGCCGCTACCCTTGGCCTCAGGCGTGGGGGCGTGGGGTAGCTCCTCCCACCCGCCTCCCCTGGCCTCGGGCTTAGGGGCATGGGGTAGCTCCTCCCGCCCGCCGCCTCTGGCCTTGCGCTTGGGGCATGGGGTATCTCCTCCCGGCCACCGGCCCTGACTTTGGACGTTGGGTAACTCCTCTCGTCGCTGCCCCTGACCTCGGACGCTGGGTATCTCCTCTCAGCCGCCCCCCCTGACCTCGGACATCAGGTAACTCCTCTTGGCCGCCGCCCTTCGGGCATGGGGTCCTCCCGGCTTCTGCCCCTGACCTCGGACGCAGGGTGCCTCCTCTCGGCCACGCTTAGCACACCTGTTGCAGCCGCCTGCACTTTTAGAGAATGAAATCGTTATTATATATTATGATCTGAATGTAAACTTGGATATAGAACTTAAGAGAGTCTCCTGGTATCCTAAAGAAGTATTACTCAGCCATTGAAAAGCATGAAATAATGCCATTTGCAGCAACGTGGATGGATTTAGTGTCATACTGAGTGAAGAAAGTCAACAGAGAAGGAGAAATGTAATATGACATCCCTTATATGTGGTATCTAAAAAAGAAACAATAGAAATGAACTTACAAAACAGAAAGAGACTCAGAAAATGAAGTTGCTTGCCAAGGAGAAGGGATAGTTAGGGACTTTGGGAAGGTCATGTACACACTGCTATATTTAAAATGGATAACCAACAAGGACCTATTGCAAAGCACATGGAAGTCTGTTCAATGTTATGTGGCAGCCAGGATGGAAGGGGACTTTGGGAGAGAATTTTGTGGTGGTTGTTCAGCTGTTCAGGCATGTCAGACTCTGTGACCCCCATGGAGATGCATACATGTCTGGTTGAGTCCCTTCACTTTTCACCTGAAACTATCACAACATTGTTAATTGGCTATACCCCAATACAAAATAAAAAGGTTTATGTTTGGGGGGAAAAAAGACTATAATGAAAAAAATAATTTTTATAAAAATACATCTATTTTTGTTGTTGTTGTTGTTGTCGTTGTTAGCTGAATGGAAAGGAAGTCCAAAAGGGAGGGGATATATGTATGTATATGGCTGATTCATTTTGCTGTATAGTAGAAACTAACTGAGCATTGTAAAGCAACTATACTGCAATAAAAATTAATTTTTAAAAAAAGGTCATTGTCTGTGACCCTGCATTCTATCACCAGGAAACTAGTCTTCTTGCCTCCAGGGAGTCAGTCCCAACTGTGTTTGGGTAAACATTGTAACAGCACTACCTAGAGACTTAACAGAAGACCCTTTAATGGGACCAGGAGCAGCTCTTTTCTGGACTTTGTGCCACGAACATCATCTAGCCTTGTTTAAAGGGTAGTGGGTTACAGCAGGTTTTCTCAAGGTGAGGTCCATGTTCCAGTTGCATCACCATCACCTGGGAGGTTGTGACAGTGGCGGTTTAGTCGCCGTCGTGTCTGACTCTTGCAACCCCAGAGACTGTAGCCCACCAGGCTCCTCTGTCCATGGGCTTCTCCAGACAAGAATACTGGAGTGGGTTGCCATCTCCTTCTCCAGGGGATCTTCCTGAACCAGGGATGGAACTCGGGTCTCCAGCATTGCAGGTAGATTCTTTACCTACTGAGCTATGAGGGAAGTCCTGGGAGGTTGTTAGAGATGCTAATTCATGGGCCTCACTTACTGATTCAGAATCCCAAGGGGTAGGGCTAGGGAATGTGTTTTTAACTAGCTCTCCCAGTAATTCTGTGAAGTCTAGCAACCTTAGATTAGGTGTGAGGCAACAGTCAACCTCATAGCTGCCTGATTCTCCAAAGATAAGCATGATAATCTATTCACCCAGGAGTAGAAGTTGTTTCCTGAAATGCAAATGGCTGAATATTTATCTGAAAGCCGTGATTAGAAATCAGTTCCTACAAACCTAAATGTGCTACAGAGCAATTTCCTTGAAACACAGTGTTATCAGATGTTTAGCAGTGAAACGACAGTAAAATAAAGCAGCAGAGCTAGATTCTGCAGCATCTTGTGTAACTCCCACACTCTTTAGATCCCCACCCCCAGCCCCCTGGATTTCCCTGTTAGACTGTAGGATGCAATATTAAGTGAAATCTTCCCCATTTGAATTTTTTCCTACAATGGATGCTTGCCTGCTTTCTCCTTAAGACTTCTTAGGCTCTCAACAAAGATGACATGTGTGTAGCTCCTCAAGGGATTGTATTGTGACTGGAGTCACAGAGGGTTTGGCCCCTTTGGAAAGCAGGCCTAGACCAAATTCTGTGAGTACTGGGACCTGTTTCTTGGTTGGAAAATGCTGCCTTTCTTTTCCTTAGATGTGGTCTCCAGGCAAAGACAAAACATTTCATAGAGAAGGAAGCCTGCAAACCTGACGCCAAGCATGTCTTGTCCTTATTAGGGCATGGTTTCATTCTGTGTGGATAGAACATATTTGATTTTGATAAACTATGTTTCTTTTAGTTCCCCCAAATTCAGAGGTGTGTTGGAAAATGTTTAGCGAGCTACTCTCCTGACAGGAAGACCCTGAATTGTAACTTAAGCTGATTTTTGTGATATACATACTCTCACCAAGGGGCCAATTTCCAACTGGCAGAGGGTGATGTCACTGGAGTGGAGCTGGGACCACAGGCTGTCACTATCCTGTGCCAGCTGGCCTCAGCACACCCCTGCTCCAAGGCTCCCTTTCCAGCACTCCCTGAGACTGCAGAGGAGAGGAATTGACCTTGCCCTTGGTGCACAGGGACAGGAGGCAGGAATTGCAGATGCCCAGGGTTGGCTTGTGGGGAGGAAGATAGAGCTAGTGGTCTTCAGGAGATGAGAAAATAGCCTCTGCCTTTCAGTGCTGTGTTGACCCCAGTGTTGGCAAGCTATAAAATGCTGGATTCTATGCTTCCATTAATAGCATGATGAGTTCACCACAAAGCATGGGGGTAGGAAGGACATCACACCTCAGGCTGTTGGATAAATGACTCAGCAACACCCTTTTTCCCCACCTAAGGCTGCCTCCAGAGCCAGAGGGGGCAGCCTTGTCCCAGAAAGCTATTGCCTGCATTTGCTCTCTTATGAAAGTATAAAAGAGGCTGTATCCTAGTAAGACTGTTAAGAACCTCCCAGAGCTTTGAAAGCAAACTCCTCATCTTCAAATAATCCTGTTATTTATAGACCAAGTCAAGCCAATATCCATATTTACTCTGGTTAGTACCTGAGTTCAGTGTTTGATTATTCTTATCGCCATTGGGCTTAGAGCCTAAAACTCTAAGAGTGGTAAGAGTGTTATGCCCTATAAGGTAATAAAAAGGAGGTATATTTTACCTGGGGAACTGACTTATTTATTACTACCAAGGTATTTGGAGAGAAGAGGAAGGGAATTCAAATAAAAGCTTAAAAACAGACTGCATGAAGATGCTCTTGGAAGATAGAGAATGTGGAAGGTTTGTTTTTATTAATTTACAGTGTTCTCAAAATCAGGCCATTTTACGAGGGACATGGCCTAAGGATCCAGATCCATGTTAAGGATGACAAAACCCTCCATTCTATCTCAGGATCTCTGAACTCCAGTATTTCCTTTAAAAAGTCACAATTTCCCAAGTAGAATCAGAGAAGAGAACAGAGCTATGAAAATCTTCTAAAACACCAAGTTGAGTGCAATCTAATAAAAGATCCAAGAGGGAAAAACACCCTACATTTAGATTTGGTGCAATTGAACATATGGTTTCTATTCATATTCTCATGTTTTATTTTTATCCTGTCTTTGATAAAGCAGTATCACTGGTTGTGATGGTCACAAAGGCTCTTACTGTACTTTAGGTTGAAGGGGTTGTTAAGTTTATGAAGGGTTGAAATAAAACTCCTTGACAGCTATGGAATGTGTCTGGTAGGTTTTGTTCTGTTTTATTTTGTCTTCCCTGTTGTCTTCATTTGGGTTCTGCCAGATGCAGACCTTGAGAGAAGATTCTAATGCAAGCATAATTTCTTGGGAAAATAAATCCAGGAAACACTTGGGTGAGTGGAGGTGAAATGGGGAAGGGAAAGAGTTCAATGAGGAATGTTATCAAGGGAGTTGGCCTTGTGGGTGACTGGTGCTCAGCTCTGCTGGGGAACTCTGTGAAACATGGTAACATGCACCTCTGAACTGTCCCCAGTGAAAGTCAAGACAACTGGTGAACTTATTCAGCTCACTTCCAGCCACTGGTTCAAGGAGCTTCCAGGGTCATTAAATATCTGACAAGACCACCTTGTCTTACAAAAGGCTCAGTGAGTTCCAGTAGCATGATAGGAGCTCTCCAGGCAGAAAGGATAGGTGTTTGCAGTAAGGAGCTTCACTCTGTAATTAGGACATTGTTTAATGCTGCAATGTTCAAAAACTTTATTCTGAGCCACCCATGTGAGTTACATATGTCATTTAACATTTTCAAGGAGCCACGTTAAGAAGTAAAAAGACATAGGTGAAGATAATCTTAATTACTCTGAATATGAAAATTGATCTTAATACTGTTGCTTTTAAGATATATTAATACCTACTTTGGCCACCTCATGCAAAGAGTTGACTCATTGGAAAAGACTCTGATGCTGGGAGGGATTGGGGGCAGGAGGAGAAGGGGATGACAGAGGATGAGATGGCTGGATGGCATCACTGACTCAATGGACTTGAGTCTGAATGAACTCCGGGAGTTGGTGATGGACAGGGAGGCCTGGTGTGCTGTGATTCATGGGGTTGCAAAGAGTCGGACACGACTGAGCGACTGAACTGAACTGAACTGAACTTAAGGTATATGCAAGATATCATCATGTCAACATGTATATAGTATAAAAATTATTGAATCCTTTTTGCCCAAATCTTTGAAGTTTGGTGTATATTTTACCTGTAATGGCACATCTCTCATCTCAGTTCAAATTGGCCACTTTGCAAGGGCTCAATAGTCATATGGGGCTGGTGGCTACTGTATCTGGCCATGCTGGGAGCATGTCAATTGCTCTAAGCAATGCCTCAAATCAATTCCAGCCAGTAAGGAAAGGAATATACTTTCCATAGTGGGTCCAACTGGTGCTTCACTGTCTCTACTAGATTATGTTCCTCTGATTTCTCGAGATAAAAAAGCTGGGAAATACTGCCACCTGTTTATTCTACAGAATGATTTTTGATTATTGAGATTTTAAAAAATTTTAGCATTTTTAATGTCTTTGCAAATGCATTGCTATTGGTTTTCTTGTTTTTTTTTTTTAATTTTTATTACAGTTGCTTTACATTGTTACATTAGTTTCTGCTGTTTATGTTAATAGATCAGTATAGGGTTTTACTAGTAAAAAATAGATCCTTGTTTATCTTGTTTTTTCCCTCCATGCACAAAATCTTTATTGAACACTTTTTTTTTTTTTTTTGGACTAGGCATAGTTATAGGCCCTGGGACCCTTCAGTGAAGAGACAATGTCTTGGCTTATATTTTGCTGAGGAAGGCAGACAAACTGAATACCATGTAAATAAGAAGTGCCATGAAGAATAGGTTCTTTAAAAAAAATAAACTTTATTTTTTCTAGAGAAGTTTTAGGTTCACAGTTAACAAGAAGGTACAGAGATTCCCCACATAAGACATCCCTCATACATGCACAGTCTCCCCATTATCAAGAGCCCCACCAGAGTGCTACCTCTGTTACAGTTGACGAGCCTGCATTGACACATCACAGTCACCCAAAATCCATAGTTTCCTGGGAAGAACAGATTCTTAGCAACTGGTTTTTGCATCTTGCTTCTAGGCTTTATTTTACTTTAATCAGATGCCCTGTGTAATAAGTTGGATAGTGGTTATTTAAAAATCCTCTTAAAAAAGGATTTTGCATTTTTCAGAACTTTTTACCTCATGGTTCCTTTAATTAGAGGGAGACTTGATTTAGATTCTTTGAACTAATTTACAGGGACTTCTAGGGATTTACCTATACTGTAAAATAAGTTGTGTAAAGTCTGCCTAGGAGGATATGTACACGACAGTATTTTGCATCCTTGGGTGCCTAATTTATGAGCAGTTCAAACATCCTGCTTCTGCATAGGCTGTCAGATGCATAGCTGAATCACTGCTTGTGCTATCTTTCTGGCGTAAACTTTATAGATCTTTGAAGAATAGCAGTCAGCAGGGCAGGTCAGACTTCCCATTTCCATATTTTCAGTTGAACCCTAGGAGATATTTATTTGAGCTACGAGTGTGAACAAGGCTATGATTTCTCTATTAATTAAGGTTGTTTTATTCATTGGGTGAGATGTGAAAGCATTTAATTATTTAAAGACATGGTGTTTTCAAAGCTTAATTGACTTTTGAGGGTTGAGACACTACAGAAAAAAAATGTTGACTTGAAGCAGTGGCACTTGCAAAGATCTTACTGCAGTGATGACATATGCAGGAGATTTCTAGAGTTATATTAGGCTATAAAAACTTTCAGTTTTAACTGACTGAGGATAATAGTGTTTTATTACATAATAATTTCTTCTAATGGGTCTGGGTATTTCATGTGGCTGTTGGAATAATTTTAATGTAACTGTGATGGAAAAGAGTAGATTTACTTTTTAAGCATCTTTAACACTTCAGATTGCGCCAGTTGATTCAATACTTAAGATCTTTTGTTTTCACCAGTTTAATTTTCTGGGCTAGATTGCATCCTAAAACTTAAGCCATTTTGCAGTAGACAAAGGTGGCTATTATGTTCTTTTCTATATATCTTACTTCCTAATATTTTGATGGTTGCAAGCAAATTAGAGGCTTAACTTTATGCTGGCTATTGTAAGCAAAAAGAAACTCCTTGGAAAGACAGTGGGGCTAAGAATTGACAGACATCTTTAGCCTTGGGCTTTGTAAGCAAGAGCTAAGGGTATACTCAGGGGAGCTTAGGCTGGGGTCCCGAGAAGCAGAGACTGAGTGGGAGGGTTCTTGTGCCAGTGACTTACTGAGGGAATGTTCTCCAGAGAAAGTTGGAAGCTAGCAAGGGAAATGGGATAGGGCAGGAGAAGGATTTAAGCAAAAAGCGAGGGTTCAGGTGAAGCCTAGCGGCAGGCTGATTTCACTGGGCTCCGATGCTTAAATATCATCAGAGAATTGTTCCACCTCAAGACAGAGGGCCAGGTTATTGTGTTCCTGTACCAGTCGGTCAGTGGCGGTGGACTCTCTCTGTTACCAGAGTCAAGTGTGGCTGCTCACCTCTCAAAAGCCAATAAATTCATCTCTGGATGTGAGTCCATCAGCTCCCCAGATTGCCAGCTTTTCTGATTAAAGTACCTTTCCTTTCTACTGACATTGTCCACATGACCTGCCTGCAGGCTTCCTTAGAGGGGTATTGGGAGTAGAGAACTAATCATTCTTTAATTACTTAATTTTTCATTCTTAGTTATTTTTATCTAGGAAAAGAAGCAACAGGTTGGGCAAGACACGGTGTGCATTCAGGAGAGCAGACGTCAGAAGTTAGGTGAAATTGCCTAGTGACCTCATTCCTGTAATTCAGTTCTTTTAAGGTTAGAGGGGACAGAAATGGGCAAAAAGCAAAGGGGCAAAAAGAGCTGCTTTTACCTCTGATTGGAGCATAGCCTTCTAGGCAGCAGTGTCCAGGTAAAGGGGACTTCTAGGGCGGTGGGGAACCAGATTTACAGCATTTGCCAATTTCCATAGTGTAAATACTGCCCCCATGACCTCTTTCAAGCTACCAAGGTGAAGTTACTCTGTGTGTGTGTGTGTGTGTGTGTGTGTGTGTGTGTGTGTGCATGCACTCAGTTAATCAGTTGTGTCCGACTCTTTGTGACTGCACGGACTGTAGCCCACCAGACTCCTCTGTCCATGGAATTTTCCAGGAAAGAATACTGGATTGGGCTGCCTTTTTCTCCTCCAGGGGATCTTCCCAACCCAGGGATTGCATCTCTTGCACCTCTTGCATTGGCAGGTGAGTTCTTTACCATTGCGCCACCTGGGTAGAGCTGGGCTGCGGGGGCAGGTATGCGCATTAAGCTCTTCAGAGCTAGTATGATCTGGTTCCAGGAAATCACTGTCTTCAGGAATCTCCTGGACCAGGGGTGAGCAGACAGAGGTGGCGTTCCTGTCTGTGGAGTGCAGTTCTTCGGGGAACAGAGCAACCATAAACTGTTACCAGCCGATATTCACAGTACCTGAGGAGAGGTGTCGGAGGAGGCACTGGCACCCCACTCCAGTACTCTTGTCTGGAGAATCCTATGGATGGAGGAGCCTGGTGGGCTGCAGTCCATGGGGTCGCGAAGAGTCAGATACAACTGAGCGACTTCACTTTCACTTTTCACTTTCCTGCGTTGGAGAAGGAAATGGCAACCCACTCCAGTGTTCTTGCTTGGAGACTCCCAGGGACGGGGGAGCCTGGTGGGCTGCCGTCTCTGGGGTCACACAGAGTCGGACACGACTGAAGTGACTTAGCAGCAGCAGCAGAGGAGAGGTGTCCCTGCCCACGAACGATCTGCGAAACCTCTACCAGAGGCTGACATAATACAGGGAACTGATGAGCATCACATAGCAGGAGGAGAAAGGTCAGCTGAGCGGGTCAGTTCCTACTGCTTCACCCACCTCTTTAGTTATCCCTAATTGCCGTTGCCTGTGCTTGAATTGCAGCATCCTTGACCAAAATGTAAATTGTTCCGACCTAAGGTACGTGGTTCCTCTGGATGTACCAGGAAAGTATGAGAAAAGATTTAGTCCACTGTGTTTCAGTAGCAGAAGGGAAGCACTGATTTCCTCCAAGACCATTCAAAATTAGGAGAGAGTGGTGCTTCCCCAAAAGGAGGCTAGAAACTTGTTGATGGTAAGTGGGGGCTACATAACATCAATGGTGAAAATTCACCACATGTGGAGTAGAGTTTGACAGAATTATAACAAAAGGACCTAATATTTTTTATTTTTTACTTAAAGCCAATACCTGTTTGCCAACAACTGTTTTTTGTTGCTGCATATGTTGTGGCAGAAATTGTTGCCTCCTCACTAGCCTTTTTCCCCCAAACTTCCTCCTTAATGGCAGAATCATGCTACCATTAAAGAAGCTAAAAAATGCTGGATGTTGACTTTGCCAGCATCCTTTGCACATGAGACATGGGCATATTACCTAGTTATGAACAGTGGGTCTGAGGTACCTCTCTTACAAAGAGAGAGATGTGCATAAAGGGAAACCCCAACACCTTTTATTCCTGTTTTGAATGAAGTTAGGTGAGCACGTGATGTTTGGAGCTGTGGTAAAGAGAGGAAAGCCAAGAAAACCACAGAAAAGCTGGCTTGTAACCCTGACCTTGTACCAAAACTACCTATTTTTGATGTCATAATTACATTAGACTTTAAATTCTTTCATTATAATAATTCTTTCATTATTTTATGTTATTTATTTCACAGTATCCTATGAGGGATGTATCCTTATTTTCATTTCACACATGGGGAATCAGAGGCAAAAATCAGTAAGCACCTTGACTGAGGAATCACCAGAGTTCAGACTTTTCTGTTTGATGTCAGGGGCTTAGCTCTTACTCCATTAAAGACTACTTTCTTATCTATTAATAACACTCACCGTCTATCATGTTTTGTGTGTAACAGACCTTGGTCAGTTCTTTTCTGCACTCTGTCCCTTTATTCCATACAGTGACACCTAAGTTATCCCAGGAATCAGTCTTGTAGAACTATCTGGCTGAATGTGAGTATCATACCTCTTTAGGAAAAAAAAAAAAGTAGTTCTGAGCAACAACCCATGTATATGAAATTCCACTGGAAGAACCCTAGATGACAGTTTGCATGGCCATTTCCAATTTGGCTCAAATCAGCTCCGATCCAGACAGGAGACAGGTAATTCATGGAGGTGAGTTTCAGGTTTCAGTGAGAAGAGGCTTTGCATGTTCAGTACTTCTCAGAATTCATTGTTAAAATGAGGTACTTGCTGGGAAAACTCTCATGTTAAGAAAAATCCATATTCATTACTCAGTAGAATGGCACACTAGTCAATGATATCAGCCATATGAAACTTCCCTGGACCTGAACATTGGTTCCATAACTAATGCCCTCCCATCATTGATTTTTGCTCTTGGTTAGGTCTCCAGTATTTTGGTCATCTGATATGAACAGATGACTCAATGGAAAAGGCCCTGATGCTGGGAAAGATTGAGGGTAGAAGGAGAAGAGGGCATCAGAGAAGGAGATGGCTGGATGGCATCACCAATGCAATGAATATGAAGTTGGCTAAACTCTAGGAGATGGTGAGGGACATGGAGGCCTGGGGTGCTGCTGTCCATGGGGTCACAAAAAGTCAGACGTGACTGGGCGACTGAACGACAACAGAAGGTCTTCATTACAGTTAGAGATATTCCCTGTCCTTTTCTTTGGTGGGTCAGATTACATAGGTGGGGACCAGGGCAGCAGTTACTCCCTCTGAACACATGCCCAAATGTGGTATTAAAAAAAAAAAAGACCCTTAAGATAACATATTGGTATTATGGCAGTTGTTAAAAATGAAGACATTAGAGAAGGCATTGCAAAGCGTGTGATTGAAACATCTTTGGTTGGAACTTGAGTCCCACAGAGAAAAATGTTCAAAGGATGATGAAATTTTTATGTGCTCACGTCCCTACCAGGGAGTAGTTCAGTGCCCCCCTCCCACCCTGCACACCTTTAGATTATGGCGTGGCTCCTTTTTCATCACATCCACTATTTCTGCTTTCAGAAAAGTTACTAAGTACCTAACTTTCCCTCAGTCCTTTTCTGTTTGTGTTACTTGACTCTATGGTGGAACTGCTGAGACAATATTCTGAGACTTTTGAGATTTAACCTTTGACATTTTCCTTCGTGGCTTTCTGTAGCATCCTCCATGAATTGTTGATGGATAGAAAAGATCCAGGACTGTGAACATATCTGTTTTCTAGGCATGATACTAGGTTGGACCGTGATGGGGGAACCTAGGAAACTGAGTAGTATCACATCATGAAAGCATCACTTTTCATGACATGATAGCATTAGAAAAAGCAGATGAGTGTGTGTGTGTGTGTGTGTGTGTGTGTGTGTGTGTGTGTGAATTACCCTTACTTGATAAAACAAGAAGGGTATAACCCTGTTAATTGATACCTATAATTTTTTAAAAATACTTTTCTGTAAACCTAGATAACATGTAAATTCTTACACTCTTACTCAGCATTATTATTTAAGGTGAATTTTTTTAATAACTTGAAACTACATATTAGAGAGCAGTTTGTTATCTTTATTATTATTGGTCACACTCGGTTTTTGTTGCAGTACACAAGCTTCTCATTGCAGTGGATTCTCTTGTTGCAGAGCACGGGCTCTAGGGCACATGGATTTCCGTAGTGGTAGCACGCAGTGGCACATGGGCACATGTGGCACATGGGCCTAGTTGCCTGCAGCATGTGGAATCTTCCCGGACCAGGGATAGAACACATGACCCCTGAATTAACAGAGGGATTCCTAGCCAGTGGACCACCAGGAAAGTCCCAAGGTGAAATTTAAAGAATATGAATTTATCATATATTTTCTGGTCCATCATATTTAATATAGACCCACCCTCCACTGATACCTTATACTATATACTTGACTAACACAACCTATCTCTGACTATAATAAATAATACTTTAGGGCTGCCCATAGAATAAAAAATAAACTTTCTTTAGTAAGTATTGCACTTTTATGAGTTATATAATGTAAATGCTGCGTTTAATTCTTTTCTTTTCCATTGTGCTGCTGCTGCTAAGTCGTGTCCTACTCTGTGTGACCCCATAGACAGCAGCCCACCAGGCTCCCCCGACCCTGGGATTCTCCAGGCAAGAGTACTGGAGTGGGGTGCCATTGCCTTCTCCAGTTTTCCATTGTAATAGAAGGCTATTGCTGTGCAACACACTATACCTCAAAATTTAGTGATTTAAAGCAACACGCATTATTTAGCTGATTGATCTGCAGGTCACCCGGGCGGTTGTACAGATTTAGGCTGGTCTTAGTTGTTTTCGGCTGGTTGGCTCACATGTGTGTGATGGCAGGTGGCGATCAGCTTGGGTTTGACTAGTCTAGGATGCTGTCTCCTCGGATGCTGGGATGACTGGGTCCTCTTCCCATTTGTCTCCATGTATCAGAAGGCTAGTTTCAGCATTTTCTCTGAGAGAGTGAAAGCGACAAATATTTTTGAAACCCAGCCTTAGAAATTTAGGGGTAAGAGCGACCTCCTCCAAGAGGAGTTAGGCCAGCACACCTCACCTCCCAGGACTGCTGCTGCCAGTGCCATTGAATAGTCATTGGAAGGACTGATTCTGAAGCTCTAATACTTCAGCCAACTAATGCAAAGAGCTGCTGACTCATTGGAAAAGACCCCGATGCTAGGAAGATTGGGGCAGAAGGATAAGGGGAGGACAGAGGATGAGATGGTTGGATGGCATCACTGACTCAATGGACATGAGTGTTTGCAAACTCTAGGAGATAGTGAAGGACAGGGAAGGACATGGACTGCGTGTTGCAGTCCATGGAGTTGCACTGAGTCAGACATGACTGAGTGACTGAACAACAACTTAGAACTGTTCTGGTGTTGCATCTATTAATACCTCATTCACTTGGTCAAAGCAAGTCACATGCCCAAGCCCAAATACAAGGAATGGAAAAACAGACTCCACCTTCTGATGGGAGGAGCTGGAAGGTAACTGTGTAACGGACTTGGATGCAGGGACGGATAGAGACCTGGGAGTCATTTTTGCACTCTGCCTATTCTGATTCCCCATGTTGAATCAGTGAGTAATTCCTATCTGTTTTGCTGTTAAAATAGTAAAATTCAACTCTCTCACCACCACTAATTCAAGCCACCATCTCACCTGGTGGAGCACTTCCTAATTTTTCTCCTTCCTTCCACTCTTGGCCATTTCTAATCTGTTTTCCACATGGGCATGATGATCTTTTAAAAATATGATTTTTTTTTTCCTTTTTACAGCCTTTTTATTATTGATGGACTTTCAGATTGTTTCTAGTTTTTTAAAGAAGACTCTTTTTTAAGAGTAGTTTTTGGTTCACAATTGTTTCTGGTTGTTTTACTGTAATAAAGAGTGCTACTGTGAAAATTCTTATACATGCCGTTTTGTAAACACATGCAGTAATTTAATTCTTGTCTCTTCTCGGTCTTAAAATCAATCTATACTCATTTTCGTGGCCCAAAATGTTCCACGGTGATCTGACTTCTAGCAAGCTACTGCCTGACCTGCCTCTTAGGAATCCCTGGAGCGTATCAGGCACATTCTATTTCAGAGATTTTGAAATTGCTAGACCCTCTTCCTGGTATATTCCTTCTCCAACTTTTCATGGGATTTATTTCTTCTCATATAACCACATCTCCTGGGTGCTTTCTTAACCACCCATGTCAAGTAGGACTCCCCTGACTAACTACATTGTATTGCTTTGTATACTCCCTTAATACTGTTTGGTTTGTCAGTTTACATGCTTACTGCCTATTTCTTCCACCAAAATGTGTGCTTAAAAGTCAAAGACTATCTGATTATTCACATCATTGTATGTACTAGTTGCTTAATAAATGTTGACATACAGAGAAAACTCTTCCATAAAATTTTTACTGAATAACAAAACTGAGGAATATTTGTAGCCTTTCTTTTAAAATTTTTTTCCATAGTTTCATGGCAGTATACTCAGTGGCACATCATAAATATCAGTTCAGTTTAGTTCAGTTGCTCAGTCATGTCCGACTCTTTGCGACCCCATGAACCACAGCACTCCAGGCCTCCCTGACCATCACCAACACCCGGAGTGCACCCAAACCCATGTCCGTCAAGTTGATGAGGCCATCCAACCATCTCATCCTCTGTTGTCCCCTTCTCCTCCTGCCTGCAATCTTTCCCAGCATCAGGGTCTTTTCCCATGAGTCAGCTCTTCGCATCAGGTGGCCAAAGTATTGGAGTTTCAGCTTCAACATCCAGTCAACACCCTTCCAATGAACACCCAGGACTGATCTATAGGATGGACTGGTTGGATCTCCATGCAGTCCAAGGGACTCTCAGGAGTCTTCTCCAACACCACAGTTCAAAAGCATCAATTCTTTGGGACTCAGCTTTCTTTATAGTCCAACTCTCACATCCCTACATGACCACTGGAAAAACCATAGCCTTGACTAGATGGACCTTTGTTGGCAAAGTAATGTCTCTGCTTTTGAATATACTGTCTAGGTTCATCATAACTTTCCTTCCAAGGAGTAAGCGTCTTTTAATTTCAATGTTGCAATCACCATCTGCAGTGATATTGATCATGACAAATTATCTTTTATTATGGAAATGGAATTGGGATGGTCCAAAGAATTAGAAGTTTATTCATCTGATACCCCACATATAGAGATGACATTTACAAAAGCCATGTATTAGTGCCTTGCTTAATACAATGCAAGTAAACATTTTCAGAAAGGGGTCTTTACCAGATAAAGGCCTTGATATTCAGAGTCTCATTTTCCAAATGGAGGGGAGAGATCTCTGAAATTGAATTTTATTCATGCTTCAGAGAGAAATGAAATCTCTCCATCATGAAAAAGTGGGTATCAGGTGCTTTTGATTTCCTTTTATCAGTTGCTAATTGAAAGAGATGAGGAGAGGGAAACAAGCTAATGAAGAAGCCAGCCATTTCATAGGCTGTTGTATTGTAGGAAGCTTTGTGATTGTTAA
Source organism: Bos taurus (assembly GCF_002263795.3). Lineage (NCBI taxonomy): Eukaryota > Metazoa > Chordata > Mammalia > Artiodactyla > Bovidae > Bos > Bos taurus. Next base: position 2,857,885 of record NC_037340.1, on the reverse strand, counting down.
TTGGATAATGGCCTTGGGAAATACACTGTGAGAGGGAGAAATGGAGGAGGAAGTCATATATTGTAAAGTTTCTCCCTGGGTGAATAACATCTAAAAGTGTTATGCTAAAATGCTTTGAATCATAAGAATTACATTTTTAACAAGAGACATTTGGCATTTTGAAGATGCTAGATGGCCTTTTTACTTATAGATCCTCTATATATTAGTAATGATTTGTTTCTATACATTAGCAATTGTTTGTCATCTCTTAAAATGAATAGAGAGTCATTGCAATGTACATCTGTAACTTGGGAGGGCTGCCAGATAGCTGCCTCCTTTTTCTACCTAGAAGAATTCCTCCTTTGTGAGTCAAGAGAAGCCAGAGAAGTCAGTCTCCTGGACTCTTTTGCAGCCAGGTCAAAGGCATGTGACCTGGACATGGGCCATTAGATAAATAAACCCTAAACTATATGATGTAAGGGATAGAGCAGGAGAGAATCCATTTTATTGGTAGAACTAGTGGCAGTTGGGGCCACAGGGCAAGTAGGAACTAGAGCAGATGGTGGTGGCATTGCAAGCTCTGTGTATGTCCTCACTGGGCAGCTCAGGTGGAATTTTAGTCATAGTCCATCTTAGCCTGCTTTGCCTGTCCCTGACTCTTTCTTCAGGCTTCTCAGCAATGCTGATAATGTTGTCTATTATCATTTCAATAGTTTTTTTTTTTTTTTACTTTTTAATAAAGCTGGGTCACTTTTTGTTGCTTACAGATAAGCAACTAGTTCACTCCAATAAAAGATATTAACCACACAAGAGGTTCCTATGGAATATTGCTCTTTACAGCATCAGACTTTGCTTCAGTCACCAGTCATATCCACGACTGGGTATTGTTTCTGCTTTGGCTCCATCTCTTCATTCTTTCTGGAGTTATTTCTCCACTGATCTCCAGTAGCATGTTAGGCACGTATCGACCTGGGGAGTTCATCTTTCAGTGTTCTATCTTTTTGCCTTTTCATACTGTTCATGGGGTTCTCAAGGCAAGAATGCTAAAGTGGTTTGTGAATCCCTTCTCCAGTGGACCACATTTTGTCAGAACTTTCCACCATGACCCATCCATCTTGAGTGCCCCTACATGGCATGGCTCATAGTTTCATTGAGTTAGACAAGGCTGTGGTCCATGTGATCAGATTGGTTAGTTTTCTGTGATTGTGGTTTTCAGTCTGCCTGCCCTCTGATAGAGAAGGATAAGAGGCTTATGGAATTTTCCTGATGGCAGAGACTGACTGAGGGGGAAATTGGATCTTGTTCTGATGGACGAGGCCATGTTCAACAAATCTTTAATCCAATTTTCTGTTGATGGGTAGAGCTGGGTTTCCTCCTTGTAATTTACCTGGGGCCAAACTATAGTGGAGGTAATAAAGATAACGGTGACCTCCTTCAAAAGGTGCATGCATGTACTGCTACGCTCAGTTTCCCTATCCCTGCAGAGGCCACCACTGACCCACACCTCTGCTGGAGACTCCTGGATACTCACGGGTAAGACTGGGTCAGTCTCTTGTGGGATCACTGCTCCTTTATCCTAGGTCCTGGAGTGTATGAGGTTCTGTTTGTGCCCTTCAAGAGTGTTTTTCCCAGTCCTGTGTAAGTTCTGGCAGCTCTGTGATGGGGTTAATGGCGACCTCCTCCTAGAAAGCTTATGCTATACCCAGATCTCCTGCACCCAGAGTCCCTGCCCCTGCAGCAATCCACTGCTGACCCATACCTCCACAGGAGACACTCAAACACAGTTCTGTCTCAGTCTCTGTGGGGTTTCTGGGTCCTGGTGCGCACAAGGTATGTTTGAGCCCTCTGAGCATCTCTGGATGGAATGGGATTTGATTCTAAATGCGAATTCGCCTCTCCTATGGTCTGCTGGGGCTTCTCTGCCCTTGGATGTGGAGTATCTCCTCAAAGTTGCTCCAATGCTATGCAGCCGCCACTCCAGCAAACTAAAATAGACTGGAATGGGTGAATTAACTCAGATGACCATTATATCTACTACTGTGGGCAAGAATCCCTTAGAAGAAATGAAGTAGCCACCAACAAGAGTCTGAAATGCAGTACTTGGATGCAATCTCAAAAATGAAAGAATAATCTCTATTCATTTCCAAGGCAAACCATTCAATATCACAGTAATCCAAGTCTATACACTGAGGAGTAATGTTGTAGACGCTGAAGTTGAATGGTTCTATTAAGACCTTCTAGAACAAACCCTCCAAAAAGATGTCCTTTTCATAATAGGGGACTGGAATGCAAAAGTAGGAAATCAAGAAACACCTAGAATAACAGGAAAATTTGGTCTTGGAGTATAGAATGAAGCAGGGCAAAGGCTAATAGAGTTTTGCCAAGAGAACACACTAGTCATATCAAACACCCTTTTTCCAACAACACAAGAGAAGACTCTACACATGGACATCAACAGATGGTCAATACCAAAATCAGATTGATTATACTCTTCGGAGCCAAAGATGGAGAAGCTCTATACAATAAGCAAAAACAAGACTGGGAGCTGACTGTGACTCAGATCATGAACTCCTTATTGCCAAATTCACACTTAAAGAAAGTAGGGAAAACCACTAGACTATTCATGGATGACCTAAATCAAATTCCTTACGACTAAAGGAGAAAAGGAAAGATATAAGCATCTAAATGCAGAGTTCCAAAGAATAGCAAGAAGAGATAAGAAAGCCTTCCTCAGCAATCAATGCAAAGGAATAGAAGAAAACAACAGAATGGGAAAGACTAGAGATATCTTCAAGAAAATCAGAGATACCAAGGGAACATTTCATGCAAAGATGGGCTCGATAAAGAACAGAAATGGTATGGACCTAACAGAAGCAGAAGATATTAAGAAGAGATGGCAAGAATACTCAGAAGAACTGTACAAAAAAGATCTTCATCACCCAGATAATCACGATGGTGTGATCACTGACCTAGAGCCAGACATCCTGGAATGTGAAGTCAAGAGGGCCTTAGAAAGCATCACTACAAACAAAGCTAGTGGAAGTGATGGAATTCCAGTTGAGCTATTTCAAATCCTGAAAGATGATGCTGTGAAAGTGCTGCACTCAATATGCCAGCAAATTTGGAAAACTCAGCAGTGACCACAGGACTGGACAAGGTCAGTTTTCATTCCAATCCCAAAGAAAGGCAATGCCAAAGAATGCTCAAACTACTGCACAATTTCACTGATCTCACACGCTAGTAAAGTGATGCTCAAAATTCTCCTAGTCAGGCTTCAGCAATATGTGAACTGTGAACTTCCTGGTGTTCAAGCTGGTTTTAGAAAAGGCAGAGGAGCCAGACATCAAATTGACAACATCTGCTAGATCATGGAAAAAGCAAGAGAGTTCCAGAAAAACATCTATTTCTGCTTTATTGACTATGTCAAAGCCTTTGACTGTGCGGATCACAGTAAACTTTGGAAAATTCTGAAAGAGATGGGAAGACCAGACCACCTGATCTGCCTCTTGAGAAATTTGTATTCAGGTCAGGAAGCAACAGTTAGAACTGGACATGGAACAACAGACTGTTCCAAATAGCAAAAGGAGTACGTCAAGGCTGTATATTGTCACCCTGCTGATTTAACTTATATGCAGAGTACACATGAGGAACGCTGGACTGGAAGAAGTACAAGCTGGAATCAAGATTGCCAGGAGAAATATCAATAACCTCAGATATGCAGATGACACCACCCTTATGGCAGAAAGTGAAGAGGAACTCAAAAGCCTCTTGACGAAAGTGAAAGTGGAGAGAGAAAAGGTTGGCTTAAAGCTCAACATTCAGAAAACGAAGATCATGGCATCTGGTCCCATCACTTCATGGGAAATAGATGGGGAAACAGTGGAAACAGTTTCAGACTTTATTTTAGGGGGCTTCCAAAATCACTGCAGATGGTGACTGCAGCTATGAAATTAAAAGACGCTTACTCCTTGGAAGGAAAGTTATGACCAACCTAGATAGCATATTCAGAAGCAGAGACATTACTTTGCCAACAAAGGTTCATCTAGTCAAGGCTATGGTTTTTCCTGTGGTCATGTATGGATGTGAGAGTTGGACTGTGAAGGCTGAGCGCTGAAGAATTGATGCTTTTGAACTGTGGTGTTGGAGAAGACTCTTGAGAGTCCCTTGGACTGCAAGGAGATCCAACCAGTCCATTCTGAAGGAGATCAGCCCTGGGATTTCTTTGGAAGGAATGATGCCAAAGCTGAAACTCCAGTACTGTGGCCACCTCATGCGAAGAGTTGACTCATTGGAAAAGACTCTGATGCTGGGAGGGATTGGGGGCAGGAGGAGAAGGGGACGACAGAGGATGAGATGGCTGGATGGCATTACTGACTCGATGGATGTAAGTCTGGGTGAACTCCGGGAGTTGGTGATGGTCAGGGAGGCCTGGCGTGCTGCTATTCATGGGGTCGCAAAGAGTCAGACACGACTGAGTGACTGAACTGAACTGATACAGTGAAAGTGAAAAATAGATTCAAGAGATTAGATCTGATACACAGAGTGCCTGAAGAAATATGGACAGAGGTTTATGACATTATACAGGAGACTAGGATCAAGACCATCCCCAAGAAAAAGAAATGCAAAAAGGCAAAATGGTTGTCTGAGGAGGCCTTTCAAATAGATGAGGAAAGAAGAGAAGGGAAAAGCAAAGGAGAAAAGAAAAGAAAATACATATCCATTTGAATGCAGAGTTCCAAAGAATAACAAGGAAAGAAAAGAAAGTCTTCCTCAGTGAACAGTGCAAAGAAATAGAGGAAAACAACAGAATAGGAAAGACTAGAGATGTCTTCAAGAAAATAAGAGATATCAAGGGAATGTTTCATGAAAAGATGGGCTCAATAAAGGACAGAAATGGTATGGACCTAACAGAAGCAAAAGATATTAAGAAGAGGTGGAAAGAATACACAGAAGAACTATACAAAAATGATCTTCATGACCCAGATAATCACCATGATATGATCACTCACCTAGAGCCAGACATCCTGGAATTCAAAGTCAAGTGAGCCTTAGGAAGCATCACTACAAACAAAGCTAGTGGAGGTGATGGAATTCCAGTTGAACTATTTCAAATCCTGAAAGATGATGCTGTGAAAGTGCTGCACTCAATATGCCAGCAAATTTGGAAAACTCAGCAGTGGCCAGAGGAATGGAAAAAGTCAGTTTTCACTCCAATCCCCAAAAAAGGCAATGCCAAAGAATGCTCAAACTACTGCACAATTGCACTTATCTCACATACTAGCAAAGTAATGCTCAAATTCTCCAAGCCAGGCTTCAGCAATACGTGAACTGTGAACTTCCAGATGTTCAAGCTAGATTTAGAAAAGGCAGAGGAACCAGAAATTGCCAACATCTGCTGGATCATTGAAAAAGCAAGAGAGTTCCAGAAACATCTATTTCTGCTTTATTGACTATACCAAAGTCTTTGACTGTGTGGATCAAAACAAACTGTGGAAATTCTGAAAGAGATGGGAATACTAGACCACCTGACCTGCCTCTTGAGAAATCTGTGTGCAGGTTAGGAAGGAAAAGTTAGAACTGGACATGGAACAACAGACTGGTTCCAAATCGGGAAAGGAGTATGTCAAGGCTGTATATTGTCACCCTGCTTATTTAACTTATATGAAAAGTGCATCATGAGAAACACTGGACTGAATGAAGCACAAGCTGGAACCAAGATTGCTGGGAAAAATATCAACAACCTCAGATACACAGATGACACCACACTTATGGCAGAAAGGAAAGAACTAAAGAGCCTCTTGATGAAAGTGAAAGAGGAGAATGAAAAAGTTGGCTTGAAACTCAACATTCAGAAAACTAAGATCGTGGCATCTGGTCCCATCACTTTATGGGAAATAAATGGGGAAGCAGTGGAAACAGTGGCTGACTTCATTTTTGGGGGGCTCCAAAATCACTGAAGATGGTGACTGTGGCCATGAAAATACAAGATGCTTACTCCTTGGAAGGAAAACTATGACCAATCTAGACAGCATATTATAAAGCAGAGAATTACTTTGCCGACAAAGTCCATCTAGTCAAAGCTATGGTTTATCCAGTAGTCATGTATGCATGTGAGAGTTGGACCATAAAGAAAGCTGCGTGCTGAAGAATTTATGCTTTTGAACTGTGCTGTTGGAGAAGACTCTTTAGAGTACATTGGACTGCAAGGAGATCCAACCAGTCCATCCTAAAGGAGATCAGTCCTAAATATTCATTGGAAGGACTGATGTTGATGCTGAAACTCCAATACTTTGGCCACCTGATGCAAAGAACTGATTGATTTGAAAAGACTCTGATGCTGGGAAAGATTGAAGGCAGGAGGAGAAGGGAATGACAGAGGATGAAATGGTCAAATGGTATCACCAACTCAAAGGACATGAGGTTGAGTAAGCTCCGGGAGTTGGTGATGGACAGGGAGGCCTGGCGTGCTGTGATTCATGGGGTCGCAAAGAGTCTGACATGACTGAGCGACTAAACTGAACTGAACTGAACAGTTTTCTCTTGAGTCTGATCATTCTCATTGTATGTATAGTAGGTACCAAGGAGGCAAACATTTACTGCCTCCACCCACAAAGTAATTCCCTCTGGTAGAAAGTTTGAGGAGAACCTGATGAGAGTTAATGTATTACATAGTTGAAAGTCTAGGTGGCTCAACAGCTATTTGTTTATTTAAAGGGTTTTATTGGATACTTCCTAAAGTCAGGAATTATAAGACACTGGAGGGTTAGAATAATTTTGGGGTAATTCTTCTCTAGAATATGGGCTTTCCAGGTGGTGCAGCTGCAAAGAATCCACCTGCAGTGCAGGAGACACAGGTTTGATCCCTGGGTTGGGAAGATCCCCTGGAGAAGGGAATGGCTACCCACTCCAGTATTCTTGGACAGTGGGCTATAGTCCATGTGGTTGCAAAGAGTCAGACACAACTGAGTGACTATTGCTTTGGTTTCTTTATAAAACAGCTCTTAGGAGCTTATAGTCTGGGGCAATGGTATTGTAAGTATGGTACATGGACCTGTGCCACCTGTAAACTTTACAGTTGTAAACTGGCCAATAATGGATTAAAGAATTTGTTGTTCACTTGCTCAGTTGTGTCTGACTCTTTGCGGCCCCATGAACTGTGGCACACTAGGCTTCCCTGTCCTTCACCCTCCCCTGAAGTTTGCTCAAATTCATGACCATTGAGTCGGTGATGCCATTGAACCATCTCATCCTCTGTCACTCCCTTCTCCACATGCCCTCAATCTTTCCCAGCATTGGGGTCTTTTCCAATGAGTCGGCTCTTCGCATCAAATGGCCAAAGTATTGGCGCTTCAGCATCAGTCCTTCTAATGAATTGTATCACAACGTAAATCATTCAGCACACTGGTCTAACTGATGTTTCTCTGGGTATGTACAGGCTTTGAAAGTTAATGACTGAAGAGCTTGCCCAAGGATACAAATTATCTTTTCACTGATCATAACAGCTTTGTGGATTGTATGTTTCGAATAGCAGTAATTTAGTGGATCATAAATATTATAAAAGGCTGGAAATTATAAGTAATTACATCAATGTATGGAATAGCAAAATATGAACCTCATATTAACTTTCATTTCAAAACAAACATTTAAATTAGTACTTATTATAGGAACTCTCATTTTCTTCTTTCTATGCATGAACCTTGGGCAGGTGCCATGTACAAGATACTATTCTATATTTTGTCAGATTTACAAAAATATCTAATATAACCATGGACATCAAGATTTTTAAATCTCATAAGTGGGAAAATATATAAAAACAGATGTATTCAAATACCAAATATGAATGGTCTGGGGTATTTTTAATAAGAATTATAGCAATTTAAAAATTCTGTCCATACAGTATTTTAAACAAATATTGGATAAGTTGACTGTTAGTTTTTCTTAGTTTTGTATATGAGAATTAGTGGCTCTCAGTATATTTTTAGACTATTTTCCCCTTATGAAGATAGATTTGAGGAGTATTAGTAGATGAAAATAATTATAATAATAAAGGTAATTAACAATAATAATAAAGGTGACATTGACTGTTTTGTGCATAGTGAAGGGGTTATTTCTGAATACTTTCCCATCATTGATTCAAATAAAGCACCATCTAAAAATTGAAAATATGTTCTTGGTCACAGTTAAACTAGAGACAGCAAAAACTAACCTGTGATATTGGAAGCCTGAAAAGGGTTTATGTTTGGAGGATATTGGCAGGAAGAGGGCATGAGAGAAACTTCCTGGAAGGTGCTGAAAATGTTCTAGGCCTATGCTGTCTAATATGGCAGCCACTAACGGAGATGCTGATGGACAGGGAGGCCTGGAGTGCTGTGATACATGGGTCGCAAAGAGTCAGACATGACTGAGTAACTGAACTGAACCTGTATGGCTACTTAAATGTAAATTAATGAAAATAACAATTAAAAATTAAGTTCCTTAGTTGTACTAGCAACATTTGAAAGTGCTCAGTGGCATTGTAGCTAATAAATTGACCAGTATAGAGTTATTTTATCATGGAAACTTTCCATCATTGTATGAAGTCCTATTGTATAGTGCTGTGTTCAGTCTTGATCTGGCTTGTCACTTCAATATATAGGTATGTCAATAGTCATTGAGCTGTATACTTAATATTTGTTCATTTCACACAAAAAGATGCTCAACTTTGCTAATTATTACAGAAATACAAATCAAAACTACATTGAGGTATCAACTTATACCAGTCAGAATACCCATAATTAAAAAGTTTACAAATAACAAATTCTGGAGAGGTTGTGGAGAAAAGGGAACCCTCATACACTGTTGGTGGGAATATAAATTGGTGCAGGCACTATGGAAAACAGTATGGAGGTTCCTCAGGAAACTAAAAATAGAATTATCATATAACCAGCAATCCCACTCCTGAGCATATATCCAGACAAACCTATAAATTGAAAAGATGCATGCACTCCTAGCAGCACTTCTCACTATAGCCAAGACATGGAAACAACCTAAATCTCCATCAATAGATGAATGGATTAATAAGATGTGGTACATATATACAATGGACTATTGCTGCTGCTGCTGCTGCTAAGTCACTTCAGTCGTGTCCGACTCTGTGCAACCCCATAGACGGCAGCCCACCAGGCTCCCCCGTCCTTGGGATTCTCCAGGCAAGAACACTGGAGTGGGTTGCCATTTCCTTCTCCAATGCATGAAAGTGAAAAGTGAAAGTGAAGTCGCTCAGTCATGTCCGACTCTTAGCGACCCCATGGACTGCAGCCTACCAGGCTCCTCTGTCCATGGGATTTTCCAGGCAAGAGTACTGGAGTGGGTTGCCATTGCCTTCTCCAATGGAATATTACTCAGCCATAAAAAGAATGAAATTATGCCATTTGCAGCAACATGAATGCAACTAGAGATACTCATACTAAGTAAAGTGACTCAGAAAGAGAAAGGTAAATGCCATATGATATCACTTATATGTGGAATTTAAAATATGACACAAATGAACCTATCTATGAAACAGAAACAGAACCACATCATAGAAATAAAACTGGTGGTTGCCGAGGGGAAGGGAGTCGGCGAGGGATGGAGTGGGAGGTTGGGGTTAGCAGACAGAAGCTATTGTATATAGAATTGATAAACAATAAAACCCTACTGTATAGCACAGTTCTGTTCAGATCAGTCGCTCAGTCATGTCCGACTCTTTGTGACTCCATGGACTGCAGCACGCCAGACTTCCCTGTCCATCACCAACCTCATGTCCACCGAGTCAGTGATGAGATCCAACCATCTCATCCTCTGTCGTCCCCTTCTCCTCCCACCTCCAATCTTTCCCAGCATCAGGGTCTTTTCCAATGAGTCAGTTCTTCACATCAGGTAGCCAAAGTATTGGAGCTTCAGCTTCAGCATCAGTCCTTCCAATGAATATTCAGGACTGATCTTCTTTAAGATGAACTGGTTGGATCTCCTTGCAGTTCAAGGGACTCTCAAAAGTCTTCTCCAACACCATATTTCAAAAGCATCAATGCTTCAGCACTCAGCTTTCTTTACAGTCCAACTCTCACATCCATACATGACTACTGGAAAAACCATAGCTTTGACTAGACAGTCCTTTGTCAGCAAAGTAGTCTCTGCTTTTTAGTATGCTGTCTGGGTTGGTTATAGCTTTTCTTCCAAGGAGTAAGCATCTTTTAATTTCATGGATGCAGTCACCATCTGCAGTGATTTTGGAGCCTAAGAAAATAAAGGCTGTCACTGTTTCCATTGTTTCCCCATCTATTTGCCATAAAGTTATGGCACCAGATGACATGATCTTAGTTTTCTGAATGTTGAGTTTTAAGCCAGCTTTTTCACTGTCCTCTTTCACCTTCATCAAGAGCTTCTTTAGTTCTTCTTCCTTTCTGCCATAAGGGTGGTGTCATCTGCATATCTGAAGTTATTGATATTTCTCCTGGAAGTCTTGATTTCATCTTGTTCTTCATCCAGCCTGGCATTTTGCATGATGTATTCTTCATACAATTTAAATAAGAAGGGTGACGATATACACAATATACTCCAAACTGGGAAAGGAGTATGTCAAGACTGTATATTGTGCATAAGTCTCTCACTGTATAGCACAGAGAAATATATTCAATATCCTATAATAACCATAATAGAAAAGAATATTTTTAAATGTACATATATATATAACTGAATTACTTTGCTGTACAGCAGTAATTAACACAATGTTATAAGTCATCTATATACTTCAGTTTAAAAGATTTGTGTACTTTATTACTGTAAGTTACTCATCAGTTTGAAAGCTATATAAAAAATATAAATTTGGCTCTGTTGGCTTTTCTTCTTAGGCTCAAGGGACATTGTTGCTATTCCTGGACACTGGGAAGCCTGGGTAGAAGCTAGTTGTTATAGAGAAGGTACATTCTCATGACCGGCACTGCCACAGTGGAAGTGGCCCTCCATGGGGCAGGTTTCAGAGATGTGTGTGGGAGGTATGGGCAGGGGTTACCTCAGGTCCACCAGACAAAAGAGGAGTGCCTGGGACACCAAATGTAAGAATGATCTCAATGTTTGAAATGGTATTATCAGAGGAGAAAAGACCTTGGTGTCAAATGGGAGATCAGAAAGTTTTAGAAACTTTTTATTAACATTGAGCTTGCTCTGGGTCATTTTAAAACTTTGCTTCTGCTTGATACAGATGCTGTTTTTATCACTGATGTCTAGGGATGGGGAAGCTGGGTCAAAAGCTGGTGAGAAAACAACATAGTCTCCTGTGCTAGATTCACAATTCCTTCTTTTGGTTTTGATATTGACGTTGCACGTTTCTTTTTCCCCCTTATTTTTCTTTTCAGATTTTGAGGATTTCAGCAGAATTGACTCACTTGTCTGTTATTCATTCATTCAAGGTCTTACTACATAAAATGTGGCCCAAGGAGCTGCAACATGGCTGTTACCTGGAGTTTGTTAAAAATGCAGGTCACAGGCCCCAGCCCAGAACTAGAGCCAGAACTTGCACTTCAAGAGGAGATTCTTGTGCATGTTGCAGCTAGAGAATCACCATTGTAGGGACATAAAATTAATACATGAAAATAATATAAAGCACCCAGAAGGAATTTCCTGAAAATCCAGTGGTTAGGACTCAGTACTTGCACTGCTGTGACCCAGGTTCAATCCCTAGTTGGGGAACTAAGGTCTAACAAGCTGCATGGTACAGCCAATATATGTATTTTGGCTGAGATTTTATATATATATATATGTAATCTCACCCAGAATATTACATAACTGCATTCATAAATTAGGTTGATCATTTGTAGCCAATTAGCCAAGATGCATTTTAGATACTAAGGTGACCATCTCTTGTCTGTTTTGTTTCCTTCTTGTAGGATTTCTCATTTCATAGAGAAATTGAGTCACCAATGTTGTAGTCCATCTTCTTATAACAAGCATATGAGAGACCATATGTATTTTATATATTAAATGTGAAAATTGCTTTATGATGTAGCATAACTCAGAGTGAAAAATAAATTATTAAAGGGTAAATGCACCATTATCCTTTGACTAAATGATGACGGTTTAATAAGAAATAACTTGGTACTGGCAGCTTTCAATTCATCTCTGAAATTGAAGGAAGAAGAAGAATGAATAACCCCAAATGTCAGATGACTACTATTACTTATAGTTAGCTTTTTAATGCATGTTCTACTCATTTTTGACTGGAGATGAGTTCATTTCAAATCAGATACTGGAGATATACTCAGAAAACCAAACTTGGAAGGAGCAAGGGCCTGTCCAGTCTCTTCTCTCCCCATTTGCCTGCTGTTGGAACTTTTTCAGCTCATGTCATAAGCAAATAAATTTTGCATTTCCCAAGAGGCCCTTAAGCATGGCCAGAATGAATTTGTTTTGCCCAAATCATAGAAGCCTGGAAAGCAAAATTTGATATTGAGAGCAATGTGGAAACAAAACAAAAACCAATGCTGAAGGCCACACAGATGCCTATGGTTAAACACAAGGGCAAGATTAGACAGGCCAGGTAGATAACATTGGGCTTATGTGGAATATGACTCAAGAGGACCGCTCCATCACACACACCTCACCAGTGTGCACGAGTTCTTCTGTGATGCTGCCTGTCATCACAGAGATAGTCAGAATGGTTTGCCAGTCATCTGTTCAATCCATAATACACCAGTCTGTCCATTTAATCACCCAGCAAGAGCCTGATGATTTTGTTTCCCCCAAACTCTTAGTTTGTTAATATTTTACTTCTATCCAGTCACTGGGCATGGGTTAGTATCCATGAAGAACTGCATACTGGAGATGCTAATGTAATCAGAGAAGTTCTTGCTTTTGATAAGCTTACATAGTTTAACTCTTACATTGAGAGCACAGGCCAGTTTTGCCAGTTGAGTGAGCTAATAGCATGAAGTATTCTGAAGAAGCCATATTGTTTTCTTGGGTTTTTGTTTCTTGGTAATGAACTAATGTTTCAGGAAGCCTTTAGGGTGTGTATTAATTTTCTGTGATTGCTTAACCAGTCATCACAGACTTGGCTAATAGTAGCAGAATTCTGTTCTCTCCCATTCTGAAGACCAGACGTCTGAAAATCAGTACCCATGGACTGAAGTTAATATCTCAACAGGGACACACACCCTCCTGAGCTTTTAGAGGAGGATTTGTTGCCTGCCTTTTCCCGCTTCTGGTCGCTGCCAGCACTCCTTTACTTGTGTCTGCATCACTCAAGTCTTCAGGGCCAGCATCTTCAAATCCCTCCACATTGCCTTCTCCTCTGTGGTCCCATCTCCCATTGCTTTGTTCTTAGGACACATGTGATGGTATTTAAAAGCCAATCTGGCTGAAACAGGATAATCTCTGCCTCTCAATAGCCTTAACTTAAGCACATCTGCAAAGCCTTTGCCATGTCAGGTGGTGCTCACACGCACCAGGAGTTAGGATGTGGATATCTTTTTTGATGGGTCATTTCTAACCTCCTGAAGACTCCAAGGTATTAGAACATTTCCCTTTAAACTGTTGTTTATTATTGAAGAATAGGTATTGTGTCTAGCATATTGTTGTTCCTCAAAGGATCGTGGACCTCACCAAACATCATGCATTGCTAATAATTAGTGATGAATGTGAGCAAATCCAAAATACATTCTCAGCATTTCTGCATCTCTCTGAAAGGGCCTTGAACCTCAGGTTCAGCTTCCTATAACTCCACATTTGTAACTGACAAATGCTACCCGAAAATATGATACAAGTTAGTTCAGGTGAAGCAATTTAGATTTAAGGTGTCTCAGTTTTTTTAATTCTAGGTTAGTTACAGAGGTAGAGAGCCTGCATGACTAATATGTGTTCTCCAGCAGGCTGTATTCCATCAATCCATAAATTCCAGGTTATTGTTTGAAGCACTTATGGCAGACCAGGAGTAATCTGCTAAAATCTTAGGTGAGTTCTTGGGTTATCATCCTGCTAGTAAATCCCATTACAGTTTTTATAATAAGGTCTGGTCTTGTGAAGGCCAGCACTTCCTCTGGAAGTCCTAAGGAGGGAGGAAGCTAGAAGTGATAGACCCTCTGTTAATTCTGTCTTTCCCACACGTGGATTCTGTTTTAGGTTTAGAGAGTATTCGCTTTTGAGACCTTATCATTTGGAGACCAAATATGTAAATAAATCAAAGAACCAAATTATTTGTGTAGGTCCATCCTGAAACAATTGATGATGTGTTTGTGTTTTCTCTAATAGGAGTGTAGAGCAAACATCAAAAATACAAGGGAATCACATAAAAGCAAGGGTTGTGGGAATAGCGTCTTCTATTTGAACAGAACATAGTTTATTTGTTTATACTAAAGATGCCTCAGGGACCTCAACTAAGGGAATGATCATCAGTGTGTGTAATTTATTTATGAGATATTTCGATGCCTTTATGGCCTGAGATTAAAAACAAAAACCTACTTCCATCTGATGAATGAGAGAATGACTTGGATCAAATAATGGGGCTCCTATTTTTATTTATGGCAGATCTGCTTTAGTTTCACAATTAACCTTTGTTTTAGAAACAATAATACAAGCAAGATGGTTCTTTTTCACTATTTGGCTTTTGCATGGAAGAAACCATATACTTGGCACCTGATATTTGCCATCTGTCTGTAAGGTTTTCTTGCTGTGAGCAGATTCACAGTAACATGTGGGTGTCAGGGGAGGAAATCATTATTAGAATCTTTTCTAAGAAGGTCACCTCTGTGTGGCATCTGAATGCCTTTGGGCGGTAAGGGTTGGCTAGGAGGATCGCTAAGAGTCGGACACGACTGAGTGACTTCCCTTTCACTTTTCACTTTCATGCATTGGAGGAGGAAATGGCAACCCACTCCAGTGTTCTTGCCTGGAGAATCCCAGGGTTGGCGGAGCCTGGTGGGCTGCCATCTATGGGGTCGCACAGAGTCGGACACGACTGAAGTGACTTAGCAGCAGCAGCAGCAGCACATTGCTTTATTCAGCTCTCTTGCCCTGTGCCTTAAGGAGGCCTGTGCATCATAGGACCACTGCTAGACTCCAACTTGGCTTTGCATCTTTTAAGGTAGGATTTACCATAAGGACAAAAGGGCAGGATCTGAGTAGCTACTTCCAGTGTTGACTGGACATTTTCCTAAGTATTGCTTTTAGGAAAAGAGAGAGGGAGGATTTTTTTTCTCTCTGCTGGATATTTGAGATCCTACTTAGTGCTGCTTGAAGAAATGGGCATAACAAAAATGCCATGAAAGACCTCCAGAGAACCCCAGGTCTTAAGTGTTTGCCTTGTCACCCCACCTCCCCAACAAAGACTTTTGCCCATAGCAACTGTGCTTATGATAGAGCCTGGCATTTTGTAGAGCACCTTTGGGTTTTAAAGGCAATTGTATAGATGTTGTCACATTTTCTCTTGGAATAATCTTCTGAAGTCATCTGGACAGGTATTAATCTTCAATTTGTAGATGAGAAAATTGAAACTAAGAGAAGTCAGGCAACTGTCCAGAGTCATGTCATTCTTTTTATTCCCTTTGGTTACAGATATTTTAAAAGTTTTTTTTTTTAATTGGCATATAGTGGTATACAATATTCTACAAATTCAGTCAGTCAGTTTAGTCATTCAGTCATGTCTGACTGTTTGCAACCCCATGAATCACAGCACACCAGGCCTCCCTGTCCATCACCAACTCCTGGAGTTCACTAACTCATGTCTATCAAGTCAGTGATGCCATCCAGCCATCTCATCCTCTGTCGTCCCCTCCTCCTCCTGCCCCCAATCCCTGCCAGAATCAGAGTCTTTTCCAATGAGTCAACACTTCGCATGAGGTGGCCAAAGTACTGGAGTTTCAGCTTCAGCATCAGTCCTTCCAATGAACACCCAGGACTGATTTCCTTTAGGATGGAATGGTTGGATCTCCTTGCAGTCCAGGGGACTCTCAAGAGTCTTCTCCAACACCACAGTTCAAAAGCATCAATTCTTCGGTGCTCAGCTTTCTTCACAGTCCAACTCTCACATCCATACATGACCACTGGACAAACCATAGCCTTGACTAGACAGACCTTTGTTGGCAAAGTAATATCTCTGCTTTTCAATATACTATCTAAGTTGGTCATAACTTTCCTTCCAAGGAGTAAGTGTCTTTTAATTTCATGGCTGCAGTCACCATCTGCAGTGATTTTGGAGCCCAGAAAAATAAAGTCTGACGCTGTTTCCACTGTTTCCCCATCTATTTCCCAGGAAGTGATGGGACCAGATGCCATGATCTTCGTTTTCTGAATGTTGAGCTTTAAGCCAACTTTTTCAGTCTCCACTTTCACTTTCGTCAAGAGGCTTTTTAGTTCCTCTTCACTTTCTGCCATAAGGGTGGTGTCATCTGCATATCTGAGGTTATTGATATTTCTCCCAGCAATCTTGATTCCATCTTGTGCTTCTTCCAGTCCAGCATTTCTCATGATGTCCTCTGCATATAAGTTAAATAAGCAGGGTGACAATATACAGCCTTGACGTACTCCTTTTCCTATTTGGAACCAGTCTGTTGTTCCATGTCCAGTTCTAACTGTTGCTTCCTTACCTGCATACAGGTTTCTCAAGAGGCAGGTCAGGTGGTGTGGTATTCCCATCTCTTTCAGAATTTTCCACAGTTCATTGTGATCTGCACAGTCAAAGGCTTTGGCATATTATACAAGTTACAGGTGTAGAATATAGTGATCCAGTTTTATTTATTTATTGGCTGTGATGGGTCTCTGTTACTGTGCTTGGACTTTGTCTAGTTATGGTGAGTAGGGGCTGCTCTCTAGTTGCAGTGCACGGGCTTCTCATTGTGGTGACTTTCTTGTTGCAGAACACAGGCTCTAGAGTATAGGCTCAGTAGTTGTGGTGCATGGGCTTAGTTGCCCCATGGCATTGGAATCTTCCTGGACCAGGGATCCAACCTGTGTCCCCTGCATTGGCCAGCAGATTCTTAACCTCTAGACTATCAGGGAAGTCCATAATCCACAATTTTTAAAGTTATTCTCCATTATAGTTATTTCAGAATATTGGCTATATTTACCGTGTTGTACAATATGTCCTTATGAGACAGGAAGAGGGCAGGGCACAACCTTTAAAAGAATGACATATCCCAAGGACGTGACATAAACTCATTAGAACCAACTTGGTCCAAGATGGCAGGCTCAACTTCCACTTGACCTTGAGTCTCAGGGTACGCTCATGGTGAGACACCCCAGGTACCATGGTGATTCCAAGGATGACCCCAAAAAGTAAAAAAGTGGGTGGCGACCCAATTCCTGGAAATCCCACCCTTTTCCCCAAACAACTGGAATATTCCCCATACTCATTAGCCTATGTAATTACCCACCTCTATACATTACCCATCCCATACCCTGGTGCCTCTCTTGTCTTCTGAGATGGCTCACACTCTGTCTATGGAATTTGTTTTCTCCATAAATAGACCCCTTTTTACTTTACTATGGCTTTCTCTTAAATTCTGTGCTTTGCAAAGCCAATAACCCACAGTTAGCAATCATTGAAGGGACTCAGACCTGACCTGGGATGTGACTATCCTCTTGAGTCCCACTCTTTTTGCTGCAGCACTTGTAGCTTGTATCTTTTTTTTTAATTTATTATTTTAATTGAAGGATAATTGCTTTATAGTATTATATTGGTTTATGTCAAATATCAACTTGAATCAGCCATAGGTATACATAAGTCTCCTCCCTGTCAAAACCTCCCTCCCCATCCCACCCGTCTAGATTGTTACAGAGCCCCGGTTTGAGTTCCCTGAGTCACACAGCAAATTCCCATGGGCTATCTATTTTACATATGGTAGTGTATATGTTTCCATGTTACTCTCTCCATACATCTCACCCTCTCCTTCTTCCCCCTCGCTCGTGTTCACAAGTCTGTTCTCTGTGTCTTTGTCTCCATTGCTGCCGGGCAAATAGGCTCACCAGTACCATGATTTCTAGACTCCATAAATATGCAGTAATATATGATATTTGTTTTTCTTTCTGACCTACTTCATTTTGTATAATAGGCTCTAGGTTCATCTCCCTCATTAGAATTGACTCAAATGTGTTCCTTTTTACGGCTAATACTCCACTGTGTATATGTACCACAAATTCTTTACCCATTCATCTATTGATGGACATCTAGGTTGGTTCCATGTCCTAGCTATTGTAAATAGTGCTGCAGTGAATATTGGGGTACATGTGTCTTTTTCAATTTTGGTTTCCTCAGAGTATATGCCTAGTCCTGGGATTTCTGGGTCATATGGTAGTTTTATTCCTAGTTTTTAAAGGAATCTCCATACTTGTAGCCTACCTTATACATGATGGTTTGCACCTCTTAATCACCTACCCCTATTTTTCCCTCCTTCTTTACCTCTCCCCATTGGTAATCACTAGTTTGTTCTCTATATCTGTGAGTCAGTTTCTTTTTGTTATGCTCGCTAATTTGTTGTACCTTTTAGATTCCACTTGTAAGTGATATCACATAGTATTTGTCTTTCTATCTGACATTTTGCTTAACATGAGAAGACCCTCCAAGTACATCTGTGTTGTTGCAAATGGCAACGTTTCATTTTATATGGCTGAGTAGTATTCCATTGTATATGTACCACATCTTTTTTTATCCATTCGTAGTCGACAGAGAGGAGATTGCTCACTCTTCCAGGACTTCAATCCAAGTCTTACAGGTTTCCCCCACTATGCAAAAGTAGAACTTTCCTGTGAAACTTTCCATAAATCAAAATGGTGTTAATCAAAGAAACAGCTGCCCTATGACACATCTTGCTGATAAATGCACAAAATAAATCAAGATAAAACACAGATGCTCATAGACTCAGCTAAAATCTCTGGTGGCTGGATGCTGAGATGCTGAGTGCACTTCCCAAAGAAGAAGCAGGCAGTGCCCCTCTAACAGGGGTGCACATCTGCTTCCATAGCAGCTCCCCTGAGAAACAGATTCTGAATGCTATTTCAGCTTTTTCCCTTTTTTATTGTAAAAGTGAAAGTTCTCTTTGGTTTTCTTTTGGCCAGTGAGAACAGGTACTGATGGAGGTCTTAAAGCAAAGTGGTGTAAAGAAAACTTTCAAACAAACAGGGGGATGGGGTACCTGTGTTAACCATTACAGGCATCTGGAAATTCTCTCAGAGACTTTGTGGATAAGACAGTTGAGTGAAGTGTGGTGGGGTAGACTGGTAGGCTCAAGGGTCTTCTAGTTGAGGGTGCACAGTTCTCCAGGGTGCTGTTTTACCTGTCTTTCCCTTCTTTCTTTGTCCTTCCCTCTCTCCCTCTGTTCTCTGTCAGCAGTACTGGAGCTGCACTGGGTCTCATGTAGCCGTACACTTGTCACACCTGTCTTTTGACTTTACAGACGGTTTGAAATGTATAAAACTTGGAAAATTATGTTTATCCAGCAGCAGATCTTTCATGAACAAGGTTAACTAGAGGCTGATTGGTGGTACACTTTTGGCAACGTAGTCTGTGAGAGAGATGTTCTAAATGACAGGGAATAGATTTTGATGGGTCAGCCCAAGACTTCATATTGATTCAGTTGCAGAGGCTGAGCTGTATGGGATCTGAGAGGCCATCTGTTTAAATTCTCATGGAATATTTATTTTCAAGCATTTCAGAGTATGGGTTCTAGCAGTTATCTACTGCCACAGTACTTTGTAGCAAACACACAAAACCTCAGTGGCAGGTTGCAATAAAAGTTTATTGCTCATGGATCTTGGGTCAGCCAGGGGTCAGCTCTATAGCTCTACAGAGCCAGGGATCTTGGCCTACTGTTGGCTGATCTCAACTGGGAGAATAAGTAGCTCAGCCCTGCTCCACTTGCCTCATCTTCCAGCAGGCTAGCTCAAGCATGTTCCCAAGGTGAGGGCCATACTAAAAAGCCCAGGGGTTCTCAGACAGTCTCTCAAGACCTAGTCTTTGTGTAGTTAGCTGTTATTCTGTTGGACAAAGCAAGTTACCTGACGTAGAGAAATATACCTCACTTTAGGGAGAAAATTTGAAGTAACATGGCAAAAGGTCTGGATAAGAGGAGGCATTTAATAAATAATGGCAGTGTTACTAATTTATCAGTCACAGTTGCCTAAGATTAGGAATAAAAATAAGATAGAGTGAGCCAGGTCTCATGCCTTACTCCCACACTAATACCTTTCACATAATTTCCAGAGGATTTCAATTTGTCTTAGACGTACCCCTCACCCCAATAAACCCCATGAATTTAGAGCCTTCAGTTTGACCCCAGGCTTCCTTCTGATCCCCCAGTTGTTCTGGGGCCTTCTCCTCTGATGGTCTCCTAATCCTTCCCACAGTATCAACTCTTAATTAAGGTGCTTGCAGATTAAGTCCAGTAGTGGCTCTAGCATTTTTACTACCAAAGAACAGTTATAATTTATTTTCATGTAGTCTCCATGTTTCAAAATGCTTTTTTGGAATTTTTAAGAAATCTTAATTACTTTTCCTTTAAAAATATGAAACACGTACAACTGCCAAATGGAACTTGTGGTTGGCATGAGATACTGAACTGAGCAAAAGGTTGTTATTGATGTTCAGTTGGTAAGTCACGTTCAACTCTTTGCAACCCCGTGGACTGCAGCATGCCAGGTCCCCCTGTCCTTCACTGTCTCCCGGGGCTGGCTCAAATTCATGTCCATCGAGTTGGTGAGGCCATCCAAACATCTCGTCCTCTGTCACCCCTTTCTCTTTCCCTCACTCTTTCCCAGTAGAAGGGTCTTTTCCAGTGAGTCAGCTCTTGGCATCAGGTGGCCAAAGTATTGGAGCTTTGGCTTCAGCAATAGTCCTTCTGATGGATATTTAGAGTTGATTTCCTTTAGGATTGACTGGTTTGATGTCCTTGCAGTCCAAGGGACTCTCAAATGTCTTCTCCAACACTACAATTCAAAAGCATCAATTCTTTGGCACTCAGCCTTCTTTATGGTCCAACACTCACATCCATACATGACACTGAAAAAATCATAGCTTTGACTATATGGACCTTCGTCAGCTAAGTAATGTGTAGGTTTGCCATAGCTTTTCTTCCAAGGAGCAAGTGTCTTTTAGTTTCATGGCTGCAGTCACCATCCACAGTGATTTTGGAGCCCAAGAAAATAAAATCTGTCATTGTTTCCACTTTTTCCATATCTATTTGCCATGAAGGGATGGGACCAGATGCCATGATCTTTTTTTTGAATGCTGAGTTTTAAGCCAGATTTTTCACTCTCCTCTTTCACCTTCATCAAGAGGCTGTTTAGTTCCTCTTCACTTTCTGCCATAAGGGTGGTGTCATCTGCATATCTGAGGTTATTGATATTTCTCCCTGCAATCTTGATTCCAGCTTGTGCTTCATACAGCCCAGCATTTTTCATGATGTACCTTGCGCTTAAGTTAAATAAGCAGAGTGACAATATACAGCTTTTTCATAAAACAGTAAAGACCATCACTGCTTCACTTACTTTGGACCCATGTTTTCAGTCATAAATGCCCAAGGATGGACAAGCCTTAATGATTCTTATTTCTACCTTCACTGATTCCAGGTTGAGAGTTGTGGTTGACAAGCTATGCTTCTCTCTTGAACATTTTCTTCTAATCAGACTCTTCTGAAGACAAAACATCCTTCCCTTCTCTCAGTCACTCAATTTAGGGTTCTCTTAACTCAGGCTTGAAAAATTACTGATTCCAGTTGTACCTCAGAAGTACTGTGGGTGTGGTTTCAAGCTACTGCAATAAGCAGGTCACATGAATTTTATGGCTTCCCATGTATATAAAAGTTATGTTTATGCTTAAGTATAGTCAGTTAAGTGTATAATAACATTGTGTATATAATAACAATGTATATACCTTTAGAAAATAACACTGTTTGAAAAATGGCACCAACAGTGCAGCATTGCCACAAGCCTTTAATTTGTTTTTTAAAAAAATGCAATTTATCTGCAAAGTGCAATAAAGTAAAGCACAAGAAAATGAGGTTTTCCTGTATTCATAAAATATTGATTATTCAGTCTCAATCACAACAGTCATTAATCCAAGCCCTGCTAACAAGTTGAGACACAGGTTCAGTTAACTTTTGGAAAAAGACTGTTTAAAAGTCAAGTGAAAGAGTAGGATAAATTAAAATAGCACTCTCTTGGGCAAGTAATTTAGTTCAAGGTTTCTGAATTTGTGGCAATTTTAAACTCAACTTCCATAAAATAGGCCAAAGGTCATGTTAGAAGTTATAGCAATCACAACTTCACTGTGCATTTCACAAACATAAATTGTGCCCCAAATGTGTACATGTTTCTTTTTATCACTGTATTTCAGTAAAGGTCAAATATGGTGATCATTTTACCCAGCTTGAATATTTGGTTCTTTGTATGATTCTAGGTAAGTAGAGAAGGTACTGAGCACTTAGAAAATGTTTGCAAGTTGTTATTAAATGACAAAAGCAAACAAACAAAAGAGAACTTGTGTATATCCAACTGCAGAAAGAACTTTTGGCGAGATATGGTGTCATGATATTTGAGGAACTTTGTATATATTACAGAGTATTGCAAGTAATGGTTAAAAGTACATGAGGCATTTGTGGGAGGGAAGAGTAATCCCTAACTGCTGTTTAAAAGTTATCATTCACTTGTTAATTGCAGTTATAGGAGTTAGAGCACGGCTGTCTAATTGAGCTTTCTGCTTTGATGGGAATGTTTTATATCTGCCTTGACAATGCAATAGCATTAACTCTATAAGGTTACTGAGCTTCCCTATGTAGCTGGTACAGATGAGGAAATGAATACTCTTTTTAAGGAAAAAAAAACTTTATTGAGGTGTAACAGGCATATAAAAATTGCCCATATTTAAAGTGGACAATTTGATGCATGTTGACATATGTATATAACTATGAAATCATCAACATCAATCTAGGCAGTGAATGTTTCCATCATCAAAAATTTTCATGTGGCCTTTATTTATTTATTTTTTTATTTTACAATATTGCATTGGTTTTGCCATACATTGACATCAATCCGCTACGGGTGTACATGTGTTCCCCATCCTGAAACCCGCTCCCACCTCCCTGCCATCCCATCCCTCTGGGTCATCCCAGTGCTCCAGCCCTGAGCACCTTGTCTCATGCATCGAACCTGGACTGGCAACTCGTTTCATACATGATATTATACATGTTTCAATGCCATTCTCCCAAATCATCCCACCCTCACCCTCTCCCACAGAGTCCAAAAGACTGTTCTATACATCAGTGTCTCTTTTGCTGTCTCGTATACAGGGTTATTGTTACCATCTTTCTAAATTCCATATATATGCATTAGTATACTGTATTGGTGTTTTTCTTTCTGGCTTACTTCACTCTGTATAATAGGCTCCAGTTTCATCCGCCTCATTAAAACTGATTCAAATGTATTCTTTTTAATGGCTGAGTAATACTCCATTGTGTATATGTACCACAGCTTTATTATCTATTCGTCTGCTGATGGACATTTAGGTTGCTTCCATGTCCTGGCTATTATAAACAGTGCTGAGATGAACATTGGGGTACATGTGTCTCTTTCGATTCTGGTTTCCTCCGTGTGTATGCCCAGTGGGATTGCTGGGTCATATGGCAGTTTTATTTGCAGTTTTTTAAGGAATCTCCACACTGTTCTCCATAGTGGCTGTACTAGTTTGCATTCCTACCAACAGTGTAAGAGGGTTCCCTTTTCTCCACACCCTCTCCAGCATTTATTGCTTGTAGACTTTTGGATAGCAGCCCTTCTGACTGGCATGAAATGGTACCTCATCGTGGTTTTGATTTGCATTTCTCTAATAATGAGTGATGTTGAACATCTTTTCATGTGTTTGTTAGCCATCTGTATGTCTTCTTTGGAGAAATGCCTGTTTAGTTCTTTGGCCCGTTTTTTGAT
Organism: Bos taurus; assembly: GCF_002263795.3. Classification (NCBI taxonomy): domain Eukaryota; kingdom Metazoa; phylum Chordata; class Mammalia; order Artiodactyla; family Bovidae; genus Bos; species Bos taurus. The sequence goes on along the minus strand of NC_037340.1, from coordinate 2,833,984 downwards.
TGGGTCATTTATTTTTCTGGAATTGAGCTGCAGGAGTTGCTTGTATATTTTTGAGATTAATTCTTTGTCAGTTGCTTCATTTGCTATTATTTTCTCCCATTCTGAAGGCTGTTTTTTCACCTTGCTTATAGTTTCCTTTGTTGTGCAACAGCTTTTAATTTTATTAGATCCCATTTGTTTATTTTTGCTCTTATTTACAATATTCTGGGAGGAGGGTCATAGAGGATCCTGCTGTGATTTATGTTGGAGGGTATTTTGCCTATGTCTTCCTCTAGGAGTTTTATAGTTTCTGGCCTTATGTTTAGATCTTTAATCCATTTTGAGTTTATTTTTGTGTATGGTGTTAGAAAGTGTTCTAGTTTCATTTTTTTACAAGCTGTTGACCAGTTTTCCCAGCACCACTTGTTAGAGATTGTCTTTTCTCCATTGTATATTCTCGCCTCCTTTGTCGAAGATAAGGTGTCCATGGGTGTGTGGATTTATCTCTGGGCTTTCTATTTTGCTCCATTGATCTATATTTCTGTCTTTGTGCCAATACCATACTGTCTTGATGACTGTGGCTTTATAGTAGAGCCTGAAGTCAGGCAGTTTGAGTCCTCCAGTTCCACTCTTCTTTCTCAAGATTGCTTTAGCTATTTGAGGTTTTTTGTATTTCCATACATCACATGGCCATTTAAAGTCTGTCTCTCATTTCCCTCCCTTTCCACCCCTACCTCTGTCCCCAGGAAACCTCTGATCTTATTTCTATCACACTATGTATTAGTTGCATTACCTAGAGTTTTATGTAAATAAAATTATAATAGTATGTATACTTTGTTGGTCTGCATCCTTACTTAGGTTCCTCCAAGTTGCAGCATATACCAATAGTTCATTCCATTTTATTGCTAAGCAATAGTCTGTAGTACGCATACAAAACAGGTGGTTTATACATTTACCTGTTGATAGACTGGGTTGTTTCCAGTTTTTGGCTATTACCAGTAAAGCTGCTGAATAGGCATGCACAAGGCTTCGTATAGGCATATGCTTTCATTTCTCTTGAATGAGTACTCAGATGAAATGACTAGGTCATATAGTAGGCACATGCTTAACGTTTTAAGAAACTGCCAGACTGTTTTCCAAAACACTTAAACTATTTTACTTTCCCCTAGAAGTATATGAGGACCCCAGTCCTTCCACATACTTAACAAGAACTGATGAGATTAATCATCTTTTTTTTTTTTCCTTGCCTCCTTGCCCTAATTAGATTCTCTGGAACGATGTTGAATAGATGTGGTAAGAGCAGACATCTTTGTCTTGTTTTTCATTTCTAAGAGGGGGAAAAACAATCAATTCCCTTACTATTAAATATGATGTTAGCTTTATATCTTTTATAAATACACTTCATCAAGTTAGATAGTTCCCTTCTATTCCAAGTTTGTGAGATTTTTCATTAGGAATAGATGTCAGAGTTTGATAATGCTGTTTATGTGTCTATTGAGAATATAATTTTTGGCTTATTAATATGGTGAATTACATTGATTTTTTTCAAATGTAAACCAAACTTGCTTTTCTGAAATAAACCCTATTTGGCCATGATGTATCACCCTTTTAATATTATACTGTTGAATTCATTTGGTAAAATTTTCATTGAAATCTATACATCTATATCATGGTGATTATTGTCTACTCTACTGGGTTTTGGTAACAGTGATGCTTGATTAATACAGTGAATTGGAAAGGATTCGTTTATTCCATTTTTCTGGACAAGTTGTATAGAATTGATATTGTTGATTCTTTAATTAGTTGAGTTGACCAGGAAAGTTATCTACACTTAGTTTTCTTTGTTGGAAAGTCTTAAATTACAAACTCAAGTTCTTTAATAGATATGATGCTGTTATTGAGTGGGCTTTTGTTGTTTGTGCCTTTCAAAGACTTTACCATTTCATCCAAGTTCACAAGTTCATTGTCACACATTTTTAATTGTCCTTTTTTAAAACTTGTAGTGATGCCTCCTCTATCATTTATAATATTGGTAAATAAAAAATCATGAATGGTAAATTGTGTCATATCTTTTTGTCCTAATCACTCTTGCTGTTATCAATTGTATCAAGAAACAGACTTCTATTTTATTCCTTTTTCCCATTGTTTTTATGCAATGTATTGATTTCCATAGTGACATTTATTTACTTTCTTCTAATTTGAGTTTTATTCCTCTTTTTATCCTGGCTTTGTTAAGGCAAAAGGCGAGGTCATTGCTTTGAGACTTTTCTTACGTTCTTTTATTAATAATACAGCTATTTTATTTATTTATTTTTTCTTTTTCTTTTTTCTTTTTTTCTTCCAATTTTATTTTATTTTTAAACTTTACATAATTGTATTAGTTTTGCCAAATATCAAAATGAATCCTCCACAGGTATACATGCGCTCCCCATCCCGAACCCTCCTCCCTCCTCCCTCCCCATACCATCCCTCTGGGCCGTCCCAGTGCACCAGCCCCAAGCATCCAGCATCATGCATCGAACCTGGACTGGCAACTCGTTTCCTACATGATATTTTATATGTTTCATTGCCATTCTCCCAAATCTTCCCACCCTCTCCCTCTCCCACAGAGTCCATAAGACTGTTCTATACATCAGTGTCTCTTTAGCTGTCTCGTACACCAGGTTATTGTTACCATCTTTCTAAATTCCATATATATGCGTTAGTATACTGTATTTATGTTTTTCCTTCTGGCTTACTTCACTCTGTACAATAGGCTCCAGTTTCATCCACCTCATTAGAACTGATTCAAATGTATTCTTTTTAATGGCTGAGTAATACTCCATTGTGTATATGTACCACAGCTTTCCTATCCATTCATCCGCTGATGGACATCTAGGTTGCTTCCATGTCTTGGCTATTATAAACAGTGCTGCGATGAACATTGGGGTACATGTGTCTCTTTCCCTTCTGGTTTCCTCAGTGTGTATGCCCAGCAGTGGGATTGCTGGATCATAAGGCAGTTCTATTTCCAGTTTTTTAAGGAATCTCCACACTGTTCTCCATAGTGGCTGTACTAGTTTGCATTCCCACCAACAGTGTAAGAGGGTTCCCTTTTCTCCACACCCTCTCCAGCATTTATTATTTGTAGACTTTTGGATCGCAGCCATTCTGACTGGTGTGAAATGGTACTCATAGTGCTTTTGATTTGCATTTCTCTGATAATGAGTGATGTTGAGCATCTTTTCATGTGTTTGTTAGCCGTCTGTATGTCTTTTTTGGAGAAATGTCTATTTAGTTCTTTGGCCCATTTTTTGATTGGGTCGTTTATTTTTCTGGAGTTGAGCTGTAGGAGTTGCTTGTATATTTTTGAGATTAGTTGTTTGTCGGTTGCTTCATTTGCTATTATTTTCTCCCATTCTGAAGGCTGTCTTTTCACCTTGCTAATAGTTTCCTTTGATGTGCAGAAGCTTTTAAGGTTAATTAGGTCCCATTTGTTTATTTTTGCTTTTATTTCCAATATTCTGGGAGGTGGGTCATAGAGGATCCTGCTGTGATGTATGTCGGAGAGTGTTTTGCCTATGTTCTCCTCTAGGAGTTTTATAGTTTCTGGTCTTACGTTTAGATCTTTAATCCATTTTGAGTTTATTTTTGTGTATGGTGTTAGAAAGTGGTCCAGTTTCATTCTTTTACAAGTGGTTGACCAGATTTCCCAGCACCACTTGTTAAAGAGGTTGTCTTTAATCCATTGTATATTCTTGCCTCCTTTGTCGAGGATAAGGTGTCCATATGTGCGTGGATTTATCTCTGGGCTTTCTATTTTATTCCATTGATCAATAGTTCTGTCTTTGTGCCAGTACCATACTGTCTTGATAACTGTGGCTTTGTAGTAGAGCCTGAAGTCAGGTAGGTTGATTCCTCCAGTTCCATTCTTCTTTCTCAAGATCGCTTTGGCTATTCGAGGTTTTTTGTATTTCCATACAAATTGTGAAATTATTTGTTCTAGCTCTGTGAAGAATACTGTTGGTAGCTTGATAGGGATTGCGTTGAATCTATAAATTGCTTTGGGTAGTATACTCATTTTCACTATATTGATTCTTCCAATCCATGAACATGGTATATTTCTCCATCTATTAGTGTCCTCTTTGATTTCTTTCACCAGTGTTTTATAGTTTTCTATATATAGGTCTTTAGTTTCTTTAGGTAGATATATTCCTAAGTATTTTATTCTTTCCGTTGCAATGGTGAATGGAATTGTTTCCTTAATTTCTCTTTCTGTTTTCTCATTATTAGTGTATAGGAATGCAAGGGATTTCTGTGTGTTGATTTTATATCCTGCAACTTTACTGTAGTCATTGATTATTTCTAGTAATTTTCTGGTGGACTCTTTAGGGTTTTCTATGTAGAGGATCATGTCATCTGCAAATAGTGAGAGTTTTACTTCTTCTTTTCCAATTTGGATTCCTTTTATTTCTTTTTCTGCTCTGATTGCTGTGGCCAAAACTTCCAAAACTATGTTGAATAGTAATGGTGAAAGTGGGCACCCTTGTCTTGTTCCTGACTTTAGAGGAAATGCTTTCAACTTTTCACCATTGAGGATAATGTTTGCTGTGGGTTTGTCATATATAGCTTTTATTATGTTGAGGTATGTTCCTTCTATTCCTGTTTTCTGGAGAGTTTTTATCATAAATGGATGTTGAATTTTGTCAAAGGCTTTCTCTGCATCTATTGAGATAATCATATGGTTTTTATTTTTCAATTTGTTAATGTGGTGTATTACATTGATTGATTTGCGGATATTGAAGAATCCTTGCATCCCTGGGATAAAGCCCACTTGATCATGGTGTATGATCTTTTTAATGTGTTGTTGGATTCTGATTGCTAGAATTTTGTTGAGGATTTTTGCATCTATGTTCATCAGTGATATTGGCCTGTAGTTTTCTTTTTTTGTGGGATCTTTGTCAGGTTTTGGTATTAGGGTGATGGTGGCCTCATAGAATGAGTTTGGAAGTTTACCTTCCTCTGCAATTTTCTGGAAGAGTTTGAGCAGGATAGGTGTTAGCTCTTCTCTAAATTTTTGGTAGAATTCAGCTGTGAAGCCGTCTGGACCTGGGCTTTTGTTTGCTGGAAGATTTTTGATTACAGTTTCAATTTCCGTGCTTGTGATGGGTCTGTTAAGATTTTCTATTTCTTCCTGGTCGAGTTTTGGAAAGTTGTACTTTTCTAAGAATTTGTCCATTTCTTCCACGTTGTCCATTTTATTGGCATATAATTGTTGATAGTAGTCTCTTATGATCCTTTGTATTTCTGTGTTGTCTGTTGTGATCTCTCCATTTTCGTTTCTAATTTTGTTGATTTGATTTTTCTCCCTTTGTTTCTTGATGAGTCTGGCTAATGGTTTGTCAATTTTATTTATCCTTTCAAAGAACCAGCTTTTGGCTTTGTTGATTTTTGCTATGGTCTCTTTTGTTTCTTTTGCATTTATTTCTGCTCTAATTTTTAAGATTTCTTTCCTTCTACTAACCCTGGGGTTCTTCATTTCTTCCTTTTCTAGTTGCTTTAGGTGTAGAGTTAGGTTATTTATTTGACTTTTTTCTTGTTTCTTGAGGTGTGCCTGTATTGCTATGAACTTTCCCCTTAGGACTGCTTTTACCGTGTCCCACAGGTTTTGGGTTGTTGTGTTTTCATTTTCATTCGTTTCTATGCAAATTTTTATTTCTTTTTTGATTTCTTCTGTGATTTGTTGGTTATTCAGCAGCGTGTTGTTCAGCCTCCATATGTTGGCATTTTTAATAGTTTTTCTCCTGTAATTGAGATCTAATCTTACTGCATTGTGGTCAGAAAAAATGCTTGGAATGATTTCTATTTTTTTGAATTTACCAAGGCTAGCTTTATGGCCCAGGATGTGATCTATCCTGGAGAAGGTTCCATGTGCGCTTGAGAAAAAGGTGAAATTCATTGTTTTGGGATGAAATGACCTATAGATATCAATTAGGTCTAACTGGTCTATTGTATCGTTTAAAGTTTGTGTTTCCTTGTTAATTTTCTGTTTAGTTGATCTATCCATAGGTGTAAGTGGGGTATTAAAGTCTCCCACTATTACTGTGTTATTGTTAATTTCTCCTTTCATACTTGTTAGCATTTGTCTTACGTACTGTGGTGCTCCCGTGTTGGGTGCATATATATTTATAATTGTTATATCTTCTTCTTGGATTGATCCTTTGATCATTATGTAGTGACCTTCTTTGTCTCTTTTCACAGCCTTTGTTTTAAAGTCTATTTTATCTGATATGAGTATTGCTACTCCTGCTTTCTTTTGGTCCCTATTTGCATGGAAAATCTTTTTCCAGCCCTTCACTTTTAGTCTGTATGTGTCCCCTGTTTTGAGGTGGGTCTCTTGTAGACAACATATGTAGGGGTCTTGTTTTTGTATCCATTCAGCCAGTCTTTGTCTTTTGGTTGGGGCATTCAACCCATTTACATTTAAGGTAATTACTGATAAGTATGTTCCCGTTGCCATTTACTTTATTGTTTTGGGTTCGAGTTTATACACCGTTTTTGTGTTTCCTGTCTAGAGAATATCCTTTAGTATTTGTTGGAGAGCTGGTTTGGTGGTGCAGAATTCTCTCAGCCTTTGCTTGTCTGAAAAGCTTTTGATTTCTCCTTCATACTTGAATGAGATCCTTGCTGGGTACAATAATCTGGGCTGTAGGTTATTTTCTTTCATCACTTTAACTATGTCTTGCCATTCCCTCCTGGCTTGAAGAGTTTCTATTGAAAGATCAGCTGTTATCCTTATGGGAATTCCCTTGTGTGTTATTTGTTGTTTTTCCCTTGCTGCTTTTAATATTTGTTCTTTGTGTTTGATCTTTGTTAATTTGATTAATATGTGTCTTGGGGTGTTTCTCCTTGGGTTTATCCTGTTTGGTACTCTCTGGGTTTCTTGGACTTGGGTGATTATTTCCTTCCCCATTTTAGGGAAGTTTTCCACTATTATCTCCTCAAGTATTTTCTCATGGTCTTTCTTTTTGTCTTATTCTTCTGGAACCCCTATGATTCGAATGTTGTAGCGTTTAATATTGTCCTGGAGGTCTCTGAGATTGTCCTCATTTCTTTTAATTCGTTTTTCTTTTATCCTCTCTGATTCATTTATTTCTACCATTCTATCTTCTAATTCACTAATCCTGTCTTCTGCCTCTGTTATTCTACTATTTGTTGCCTCCAGAGTGTTTTTAATTTCACTTATTGCATTATTCATTATATATTGACTCTTTTTTATTTCTTCTAGGTCCTTGTTAAACCTTTCTTGCATCTTCTCAATCCTTGTCTCCAGGCTATTTATCTGTGATTCCATTTTAGTTTCAAGATTTTGGATCAATTTCACTATCATTATTCGGAATTCTTTATCAGGTAGATTCCCTATCTCTTCCTCTTTTGTTTGGTTTGGTGGGCATTTATCCTGTTCCTTTATCTGCTGAGTATTCCTCTGTCTCTTCATCTTGTTTAAATTGCTGAGTTTGGGGTGTCCTTTCTGTATTCTGGCAGTTTGTGGAGTTCTCTTTATTATGGCGTTTCCTCACTGTGTGTGGGTTTGTACAGGTGGCTTGTCAAGGTTTCCTGGTTAGGGAAGCTTGTGTCGGTGTTCTGGTGGGTGGAGCTGTATTTCTTCTCTCTGGAGTGCAATGAAATGTCCAGTAATGAGTTATGAGATGTCTATAGTTTTGGGGTGACTTTGGGCAGCCTGTATCTTGAAGCTCAGGGCTGTGTTCCTTTGTTGCTGGAGAATTTGCTTGGTATGTCTTTCCCTGGAACTTATTGGCCCTTGTGTGGTGCTTGGTTTCAGTGTCGGTATGGAGGCAATTGATGAGCTCCTGTCAATGAATGTTCCTTGGAGTCAGGAGTTCCCTGGAGTCAGGGTTTGGACTTAAGTCTCCTGCTTCCGATTATCGGTCTTATTTTTACAGTAGTTTCAAAACTTCTCCTTCTATACAGCACCACTGATAAAACATCTACATTAAAGATGATAAGTTTCTCTACAGTGAGGGTCACTCAGAGAGGTTCACAGGGTTACATGGAGAAGAGAAGAGGGAGGAGGGAGTTAGAGGTGACCCAAATGAGATGAGGTGAATCAATAGTGGAGAGAGTGGGCTAGCCAGTAGTCACTTCCTTATGTGCACTCCACAACTGGACCACTCAGAGATGTTCACGGGGTTATACAGAGAAGAGAAGAAGGAGGAAGGTAACAGAGGTGGCCAGAAGGATAAAAGGGGGGAATGAAAAGGAGGGAGACAGATCCAGCCAGTAATCAGTTCCCTAAGTGTTCTCCACCGTCTGGAACACACAGAAATTCACAGAGTTGGGTAGAGTAGAGAGGGGTTAGGGAGGAGACACAGGCGACCTGGTGGAGAAAAAGGAGGGTCCAAAGGGAGAGAGAGCAGTCAAGCCAGTAATCTCACTCCCTAGTGAAAAATGGGTCCTGAAGATTGGGTCCTTAAAGGTACAAAATTGGTAACAAATACATAAAAGCAAAAATTAAAAATCTAGAGTAGAGTTTGGAATTTCAAAAATACGATGTTAAAGAAAAGAAGAAGGAAAAGAAAGAGAGAAAGAACGAACAAACAAAAACAAACAAGGTCGTGAAAATTATAAAGAAAGTACAGGTACAAAATTGATAACTAATACCAGAAAGCGAAAATTAAAAATCTAGAGTAGAGTTTGGAATTTCAAAAATACGATGTTAAAGAAAAGAAGAAGGAAAAGAAAGAAAAAACGAACAAACAAAAACAAACAAGGTCGCAAAAATTATAAAGAAAGTACAGGTACAAAATTGATAACTAATACCAGAAAGCAAAAATTAAAAATCTAGAGTAGAGTTTGGAATTTCAAAAATACAATGTTAAAAAAAAAAAGAAGAAGAAAAATAAAGAGAGAAAACAAACAAACAAATACGAACAATGTCACAAAAATTATAAAGAAAATACAGGTACAAAATTGATATCAAATACCAAAAAGCATAAATTAAAAATCTAGAGTAAAGTTTGGAATTTCAGATATACAATGTTATATAAAAGAAGAAGAGAAAGAAACAGAGAAGAAGAAGAAAAAAAAAAAAGTCACAGAAATTATATAAAAAAAACTATAGGTACAAAATTGATAACATATACTAAAAAGCGAAAATTAAAAATCTAGAGTAGAGTTTGGAATTTCAAAAATACAGTGTTAAAGAAAAGAAGAAAAAAACAAACAAAAAAAAAAACAAGGTCAAAAAAATATAAAATATATATATATGAAGTTTGCTGAAGAAGAAAAAAATAGGGTCTTTTTTTTTTTTGCAAAGTAATAGGTTATAAAAGTGAAAATTAAAGGAACAATAGAGGACTTAAAATTTTTTTTTTTTTATTAAAAAAAAAAAAAGAATGATCGTAAAAATAATAAAAATATATCTAGGGCTTTTTTGGGTTTTTTTTTTGTGGGTGTTGTGGGTTCAGTTCATTTTTGGCTAGTTCCTTGGTCAGATTTATATTTCTCAAGATCTATAGGCCCCTTCCTATGTAGTCCGTAGTAACCACAGGGTTTTGATCTATTGCCTGTAGCTTCCAAGGTGTTTCCCTCTGTTATATCTTCTTCTGTTTGCTAGTCTCTTCAGTATCTGGTTTCCGCCCTGACTCAAAGGGCACGGTGGAGGACACTTTTTTTTTTTTTTTTAGGCTTACTTGTTCAGTCGCGCTGTGGGGAGGGAGGGAGGGATGCTGCAAACAAATAACACTGGCGTGGGCTCGCAGTGCCTCAGCCACCCTGGGTCTGCCCCCGCTCACGGCGCGTGTAGCCTCCCTGTCCACACTGCTCGGACTCTAGGTTGTTCCGCTGGGAACAATCCGAGGCTGGCCCTGGGCTGCATGTACCTCCCAGGTCCAAGCCGCTCAGGTTCAGGCACTCGGGTAGTCCTCAGAGGCGCAGACTCAGTTGGGCCTGCGTTTTGTGCTCTTCCCAGGTCCGAGCGCCAATTTGCTCTTCCCAGGCGAGCGCCAATGCTGCGACTTATCGCCTCCCCGCCACTCGGATATCTGGATGTAAAACCGGTGCACCTTCTCAGGCAGATGTTGACCGTCCAGACCCCCAAGAAGTTTTAGTTAGCAAAGAAGCCTGCTTACAGTTTTATAGATAATGTCTCTCTGGGGCTGCGATTGCCCCCTTCCGGCTCTGGCTGCCTGTCACCGGAGGGGCAAGGTCTGCAGCCGGCTATCTCTGTTCAGTCCTTTGTTCCGTGCGCGGGCCTGGCGGTCTTAGGTTAGGGCTGGCTTTTCGCGTGGTAGGTATCCCACAGTCTGGTTTGCTAGCCCAAATTATTTCGCTCAGATAGCACTCAGGGTATTCAGGCCAGATTCTTACTCTCAGCGATGCAGCCCGCGCCGCGCCTCCCTGCCCAGCCCCGGCTTGCTAATGGCGGATGCAGGCGTCTGCGCTGCTTCTCTGCTGGGGGAGTTACCGTAGGGCTCGCAATCTGCGAGTTTTAAATTGTTTATTTATTTTTTCTCCCTGTTATATTGCCCTCTGGGCTTCCAAAGCTCGGCGCAGATTCGGCAGTGAGAAGGTTTCCTGATGTTTGGAAACTTCTCTCTTTTTAAGATTCCCTTCCCAGGACAGAACTCCGTCCCTCCCTCTTTTGTCTCTTTTTTTTTGTTTTTAATATTTTTTCCTACCTCCTTTCGAAGAGTTGGGTTGCTTTTCTGGGTGCCTGATGTCCTCTGCCGGCATTCAGAAGTTGTTTTGTGGAATTTACTCGACGTTTAAATGCTCTTTTGATGAATTTGTGGGGGAGAAAGTGTTCTCCCCGTCCTACTCCTCCGCCATCTTGGCTCCTCCCAATACAGCTATTTTAAAAAGTCCCACAGGTTCTATTGTCTTTCCATCCCACAAAATTTTATATGGTTTTTTAAAAAATGTTTATTTACTTATGAATATTTCTAATTTTGCTTTTGATTTCTCCTTTAACTCATGGTTTTTTAGAAGTATATTATTTAGTCTCCAAATACTTCGGAACTTTACAGAGATATTTGTTATTGATTTCTTTTCTTCTTTCTCTTTTTTAAAATGCATTTTTAAGTGGAGGATAATTGCTCTACAATATATTATGTTGGCTTCTGCCACCCAACAATGTGAATCAGCCATAAGTATACATATGTCCCCCTCCTTCTTGAACCTCCCTCCCTCCCCCCACCCCATCCCATCATTCTGGGTCTTCACAGAGCACCTCATTGAGTTCCCTATGTTATATAGCACCTTCTGTTAGCTATCTATTTTAAATATGGTAATGCATTTGTTTCAATGTTACTCTCTCAATTTGTCACACTCTCTCCTTCCCCTGCTGTGTCCAAAGCCTGTTCTTTGTGTCTGTGTCTCTATTCTTGCCCTGTGCATAAGTTGATCAGTACCATTTTTCTATATCCATGCTGCTGTGTTAATACACAGTATTTGTTTTTTCTTTCTGACTTACTTCACTTTGTATAACAGGCTCTAGGTTCATCCACCTCACTAGAACTGACTCAAATGCATTCCTTTTTATGGCTGAGCAATATTCCATTGTGCATATGTACCACAATTTTTTTATCCATTCATCTTTCAGTGGACATCTAGGTTGGTTCCATGTCCGACTGTTGTAAATAGTGCTGCAATAAACACTGAATTACATGTGTCTTTTTTAATTGTGGTTTTCTCAGGGTATATGCCCAGTAGTGGGATTGCTAGGTTATATGGTAGTTTTATTCCTAGTTTTTAAAGGAATCTCCATTTTGTTCTTCATAGTGGCTGTATCAACTTACATTGCCACCAACAGTAGAAGAGTGTTCCCGTTTCTCCACACCCTCTCTTGCTTTTATTGTTTGTAGATTTTTTTGATGATGGACATTCTGACCAGAGTGAGGTGACACCTCATTGCAGTATTGATTTGCATGTCTGTAGTAATGAGCGATGTTGAGCATCTTTTCATGTGTTTGTTGGCCATCTGTATGTCTTTGGAGAAATGTCTGTTTAGGTCTTCTGCCCACTTTTTAATTGAGTTGTTTTTTTTTTGGTATTGAGTTGCGTGAGCTGCTTTTGGAGATTTTGGAGATTAATCCCTTTTCAGCTCTTTTATTTGCAATTATTTTCTCCCATTCTGAGGGTTGTCTTTTTATCTTATTTATAGTTTCCTTTACTGTGCTAAAGTTTAATTAGGTCCCATTTGCTTATTTTTGTTTTTATTTCCATTACTCTAAGAGGTGGGTCAACAAGTATATTGCTGTGATTTGTGTCAAAGAGTGTTTTGCCTATAGTTTCCTCTAAGAGTTTTACAGCTTCTGGCCTTTAATCCATTTTGAGATTATCTATTTATTTAAATATGTATTTCTTTTTATTTATTTATTTCACCTTGCTGGGTCTTAGTTGCAGCACACTGGCTCTTTAATCTTCATTGCAGCATGCCAAATCTTCTAGTGGTGGCATACAGCATCTTTAGGTGTGGCATGCAAACTCTTAGTTTCAGGATGTGTGATCTAGTTCCCTGACAAGGATCAAACCAGAGCCCCCTGTGTTGGGAGCATGGAGTCTTAGCCACTGAACCACCTGGAAACTCTCTGAGTTTATTTTTGTGTACAGTGTTAGGAAGTGTTCTAATTTCATTCTTTTATGTGTAGCTGTCCAATTTTCCCAGCACCATTTGCTGAAAAAGCTGTCTTTTCTCTATTGTGTATTCTTGCCTCCTTTGTCAAACATAAGGTGCCCATAAGTATGTAGGTTTATCTCTGCACTTTCTATCTTGTTCCATTGATCTATATTTCTGTTTTTGTTCCAATACCACACTGTCTTGATGACTCTAGCTTTGTAGTATACTCTGGTCAGAAAGGTTGATTCCTCCAGCTCCATTCTTCTTTCTCAAGATTGCTTTGGCTATTCAAGGTCTTTTGTGTTTCCATACAAATTGTGAAATTGTTTGTCCTAGTTCTATGAAAAATGCTGTTGGCAATTTGATAGGGATTGCACTGAATGTGTAGATTGCCTTAGGTAGTATAGTTATTTTCACAGTATTGATTCTTCCATGTATCTCTCCATCTGTTTGTGTCTTCTTTGATTTCTTTCATCAGTTTTGCATAGTCTTCTGTATATATGTTTTTTTGTCGCCTTAGCTAGGTTTATCCCTTGGTATTGTGTTCTTTTTGTTGCAATGATGAATGGAATTGTTTCTTTGATTCTCTTTCTGATTTTTCACTGTTAGTGTATAAGAATGCCAGGGATTTCTGTATGTTAATTTTATATCCTGCAACTTTACTAAATTCACTGATTAGTTCTCGTAGTTTTCTGGTAGCACCTTTAGGGTTTTCTATGTGTAATATCATGTCATCTGCAAACAGTGAGAGTTTATATCTTCTTTTCCAGTCTGGATTCCTTTTATTTCTTTTTCTTCCCTAATTGCTGTGGCTATGACTTCCAAAACTATATTGAATAATAGTTGTGATAGTGGGCATCCTTGTCTTTTTCTTTATCTTTCAGTTTTTCACCACTTAAAATAAAGTTTGCTGTGAGTTTGCCATATTTGACTTTTATTATGTTGAGATAGGTTCCTTTATGCCCATTTTCTGGAGAGTTTTTATCATAAATGGGTGTTGGATTTTGTCATAAACTTTGCAGTTAGCTTTTCTTTTATTATATCTGAGATCAACTTCAAAGGTAGGGTGCATACAGTAGCCTTGAAGGAGACATACCCTTATAACAATAGGAAATCTAATAAAAGCTTCCTTAAGACACTTTTTTTCCCTCCGTGGTGGTTGTTGGGAGGATTTCCATACCTGCATTGCAGGCAGATTCTTCATCATCCAAACCACCAGGGAAGCCCAAAAAGAGAACCGTCTCCACGTAAATGACTCTACCTTAATAAATCATTCAGAATTTACTTGTTAAAACAAGTGTAGGTAATAATACCAGCAAACTTATTACAAAACAGAAACAAACTCACAGACATAGAATATAAACATATGGTTACCAGAGGGGAAAGCTTGTGAGGGAGAAATGAATTAGGAATTTGGGATACAAACTACTGTATTTAAAATAGATAAACAATAAATTCCCACTGCACAGGGAATTGTATTCAGTATTTCATAATGAAGTATAATAGAAAAGAATCTGAAAAAATCTGTTATGCTTTGCTGTATACCAGAAACTAGCACAACTTTGTATTTCTATTAAAGAACAAAATGAAAAAAAAAAAAAAAAAAAACAGTGTAGGAACTCTTGGTGCAAGTCATTCTGTCCTTGCCTCCTTTACCACAGTGGCATGCATCTGAGCAGAAGGCTCAGTTCTGATGTAGAAAGTGGGAAACTTCCTGAATTCTTGTCAATTCTTCCTGAATTCTGGTCAATAACTAAGATTGGCTATCTTGTGTTCTCCACCTCAGCATCAGTTGTCTATTGTCTTTAGTACCTTGATGCCAGTATGTAAATATGTATTCATTTGCTTAGTTTACTAATGACCATCTTCCCTATTAAACTATTACTTTTGTGCAACCAAAGGGCCCTATCTGATTCATGCACAATTCACTATCCTGCCCTGAACCCAAAGTCTGCCCTGTTAAGACCTTGATAAATATTTATTGTTGAATCTATTTCTGAGCGGAGAAGGCAATGGCACCCCACTCCAGGACTCTTGCCTGGAGAATGCCATGGATGGAGGAGCCTGGTGGGCTACAGTCCACGGGGTCGCTAAGAGTCGGGCACGACTGAGCGACTTCACTTTCATTTTTCACTCTCATGCATTGGAGAAGGAAATGGCAACCCACTCCAGTGTTCTTGCCTGGAGAATCCCAGGGATGGGGTAGCCTGGTAGGCTGCCGTCTATGGGATCGCGCAGAGTTGGACACGACTGAAGCGACTTAGCAGCAGCTATTTCTGAGAAAGTAGATTCTTCCAGGCACAAAGTACAGCCCAGTAAAATAGAACCAAAGGGTTGTATTTATAGCCAGTACCAATATTATTAGTGAGTTTGAGGTAAAAGATGATGTTTCTTCCAGATATTTCTACTGTTCTAATGTTGTAAATAAGCAAAGCTGGTAATCCGTGTCTCTATGCAAGCAAAGATTTTTTTAAATTATTCTTAAATAGGAGCATTACAAAGCTTTGAGCTAACTGAAAGAAAGTGTGTTTTTAGACAGAGGTCTTATTATACAGGTGTTGAATTTTGATTGAGGGGAGATGATGTAGGGGGAAGAGCACACGGGAGAAGATACCAACAGATCAACTCCAGATTAAAGGAACTCTCTGCAGCCTTCAGAAAGCTGGCTGTGTAGGAGAGGGAAGTGTGGGGGTATATATTTTCCAAGAGTGATTAGCAGATTTGTTGGTGGAATCTGACCTACAGGAAGACCCCCTGAGTTTATTGTATCAACAAGATCTGTCAGCAGTAATTATGCTAGTATTAGTGTGGAAGGAGGTAGACCAAAATGTCAACAATATCTTGGGTCCTGGGATTCTCAGTTATTTTTTTCCTACTTTTTACTCTTATGTTTATCCCATTTCTTCTATAGAGAACACCGGAACAATATATAGTCAGTGTTTCATTATTTTTTAATACAAATTTATTTATTTTAATTGGAGGCTAATTACTTTACAATATTGTATTGGTTTTGCCACACATCAACATGAATCCGCCACGGGTATACACGTGTCCTAGCCTATCCTGAACCCCTCTCCCTCCTCCCTCCCTGTACCATCACATACAGACTGAAAGTGAAGGGCTGGAAAAAGATAGTGTTTTAAATGTGAAACTTTTACCATTTACATTTGGTTCAAATTATTTGTCTTACAATCTCAAGGAATGCAAATGAAAGTCTACCACAAAAAGCACATATTCTAGGTATTACTGAATTATCAGGTATTTGACAGCCTTAAGCCCTCAAATTGTTTTATTGGTGTTAAAGTACATAAGCTGTTTAAGACTATTTTTCTTCAAATGCTTTCAGAAAAATATTTAATTTTCTGCACAGCTTTAATTTTTGCCTAAATGTTTTATGGCTTGTTAACATGCAACCTGACCTCTATATCTTCTATTTGACCTAATTTATAGATTTTTTTTTTAATGACCTCATTTGACTATGGAGAAAATCCTTGCATGTCAATTTTTAATGTAAATTAATTCTGCCCTAAAGTCTAATAATCACTTTGGAAGCTGTTTATAAAACTGTACTATTAATTTTGACATTTATATTCACTGCAGAATTCCTATGTTTTATTATCCAGTGTTGCAGGATGTAAATAAATGTTTCATTATATGTTTGGGATGTTTAACTAAAGTTTAATAGGCTTTATTTTGGCACAATTTAATATCCCAATAATTCCTTTATCTACAAAATATTTGAGTTATAAGTGAGACAATTTCCAATGATGTGTGTGTGTATTTGTGCTCATTGGTGTCCAACTCTTTGTAACCCCATGGACTGTAACACACCAGGCTCCTCTGTCGATGGAATTATCCAGGCTAGAATACTGAAGTGGATTGCCATTTCCTTCTCCAGAGGATCTTCCCCACCCAGTGATCAAACTCGCCTCTCTTGTGTCTCTGGCATTCGAGGCGGGGTTTTTTTTGTTTGTTTGTTTGTTTGTTTTTTTACCAGGTGAGTCACCAGAGAAGCCCCAATTTCTAATGATATACTTCTATATTGCTTCTCAGGTAGCACTAGTGGTAAAGAACCTGCCTGCCAATACAGGAAACATAAGAGATGTGGGTTCAGTCTCTGGGTTGGAAAGATCCCCTGGAGGTGAAAATGGCAAGCCACTCTAGTATTCTTGCCTAGAGAATCCCATGGACAGAGGAGCCTGGAGGGCTATAGTCCATGGGGTCACAGAGAGTCAGACATGACTGAAGCTACTTAGCATATACACACTGCAGAGTATATGTTTTAACACTGCCAGATTAAAAACCTAAAAAAATCCAACTAGTTGGTATGAACTTTTGTATTGCTGGGCTTCCCTGGTAGCTCAGTTGGTAAAGAATCTGACTGCAATGCAGGAGATCTGGGTTTGATCCCTGGGCTGGGAAAATCCCCTGGAGAAGAGAAAGGCTATCCACTCCAGTATTCCAGCCTGGAGAATTCCATGGACTGTGTAGTCCATGGGGTCACAAAGAGTCGGAACATGACTGAGGGACTTTCACTTTTCACTCTTGTATTGCTAATATAATTTCTATCATATTCTTATTGGAAAATTCATTAATCCATTGTAGTTATAATTTCATCCTTTTTCTTCTCTGGTTACAATCACTCCTAAGATCTTTAAAATATCACAGTAAGCCCAGCAGTGGGATTGCTGGATCATAAGGCAGCTCTATTTCCAGTTTTTTAAGGAATCTCCACACTGTTCTCCATAGTGGTGTACTAGTTTGCATTCCCACCAACAGTGTAAGAGGGTTCCCTTTTCTCCACACCCTCTCCAGCATTTATTGCTTGTAGACTTTTGGATCGCAGCCATTCTGATTCGCGTGAAATGGTACCTCATAGTGGTTTTGATTTGCATTTCTCTGATAATAAGTGATGTTGAGCATCTTTTCATGTGTTTGTTAGTCATCTGTATGTCTTCTTTGGAGAAATGTCTATTTAGTTCTTTGGTCCATTTTTGGATTGGGTCATTTATTTTCCTGGAATTGAGCTGTAGGAGTTGCTTGTATATTTTTGATATTAGTTGTTTGTCAGTTGCTTCATTTGCTATTATTTTCTCCCATTCTGAAGGCTGTCTTTTCACCTTGCTGATAGTTTCCTTTGTTGTGCAGAGGCTTTTAAGTTTAATTAGGTCCCATTTGTTTATTTTTGCTTTTATTTCCAATATTCTGGGAGGTGGGTCATAGAGGATCCTGTTGTGATGTATGTTGGAGAGTGTTTTGCCTATGTTCTCCTCTAGGAGTTTTATAGTGTCTGGTATTACGTTTAGATCTTTAATCCCACTGCTGGGCATACACACTGAGGAAACCAGAATTGAAAGAGACACGTGTACCCCAACGTTCATCACAGCACTGTTTATAATAGCCAGGACATGGAAGCAACCTAGATGCCCATCAGCAGATGAATGGATAAGAAAGCTATGGTACATATACACAATGGAGTATTACTCAGCCATTAAAAAGAATACATTTGAATCAGTTCTAATGAGGTGGATGAAACTGGAGCCTATTATACAGAGTGAAGTAAGCCAGAAAGAAAAACACCAATACAATATACTAATGCATATATATGGAATTTAGAAAGATGGTAACAATAACCCTGTATACGAGACAGCAAAAGAGACACTGATGTATAGAACAGTCTTATGGACTCTGTGAGAGAGGGTGAGGGTGGGATGATTTGGGAGAATGGCATTGAAACATGTGTAATATCATATATGAAACGAGTCACCAGTCCAGGTTCAATGCACGATACTGGATGCTTGGGGCTGGTGCACTGGGACAACACAGAGGGATGGTATGGGGAGGGAGGAGGGAGGAGGGCTCAGGATGGGGAACACATGTATACCTGTGGTGGATTCACTTTGATATATGGCAAAATCAATACAATATTGTAAAGTTAAAAAATAAAATAAAAAAATATATATCACAGTAAGTCATAGAGTATTCTAGATTTGTGGGGCTTCCCTGATAGCTCAGTTGGTAAAGAATTGCCTGCAATGCAAGAGACCCTGGTTCAATTCCTGGGTCAGGAAGATTTTCTGGAGAAGGGATAGGCTACCCACTCCAGTATTCTTGGGCATCCCTTGTGGCTTCCAGCTGGTAAAGAATCCGCCTGCAATGCAGGAGAGCTGGGTTCGATCCCTGGGTTGAGAAGATCCGCTGGAGAAGGGAAAGGCTACCCATTCCAGTATTCTGGCCTAGAGAATTCCATGGACTGTATTCCATGGGGTCACAAAGAGTCAGTCATGACTGAGCAACTTTCACTTCCATGTAATGCCCAGTATGGAAACCACTAATCACCTGTGGTTGTTGAGAACTTAAAATGTGGCTGCTCCCAATTGAGATGTGCCTCAAGTAAAAAGTATATAATGGATTTCAAAGTTTATTATGAAAACATAAATGAAAATATCTCACTGGCAACTGTTGAAATAATATTTTGATTATGTTGGTGTAAAATGCATTATTAAAACTTTGCCTGTTTCTTTTACCTTTTTAATGCAGTTATTCTTTGTGTGTTCTTAGTCATTTGGTCGTGTCTGACTCTATGTGACCCCATGGACTGTAGCCCACCAGACTCCTCTGTCCACAGGATTACCCAGGCGAGAATACTGGAGTTGGTTGCCATTTCCTCCTCAAGAGGATCTTCCCCACCCAGGTATCAAACCTGTCTCTTGTGTCTCCTGCATTGGAAGGCAGATCCTTTACTGCTCTGCCACCTAGGAAGCCCAATGCAGCTAGTAGAAAGTTTAAAATTGCATTTGTGACTCACATTTGTGCTGAATATCGCATTTCTCTTGGGCAGTGCTACTTTAGTGCTTTCTTCTTCACCACGGACACATGTTCTACCAAAAATATTTTGGTGAGTGAAGCCCCCAGTTTTTGTAAACGACATTGAGATTTGGCTAGTAGTATTCATCCAGGCTGCCATGATATCAGTGTCCACTGGACCTCTAACCATCATGTTGCTTGTCTGGGCAAGGAGCAGTAGAAAAGAGGAAGGATTAATAGGACTCATGCCAGACTTGTGACCCTTTTTAATGAGCCTACCTTTTCTCACCAAAGCATTAACTATACGTG
Organism: Bos taurus; assembly: GCF_002263795.3. NCBI lineage: Eukaryota > Metazoa > Chordata > Mammalia > Artiodactyla > Bovidae > Bos > Bos taurus. The sequence goes on along the minus strand of NC_037340.1, from coordinate 2,814,270 downwards.
GCTAAAATAAAGAGTAGGAAATGTGATCTTTTCAATAATATTCATGCCAAACAAAGTCAGGGTTCTGATGCTATCAAAGTCAATGTCAAGTCAATAACAGCAGTATTAGACATGTTATCCATAAATCCTAACTTTCATTTTCTTTTGATTATTGGGCAGTGTTATCAAACATCCTGATTTGAAGGGGAAAACCCACAAATACAGAAATTTTATGTAAATTTTCTTTATTTTTTTTAATGTTGACACCTCATTCAATTTAAATTTTTTTTTAAGTAATTTTAGGCTATGGAGTAACTGGAGAAATAGTACAAAGAGTTTCTGTACACTATTCATCCCTAATGTTAACATTTTATTTAACCATAATACAGTTGCCAAACACAGGATTTAAAAATGGTTTAAGAGGTGTGCCTGTGGATACAAAATTAGGTACAAGACTATAAACCAGGAGCTGGCAAGCTTTTTCTGTTAAAGACTAGAGAGTAACTCTCTTAGGTATCTGCCAGTACTGTGTAGCTCTGTCCTTGTAGCACAAAAATAGTCATAGACCATATGTGGAAAATGAGAGCATGTCCAAACTTTATTTCAGAAACAGGTGGCAGACCAGATTAGGTCCATGGGTTGTGCCATGTGCCAACACCTGCCATAAACTAAGGTACAGACCCTATTTGATTTCATCAGTTTTCTCATTAATGTTTTTCTTTGTTCAATACAAGCTCCCACATCATATTTAATTGTCTCTGCAATCTCCTCCAATCAAACGGTTACTCATTCTTTTCTTCTCTTTCATGAACCTGACACTTTTGAAGTATGCTAGTCAGTCGTTTGGTAGAATGGCTCACAATTGTCTCATGGTTTCTTGTGATTAGACTGAGGTTTTGTGTGATTACAGATATGAATATGGGCATGGGTTACTATACATACATATGTTTCTTGACTCTGTCCACTGAGAAAGCCTAAGGTTAGTGATCCTCAAATAGCAAAAAGCATACACAGCACCCAGATCCTTGATTTTTTAAACAAAAAGCCATTTTCCAATAAAAGGATCCTGAGCTCTTTGGAGAAGTAGTTGGTTCCATGGCCAGGGTGGGGAAAATAAGAGAATTGTCTGGAATGTATGTGTTTCTCGAAAAAGAATAGGAACATGTCAAAAGGACATATGAACCAGGAGGAGTTCCAAAGGGCCAAAACTGGGACTTTGTGAGCAACTTGATATATTATTAAATTTTGGATTATAACTTGTGAAATAAAATAAGACTCCTTGGTGATATAAATAACTACATAAATAAATGGGGTGATGGGGTACTCTCTTTTATGAAAGAATTCTAATTAATAAATAGCATTGATTACGGACCAGTGGAAGAATGAAAGAGAAAATTACCATTAGGCAGATACCACAGTGATAATTGTTGCAGGTACAATTCACTGATAGATACAAAGACTAAAGTTGGTGGAGGATAGGATATTTGCATAATCTCAAGGTTTAACTTCTAAGAGATTTATGAATTACAAAGGAGCAGGGAATAGTTATATTTCACTAAGTGGCAGATATACCTTAACTGAATGATCAAGGTTAACATCACCAGTAATAAGACATAATATTATGTACCCCTATTTCAAATATTTTAAACATCACTTTGGTTAAAAAGTGAGATTTTGCACTTACATCTCAGTTTGCAGTGTCTACCATGGAGTGTACCCCCAACAATACTTGATTTGCCAAAGTTAAAAAAAAATTTTTTTAATAAAATGAATTTTCTTGCCTCTTAAGAAAGCACTGTATTTCCTTCTTAATTCAAAAAAGTTGGAGTATGACTCAGTTATTGTAGGATAAATGAAGTGTTAATGGGTTTGATATTCACTGGATTCAAATCCTAGAATTGGTAGAATTTCTAGAAAGAAGACAAAGGCCATATATCTTCAGTAACTACACTAGATGGTTAAAAAGTTTAAGAAAACTCTTAAATGGTTAAATCTTTGAATCAGTTATTCAGAATTCACAACTTGCACTTTTTGTGTTCTATTGAATTAATTAAACACCTTCCAGGGCATATTTCTTTAGTTTCTATTGATAGCACATATAGCTGATTGTTCTGCTTTGGGCACTGACACTTTACTTGATAAAAATCCATCTGCTTTCTTTCTTGTAGCCATATCATCAAAGTTCTATTTATATTTCTTTGCTCAGTTTAATCCCTGTGCTCCATTTTGTCATGCATTTGGTTAATATCGCTTTTGCTTAGAATCACTCGCCCTTATTGGGAACTTCAGTTTATTGAAACAAACCACCCCGTTGAAGGCGAATACCAGTAGTGAAACTGCTGCGCAGCCATCACAAAGGGAGATGGTTGCTGAGGCAGCTGCGTTTTCACTCTGACATTCCTACTTTGATTGAACTGCCGCTGTGCTTCATGTATACATTTTAGTTTCTTTTTTTAATGTAAACTTCTGAGCAGTCATATCAGGGAAAAGTAACCAATGGCACAGCATGCAAGATTCATAAACCTAAAGATCCATGACTTAAAGATATTTGCCTGTGAGTACAAAATTAGGTAGGAATGTGAATATTTAGAATGAGGTAATAACTCATAACAAATTATGAAGTTAATAAGCTAACAATGCAAACATCACAAAATCAGAAAAGCAGTATATTTTTATTAATAGAATGCCATGCTGCTGCTGCTGCTGCTAAGTCATTTCAGTCGTGTCCAACTCTGTGCGACCCCATAGATGGCAGCCCACCAGGCTCCCCCATCCCTGGGATTCTCCAGGAAAGAACACTGGAGTGGGTTGCCATTCCCTTCTCCAATGTGTGAAAGTGAAGTCCCTCAGTCGTGTCCCACTCTTTGCAACCCCATGGACTGCAGCCTACCAGGCTCCTCTGTCCATGGGATTTTCCAGGCAAGAGTACCGGAGTGGGGTGCCATTGCCTCCTCCAAATAGAATGCCATACTACCTCTCATACCACCTGTCTAATATCTTGGCCACTGTATATGTTGGCACAAAATGCTTTGATTATCTCTTTACTTTTAAATATAAAAATTATTTTGAAACATCCTTCTGCAAAGAAAATAGAATCATAATACAGCTTTCTCTTTAAGATGTCTGACTGAAGTTTATTTTTTACTGACATCTAGAAAAGCTTATTTGGGTATCACATCTTGTTATCAGTAGTGGTATGTAAACTTTTTTAGAATTATCAAATTTTGAAAAACCTCTACCATATTTCTTGAATGCATGAGCCATAAGGTTTCACAACATTTGAAATTTGCTTGTGCAATGACTAATCTTAACACTCTTTAAATTGATGAACCACATCTCCAGTGACTTGTCATTGTTTGTTCTATGATGAATTTTATCTTCATAATCTTTATTTGTGTCAAATTGAAAAATGGAAATATGCTCAAGTGTTCATATGATTCACTTTTTTATTAATTGAATTATCAAATAAGAACCAGTCTGTTACTTCTATTTACCATTTTCCTCCTAATGAATGCTTTGGATGTGGTCTGAAAATTATTTTAGTACAAAAGACTTCTTCAACATCAGAATAATTTCTATTGGTTTAATCAAATGTTCATTTCATATTTAATTTTTAAGGTCTTTCTTCCATTCTTAAATAAAGATATAAAAGTACCTTTCTTATATGATCAAAGGAAAGAGGTTTAGTTTCTCACTTGTTTTAATGATACCTTCAAAACAACTTTCCATGTGCTGTTAAATGATATGTTCAAACTACATCAACTTACAAAACAAAAGTTCTGTGAATCTTTGAAAATACATCTCTGCATACTTCTTGTGCTGTTGTGCCCATGTGGCAAGGCTTAAGGAGCTTTACAAAAGGCAGCATTCCCCCTTGCACATATACCCAGAGCTGCAGGGCACACTTATATTGCAATATGTTTTCAGGCCCTGCATCTTTATGCTGGGATGCTGGGTTAGTCAGTATATGGAGGTGTTGGAGATTTCCTGGATGGCATTGCTACACTTGGAATAACTAGCAAAAGCTGAACTGTAATGGAAATTGACTGCAAAACACATAAATATATCCCACCATTAACTAATCAAATCAATCTCCAACTCAAGTACATCCTCAGCTAGAGCCCCCAAATAACTACAGCCACCCCAACTCCATGCAACATATAGTGAAGTGTAATGTAGGAAGTTGGATTACAAACAGACAGTTCTCTTAACCAATTGCTGTTAAAAGATCTTACGTTTGCATAATCTTCAAAAATATATAACCATGTGAACATATGGCTAGGGTCCTTCCTAGGCCGAGGCCTTGATGTCCATGAACAAATGAATGACCTTGAGCCTTTAGCTTTATTGGCTTCATGGTACATTTATCTCCATTCTTTATCCTGCAGGGAAATATCAGAAGCAAAAACCATGAAGACATTGATGATGAACTAGTAGCTGAGTGAGTGCTGGTAATTCAGAGAAATCGGAAATGCCCTGAAATCTTATACTTGAGACAGGTTTCTCAAAATATGATAATAATCTGTAAAAAATAGAATTTCCTTACACCAAAAGCTTTAATAAGCTTTCTTAAACTATAAATTAAAGATAATGTTTTCCATAGTCAACCAGGCTGAGCTCTTCTTGAAATAGTCCAAGAGGAAGCCTGGGTTTTGTGATTCATTCCTTTATTGATGCTTTAGTTTCTTTATGAATTTCTTACTACCAGGACCATGCTGTTTGTCTCCAGTGTCTCTCCTGCTTCAGCTAAGTTGGACCTGTTTTCTTGGTAATGACAGACATGAAAAATCAAAAAAGCACAAGCACTTGAAAATATAGGGAAACTGCTGTGTCCCTTTAGTGTTCTATGAACAGTCATGACCTCTCTAAATCAAGCCACATAACCAAACCTAGAATCAGAGAGGGAGTGACCTAAGAAGTTACTTGGTGAAAAGTATGGGTACAGTGAAAAATGAGGAATTTGGACAATTCTTTTTAATTAGTTTATCCCAATGTCCAAAACTGAACCCTTGATTTTCTTGACCAACATACTTGCTATTATCTGAGTGTTGATATCTTCTACAAAATGGCTATGTTGACATTATAATCTCCAAAAATGATGGTGTTACTGGTGGGGTTTTGAGGCAGTGATTAGGTCATATGGGTGGAAGCCTCAAGAATGGAATTAGTGTACGTATCAGAGATCCCACTGAGCTCCCTAGCCCCTCCCACCACATGAGGATACAGCCTGGAGGAGAGGCTTCACCAGTTACGCTGCTGCCCTCCTGTTCTCAGACTTCCAGCCTCCAGAACTGTGAGAAGTAAATTTCTGTTGCTTATAAGCTGTCCAGTTTGTGACACTTTGTTATTGCAACCCAAAGGGACAAAGGCACCATGTAAATATGCTCCTCTCCAGCTGTTCCCCAGGTAGACTGCTGTCCACCCTGTTGACTGCTACCCACCCTGCTTCTCTTGCACCATAGCCAACCCATCAAATAGTCGTCAATACTTTGAAAGTATATCTAGAGTCAGACCATTTCTCACTGCCCACACCACTGCCACCCTAAGTGCAAGGTGCTATCATCCTTTACCTGTGCTACCCAACCAGCCCCTTAACTAATATTCCTGCTTTCCTATAATGTTTCCCCAAACCTAGGAATAGTTTTAAAATGTAAATCAAAATGCCACCTTCTACTTGAAGTTCTCCAGTGGCTTCCCCATCAGATTTGTAATAAAACCCCAAATCTTTACCATACCCTGTTAGACCATCCACAGTCTGATCACTAGCTGCTTGCCCTATCTTATATTTATACCGTTCTTTTCTGTGGACTCCATTATGGTCACAGGACCTTCAATGCTCTACAAACAGTCATGACCTCAACATTTGCAGATGCCATCTTCATAGGCTGGAATACTGGTGGTTCTACTGTCTGTAATGCTCATTTTCTTCATTCAAGTTTCTCCTCAAATGCTATCTCTTAGGAGTCTTTCTTGATCTCTTTTCTCAGTAGCTTCCTTTCACTCTCATGCTTGCCCAACTTTATTCTTCTTCATGGTATATGTTTCTCCTGGATATTACAAGCATACCTCAGGGATATTGTGTGTTCAGTTCTAGACACTACAGTAAAAAAAAAAAAAAAAAAAGTCACAATGAAGAAAGTAACAGGAAATTTTTAGGTTCCCAGCACATGTAAAAGTTAGGTTTATACTATACTGAATCTATTAAGTGTGCAATAGCAAAGATTCAAATGTAAGGTCAGAAACTATAAACCTCTTAGAGGAAAACATGAACAGAATACTCTTTGACCTACATCATAACAAGATCCTCTCTGACCCACCTACTAGAGTAATGGAAATAAAAACAAAAGTAAACAAATGAGACCTAATTAAATTTAAAGATTTTGCACAACAAAGGAAACAGTAAATAAGATTAAAAGACAACCCTCAAAATGAGAGAAAATAATTGCAAATGAAACAACTGACAAAGAAGTAATCTCCAAAATAGGCAAGTAGCTCATGCAGCTCAAAACAAGGAAGAAAAACAACCCAATCAAAAAATGGATGGAACATCAAATTGATATTTCTCCAAAGAAGACATACAGATGGCCAAGAAACATGTGAAACAATGCTCAACATCGCTCATTATTAGAGAAATGGAAATCAAAACTACCACGAGGTATCAGCTCACACTAGTCAGAAAGACCATCATTAAAAAATCTACAAACAATAAATGCTGGAGAGGATGTGGAGAAATGGGAACCATGTTATACTGTTTGTGGGAATGTAAATTGATACAGTCATTATGGAGAACTGTATGGAGATTCCTTAAAAAACTAGGAATAAGACTACCATATGACCCAACAATCCCACTACTGGGCATATACCCTGGGAAAACCATAACTGAAAAAGACACATGTGCCCTAGTGTTCTTTGCAGCACATTTTACAATAGCTAGGATATGGAAGCAACTTAAATGTCCATTGACAGATAAATGAATACAGAAATTTTGATACATCTATAAATAGAATATTCAGTTCAGTTCAGTCGCTCATTTGTGTCCAACTGTTTGTGACCCCATGGACTGCAGCACACCAGGCCTCTCTGTCCATCACCAACTCCCAGAGTCCACCCAAACCCATGGCCATTGAGTCAGTGATGCCATCCAACCATCTCATCCTCTGTCGTCCCCTTCTCCTCTCACCTTCAATCTTTCCCAGCATCAGGGTCTTTTCAAATGAGTCAGCTCTTTGCATCAGGTGGCCAAAGTATTGGAGTTTCAGCTTCAGCATCAGTCCTTCCAATGACTATTCAGGACTGATTTCCTTTAGGATGGACTGGTTGGATCTCCTTGCAGTCAAAGGGACTCTCAAGAGTATTCTCCAACACCACAGCTTAAAAGCATCAATTCTTCAGTGCTCAGCTTTCTTTATAGTCCAACTCTCACATCCATAGATGACCACTGGAAAAACCATAGCCTTGACTAGATGGACCTTTGTTGGCAAAGTAATGTCTCTGCTTTTTAATATGCTGTCTAGGTTGGTCATAACTTTTCTTCCAAGGAGTAAGTGTCTTTTAATTTCATGGCTGCAATCACCATCTGCGGTGATTTTGGAGCCCAGAAAAATAAAGTCAGCCACTGTTTGCACTGTTTCCCCATCTATTTGCCATGAAGTGATGGGATCGGATGCCATGATCTTTGTTTTCTGAATGTTGAGCTTTAAGCCAACTTTTTCACTCTCCTCTTTCACTTTCATCAAGAGGCTCTTTAGTTCTTCACTTTCTGCCATAAGGGTGGTGTCATCTGCATATCTGAGGTTATTGATATTTCTCCCGGCAATCTTGATTCCAGCTTGTGCTTCATCCAGCATAATGGAATATTACTCAGCTGTAAAAAAAGAAAAGAAAAAGAATGCATTTTAGTCAGTCCTAATGAGGTGGATGAACCTAGAGCCTATTGTACAGAGTGAAGTAAATCAGAAAGAAAAAGACAAATATTGAATTGAGAAAATAGCATGGGAACATATACATTACTATCTATACATATACATATCTATCTAAATAGATAGTCAGTGGAAATTTTCTACGTGACATAGGGAGCTCAACCCAGTGTTCTGTCACAGCCTAGAGGGGTGGGATGGTGTGGGAGGTGGGAAAGAGGTCCAAGAGGGAGAGGCCATTTTTATACCTGTGGCTGATTCATGCTGATGCATGGTAGAAACTAACACAATATTGTGAAGCAATTAACCTCTGATAAAAAGCAATTTTTTTTCAATATAGGGTCAATGACTTGCCAAAATATATATATATATATATATATATATATATATATGCCTTAATACCTTAATACTTCATTGCTTAAAAATGCTAACCATCATATGACAATTCAGGGTTCCACAAACCTTTGATTAGTTTAAAAAAAAAAAAAAAAACAGCAAAACAACAGTATCTCTGGTACCTAATAAAGTAAAGCACATAGGATGAGGTTTGCCTGTATAATGTGTACTTATTAAATGAAAACAATAACCTAAGGGAAGTGGAATAAAGTTCTAGGGGCACTACTAGCATGAAGAAAGTCCCTGAATAGTTCATGGTGTGTGGAAGAACTGACAGCACAGATATATCTTATTATTGAAAAAGTAGTGCTCACCACTGCGGGTCTTTTTTGAGAGGAGGGGAGCATTCCATGGAACATGTGGGGTTCTAGTTCCTTGACCAGGGATTAAAACCTGTACCCCTGCATTGGAGGTGTGGAGTCTTAACCATTAGACCATCAGGAAATTCTCCACTCTCACCATTTAGAATGTAAAGTTTGTTGTTTCTAGTTATTCTTCACTTTCTGGAATGTATCTCCAAGAGTATATTATAAATATAAGACAAATATGCCTTGTTTAATACAAGTTTAGTGCTCATCGGCCACACCCTTGCTTCTTCCTCACTCTAACCTCAGGCCGTAGGAGGTGCTCTGGTATCCCAGGACAATTTGGAAAACACTTGATTACGCCCAGACCAAAGCAGAAGAGCTCGAGTCAGTGTGGAACGCTGTAAATCAGGGACTTATTCCTTTAGCTGTGTCATTGACTTCTTTGGTAGTCTCAGGAAGACCAGGAACTAGTTTTTAACATGGTGTTTATTTAGTGAGGTGACATTCACAAGATATAAAGTTAACCATTTTAAAGTGAACAACTTACTGATATTTAGTACATTCATAAAATTCTGCAACCACCATCTCGGTCTAGTTTCAAGACATGTCCATCAACCCCAAATAAAATCCCATACCCCTTCAGTTCAGTTCAGTCACTCAGTCATGTCCGACTCTTTGCGACCCCATGAACTGCAGCACGCCAGGCCTCCCTGTCCATCACCAACTCCCAGAGTCCACCCAAACCCATGTCCATTGAGTCGGTGATGCCATCCAACCATCTCATCCTCTGTCGTCCCCTTCTCCCACCTTCAATATTTCCCAGTATCAGGGTCTTTTCTAATGAGTCAGCTCTTCACATCAGCTGGCCAAAGTATTGGAGTTTCAGCCTCAGCATCAGTCCTTCCCGTGAACATCCAGGACTGATTTCCTTTAGGATGGATTGGTTGGATCTCCTTGCAGTCAAAGGGACTCTCAAGAGTCTTCTCCAACACCACAGTTCAAGAGCATCAATTCTTCGGCACTCACCTTTCTTTATAGTCCAACTCTCATATACATACATGACCACTAGAAAAACCATAGTCTTGACTAGACAGACCTTTGTTGACAACGTGATGTCTCTGCTTTTTAATATGCTTTCTAGGTTGGTCATAACTTTCCTTCCAAGGAGTAAGTGTCTTTTACTTTCATGGCTGCAATCACCATCTGCAGTGATTTTGGAGCCCAGAAAAATAAAGTCAGCCACTGTTTCCACTGTTTCTCCATCTATTTGCCATGAAGTGATTGGGACCGGATGTCATGATTTTAGTTTTCTGAATGTTGAGCTTTAAGCCAAGTTTTTCAATCTCCTCTTTCACTTTCATCAAGAGGCCCTTTAGTTCTTCTTCACTTTCTGCCATAAGGGTGGTGTCATCTGCATATCTGAGGTTAGTGATATTCCTCCCAGCAATCTTGATTCCAGCTTGTGCTTCTTCCAGCCCAGCGTTTCTCATGATGTACTCTGCATATAAGTTAAGTAAGCAGGGTGACAATATACCGCCTTGATGTACTCCTTTTCCTATGTGGAACCAGTCTGTTGTTCCATGTCCAGTTCTAACTGTTGCTTCCTGACCTGCATACAGGTTTGTCAAGAGGCAGGTCAGGTGGTCTGGTATTCCCATCTCTTTCAGAATTTTCCACAGTTTATTGTCTTATGCAGTTCTATTTATTTTCCTGTCCTCCAAGCCTGTGGGCCCCCTACTGTGCTTTCTCTTTCTATGGGTTTTCCTGTTCTAGATATTTTGTATAAGTGGAATCATACAATATGTGACCTCTGGTGTCTGCCTTTGGCCATTTAGCATATTTCTGAGGTTCATCCACACTGTAGCATGTATCAGTATTCGTTCTCTTTTATGCCTGAATAATATTCCATTGTATGAATATACCACCTTTCTCCATCCATCTGGTTGGTAGACAACAGGGTTGTTTCTTTTCTTTCTTTTTTTCTTTTTTTTTCCTTTTAGCTATTATGAATAATACTGCTACACTCTTATACCAAATATTTGTTTGCATGCATGCTCTGTTGCTTCAGTCTTGTCCACCTCCTAGCGTCCCTATGGACTGTAGCCCATCAGGCTCCTCTTCCATGGGATTCTCCAGGCAAGAATACTTGAGTGGGTTGCCATGCCCTCCTCCAGGGGATCTTTTCAACCGAGGGATCAAACCCACATCTCTTATATCTTCTGCATTGGCAGGGGGGTTCTTTACCACTCGTACCACCTGAGAAGGCCCAATATTTGTTTGAGTTCCTGTTTTCAGTTTTTTGAAACTAGAAGTGGAATTGTTGGGTAACCACAGTGTCAGAATAATGTTTTAAAATGCATAAAATAAAGTGCCTAGGGTTACAAAGGAAGCCAAGTTTAATGGACACTGAGTTATTAAAACAGTAAATAAATTTGTGCTGTGGTAATATGTGTTTCTTGATTTTGAAGTATAAGATCTAATGGCAGGTCTAATAACTGCCTTATAGTCAAAGTGGTGATGAGTGCAAATGATATTTTAAGGTATCTGCAGTAGTTATAATATCATGTGAAAAGGTCTGTGTTTTCTTGATCACTTACCTTTACAATATTTATTGTCTGTTAAAGGCTAATGAAAATAAAGATATAATTTCTTTCCCATTCAAATTCATAGAACTCATGAATCTGTCTAAATGAGCCCAGAGACTTGAAGTTAAAACCCCTAGTCAAGACCTCCTGCTTTAGAGAGGAGAGTGGTTATAAGAATAAGCTTCCTGTTAGTTAGCATTTTTAGTGGGAGGGGGCTCCATTTTTCTGGGCTTCCCTGGTAGCTCAGTGGTAAAGAATCTGCCTGCCAGTGCAAAAGACACAGGTTTGCTCTCAGGGTCAGGACCATGCCCTGGAGGGGAGGGCACAGCAACCCACCCCAGTATTCTTGCCCGGGAAATAGTATGAACAGAGAAGCCTGGAGGGTTACAATCTATGGGGTTGCAGAAGACTTGGACACGACTTAGTGACCAAAAAACAACTCTCTTTTCCCACTTCTGTCCCCACCATCCCTCCATCCAGTCTTCATCTTTGGAAATGTAACTTCAGCAGGCTCATCTTGGACAGGTGCACGTCCATTGAAGTGGAGATTAGACAGTCCTCGTACTGCAGGGACATTATTGCCAGGTTTTGAGATGTTATCTTTGTTTTCTGTATTTGATTAAGTTAATTTCTGTGTAACGCAAGCACTTCAGGATTTAAGTAACTTTTCTAAATCTAATCTTGCACAGTGCTCCGTGTCACATCATCTCACTTAATCCTCTGAAAAGTGTGAGTATGTCTCCAAGCTGTCATTACTATGAGTCGAAGACAAGGAGGCCCAGACACAAAATGATTTAATTCAGTTCAAAAAGCAAGTATGTACCAGTGTGCTTAGAACTTTGGGTATCTAGCAGTTAAAAACTTTTAAGTGCTTTTTCTACTGGACTAGGAAACCAACATATCCAAATTTAATGGTTCACTTGGTTTTTCCATGCAAAGAACAGTGACTCTAAGATGAAAGCCAGTACATTCCAAGCTGCTCTTCCATTTGAAATGAGCCCTAACATGTGAATATTACCTATAGTTCATAGTCCTGAAAAGCTCAGTCCCTCCATTGGCTTAGGGCAAATGTCTCAGAAATAGACGCTATTCAAACAGGATATTTTCCTATAGAAAAAGGTGAGATTGATGTTGTTGTTGTTGTTTTAATCGAGTTTCATTATTACTCGAAAAGAAAAACAAAATAGTGCTCAATCTATATTTGAGGACATCCAAAGACAGGAAGTAATTCTGTAGGTTCCCAAGAAGATTCTCCTGAGAGAGTTCAGTGCAGTCAAACAGGGTGTGAATATTAATAATTATTGCAAGCTTTCAGTCCCATATGTCACAGTTATCTTGCTTTGAAAGAAAGAAAATCCCTTCTTGAGTGCAGTAAGTTTCTGATTGCATTGGTCAGAAAGTTCACTCAGGGTTTTCATAAGATGGTATGAAAAAACCCTAACAAATTTTCTGGCCAACCCAATACTACTCCCCAAAGTTATGTATTCAAATTTTAGTGTTCCTATAATGTTGCTGTTTTCTCCCATGGAAACAGAATACTCCTTATTCCAACAGTGAAGAAGAGGAAGGGATGCTGGGTTCTGGCTATAAATATTTTATTATAGGGAAACAAAGATCACAGAGGGGCAGATGAATAGCAGGAAACAAATGTGATGATGTTTTCAACTCCTCGGAGGAGACTTATATTAAACTATCTCTGACAGTTTGCTTCTGCTCGGCTTTTACACTTTCAAGCCTGTTAATGAAACCCTCTGTGCACTTAAAGTTTACCTATTAGATGAAGAGCACAGCATCTAACTGAAAGTACAGACTTATAATATCTCCATTCTATAGAATTATTTCCCTTCCATGTTATGTGAGTGTGTGTGTGTGTGCACTCAGTCATGTCTGACTCTTTGCGATGCCGTGGACTATAGCCTGCCAGGCTCCTCGATCCATGGAATTTTCCAGGCAAAAATACTGGAGTGGGTTGCTGTTTCCTCCTCCAGGGGGATCTTCCAAACCCAGGGATTGAACCCACATCTGTTGTGTCTCCTGCATTAGCAGGTGGATTCTTATCATTAGCACTATCTGGGAAACCTCATTCTGTGTTATGGAAAAACCCAAGTGAACTTTTGGCCAACCCAATAAAATAGATAACCAATAAAGACCTACTGAAAACTGAATCACTTTGCTGTATACCTGAAATTAACACAACATTGCAAATCAATTGTACTCAATTAAAAAATAATGAAAAACTGTAAAGTATACATAAAGAAAAAGCTAGTTTAAAATGGTGCAGTGGTAAAGATAATATTTTCAAGAAGGATGATCCATATTAATTCCTTGTGGAAAGGTTCTATCCTAGTTTTGAAAAGCAAGTTAAAAAAATAATTGTGCTTTAATTTTCTTATACAGTCCATTTCTTTCTCCTTTCTGCCCAGTGCCTTGGAATTGTTGAAAGATTCAGCCTAGTAAGATATAGTAGCTTTCATGACTTCACAACCCACTGGAGTTCCCTTGGCTAAAATGTAGTGTTAATGAGTCCAAGGTCATAGCCTACACTCATAAGGGAAAAAAAATGTCCTGTATTTCTAACACAATAGCACAGACCACATATTAAAGCTACCATTCATGAATTTGCTTTTCTTGTTACTAGGGAAAGTGGATGAAAGGATGAATGATGCAACAAACATTCTAAGATGGCAGAGCTTCTGGGGCCCATTTCATTCTGAGTGGAAATCACCTTAAAACGCATCTGCATATGTGCTTTCATCTTTGAATCAGAAGACTGCAGGGACACAACTGTTTGTTCTAATATGTCGTTGTTGTTCAGTCACTCAGTCATATCTGAACATTTGTCACCCCATGGACTGCAGCACATCAGGTTTCCCTGTCCTTCACTATCCCCTGGAACTTGCTCAAACTCATTTCCATTGTGTCGGTGATGCCATCCAACCATCTCATCCTCTGTTCTCCCCTTCTCCTCACACCTTCATTTTTTCCCAGCATCAGGGTCTTTTCCAATGAGTCAGTCCTTCACATCAGTTGGTCAAGTATTGGAATTTCAGCTTCAGCATCAGTCCTTCCAGTGAAAATTCAGGACTGATTTCCTTTATCATTGATTGGTTAGATCTCCTTGCAGTCCAAAGGACTCAAGAGTCTTTTCCAACACCATGGTTCAAATGCATCAATTCTTTGGTGCTTGGCCTTCTTTATGGTCCAAATTTCACATCCATACATGACTGCTGGAAAAACCGTAGCTTTGATGATACAGACTTTTGTTGGCAAAGTGATGTCTCTGCTTTTTATAATGCTGTCTAAGTTTGTCATAGTTTTTCTTCCAAGGAGTAAGTATGTTTTAATTTCATGGCTGCAGTCACCATTTGCAGTGATTTTGGAGCCCAAGAAAATTTATTGTTTTAATATAACTGATGGTCAATCTTTGTTTTGTTTTATGTAACACAGACTCAGATTTTGAGTTATATAACACATGCATGTCACAGTCATAGAGATATTTATTTTGCTGGAAAGTCAAATGTGGGTGGACTATAACTTTTTTGTTTTTCAAATTACCCATAGGTGATAGTTCACTATATCTTGGCTTTAAGACCTAAATTCAATTGTGTGCAATGCTTGGTCTGGTTTTGTACTGAGCAAAAACAAGAACTAATATTTTTTACTATTCACTATTGGCCAGGTACTTTATATAGACCATTTTCACTTTATCATGAGGACCATTCTAGGTTATAGAAAATGGTGTCCATCTCCTGTTTTCAAATGAATAAATAAATATTGGGAATAATAAACTGGCCCAAATCATGCAGATAGTGCAAGGTGGGTAGAGTCACAGCTATCAGTTACAGGACCAACCCTTCCTCTTGAAGGCTGGAAATGAAAATATGAAATTTAATTGGCATCAGTACCTTATATTAAGGTGTGCATTGTTAACAGGTTCACAATGGGATAGCTGTTACCTGAGCATTCAGGTCATTCTCTTTTAGGTCAATAGTGGCATTATGGCTTTATCAGGAATATAAGTAAAAGTTTCTTAGTGGGATGTGTAAAGGAAAAGAAATTTGACAGCTTTAGTGATGATCTAGCAACATGTTGGAGCTTTTCATGGGGCGCTAGTGGTGAAGACAATGAAAGTGAAAGTCACTCAGTCCTGTCTGACTCTTTGCAACCCCATGGACTATACAGTCCCTGGAATTCTTCAGGCCAGAATACTGGAGTGGGTTGCTGTGCCCTCTTCCAGGGGATCTTCCTCACTCAGGGATCCAACCCAAGTCTCTTACATCTCCTCCATTGGTAGGAGAGGGCTTCCCTGATAGGTAAGTTGGTAAAGAATCCACCTGCAATGCAGGAGACCCCAGTTTGATTCCTGGGCAGGGAAGATCTGCTGGAGAAGGGATAGGCTACCCACTCCGATATTCTTAGGCTTCCCTTACAGCCCAGCTGGTAAAGAATCCACCTGCAATGAGGGAGACCTGGGTTTGATCCCTGGGTTGGGAAGATCCCCTGGAGAAGGGAAAGGCTACCCACTCCAGTATTCTGGCCTGGAGAATTGCATGAACAGAGGAGCCTGGCAGGCTACAGTCCATAGGGTTGCAAAGAGTTGTCCATGACTACAGTGACTTAGCACACAGGCACAGATAGGCACATATAAAGTAAGTTAAGGGAATCTATTTTTTTTTAATTTAGTTTTTTGCAAAGTAAATAGAAAATAAAAAATAATTATAAATTTTACAAAATAAACCAAGGCAAATATTGGTTGATTATATGGAAAATGTAATATACTGGTGCTAATGAAGTTGCTGCTAAGTCGCTTCAGTCGCGTCCGATTCTGTGCGACCCCAGAGATGGCAGCCCACCAGGCTCCCCCATCCCTGGGATTCTCCAGGCAAGAACACTGGAGTGGGTTGCCATTTCCTTCTCCAATGCATCAAAGTGAAAAGTGAAAGTGAAGTCGCTCAGTCGTGTCTGATTCCTAGCGACCCCATGGACTGCAGCCCACCAGGCTCCTCCATCCATGGGATTTTCCAGGCAGGAGTACTGGAGTGGGGTGCCATTGCCTTCTCCACTAATAAAGTTAGATGCATTTAATTCATTTTATTTTCCTGCATCAAGGTATTACTTTTGTAAAATATTTTATTATTATGCAGTAGACCCATACGGGTTTTTTTCATTGTTTTAATTTATTAATTGAAGGATAATTGCTTTACAGAATTTTATTGTTTTCTGTCAAACCTTAACATGAATCAGCCATAGGTATGCATATATCACCTCCATTTTGAAGCTCCCTCCCATCTCCCTCCCCATCCCTCCCCTCTAGGTTGACACAGAGCCCATGTTTGAGTTTCTTGAGCCATACAGAAAATTCCCCTTGGCTATCTATTTTACATATGGTAATGTAAGTTTCCATGTTACTCTTTCCATACATCTCACCCTCTCCTCCCCTCTTCCCATGTCCATAAGTCTGTTCTCTATGTCTGGTTTTCCATTGCTTCCCTATAAATACATTCTTCAGTAATATTTTTCTAGATTCCATATATATGTGTTAGAATATGATATTTACCTTTCTCTTTCTGACTTACTTCACTCTGTATAGTAGATTTTAGGTTCATCCACTTCATTGGAACTGATTCAAATGTGTTCCTTTTTATGGTTGAGTAATATTCCATTGTATATATGTACCACGACTTCTTTATCCATTCATCTATCGATGGACATCTAGGTTGCTTCCGTGTTCTAGCTATTGTAAATAGTGCTGCAATGAACAATGGGATACATGTGTCTTTTTCAATTTTGGTTTCCTTAGGGTATATGCCTAGGAGTGGGGTTGCAGGGTCATACGGTGGTTTTATTTCTAGTTTTTCAAGGAATTGCCATACCATCTTCCATAGTGGCTGTATCAATTTACATTCCCACCAACAGTGCAAGAGGGTTCCCTTTTCTCCACACCCTCTCCAGCATTTACTGTTTGTAGACTTTTTGATGAAGGCCTTTCTGACTGGTGTGAGGTGATATCTCATTGTAGTTTTGATTTGCATTTCTCTACTAATGAGCAGTGTTTAGCATCTTTTCATGTGTTTGTTAGCCATCTTTATGTCTTCTTTGGAGAAATGTCTGTTAGGTCTTTTTCCCACTTTTTGATTGGGTTGTTTGTTTTTCTGTTGTATGAGCTGCTTATATATTTTGGGAATTAATCCTTTGTCAGTAGTTTCATTTGTTATTATTTTCTCCCATTCTGAGGGTTCTCTTTTAACCTTGCTTATAGTTTCCTTTGCTCTGCAAAAGCTTTTAAGTTTAATCAGGTTCCACTTGTTTACTTTTATTTTTATTTCCGTTACTGTAGGAAGTGGGTCATAGAGGATCTTGCTTGGATTTATGTCATTTGAGTGTTCTGCCTATGTTTTCTTTGAAGAGTTGTATAGTTTCTGGTCTTACACTTAGGTCTTTAGTCCATTTTGAGTTTATCTTTGTGTATGGTGTTAGGAAGTGTTCTAATTTCATTCTTTTGCATGTGGCTGTCCAGTTTTCCTAGCACCACTTATTGAAGAGGCTGTCTTTGCCCCATTGTATATTCTTGCCTCCTTTGTCAAAAATAAGGTACCCACAGGTGCATGCATTTATTTCTGGGCTTTCTATCTTATTCCATTGGTCTATATTTCTGTTTTTGTGCCAGTATCATACTGTCTTGATGACTGTAGCTTTGTAGTATAATTTGAAGTCAGGAAGGTTGATTCCTCCAGCTCCATTCTTCTTTCTCAAGGCTGCTTTGGCTACACAGGGTCTTCTGTGTTTCCATATGAATTGTGAAATTTTTTGTTCTAATTCTGTGAAAAATTGCCATTAGTAATTTGATAGGCATCGCACTGAACCTGTAGATTACATTTGGTAGTATAGTTATTTTCACAATACTGATTCTTCCTACCCAGGAATATGGAATAAATTTCCATCTGTTTATGTTGTCTTTGACTTATTTCATTAGTGTCTTATAATATTCTGCATATATTTCTTTTGTCTCCTTAGGTAAATTTATTCCTAGATATTTAATTCTTTTTGTTGCAATGATAAATGGAATTGATTCCTTAATTTCTCTTTCTGATTTTTCATTGTTAGTATATAGAAATGCAACTGATTTCTCTGTATTGATGTTGTATCCTCAACTTTGCTGAATTCACTAATTAGCTCTAGCAATTTTCTGATGCTGGGAGGGATTGGGGGCAGGAGGAAAAGGGGACGACAGAAGATGAGATGGCTGGATGGTGTCACTGACTCTATGGATGTGAGTCTTAGTGAAATCTGCGAGTTGGTGATGGACAGGGAGGCCTGGCGTACTGTGATTCATGGGGTCGCAAAGAGTCGCACATGACTGAGCATCTGAACTGAACTGAACTGAACTGAATTTTCTGATGCTATCTTTAGGATTTTCTATGTACAGTATCATGTCATCTGCAAACAGTGAGAGCTTTACTTATTTTCTGATCTGGATTTCTTTTATTTCTTTTTCTTCTCCAGTTGATGTAGCATACTTCCAGAACTATGTTGAATAATAGTGGTGAGAGTGGACACCCTTGTCTTGTTTCTGATCTTAAGGGGAATTCTTTCGGTTTTTCACCATTGAAAATAATGTTTGCTGTAGGCTTATCATATATGGACTTTACTATGTTGAGGTAGGTTCCTTCTATGCCCATTTTTGGAAGTTTTAATCATAAATGTGTGCTGAATTTTGTCAAAGGTTTTTCTGCATCCAATGAGATTATCATATGGTTTTTGTCTTTCAGTTTGTTAATGTGGTGTATCACATTGATTGATTTGCATATATTGAAGAATCCTTGCATCTGTGGAATAAACCCAACTTGATCACAGTGGGTTTCTTGATCACAGCGTTTTGATGTGTTCCTGAATTCTGTTTACTAACATTTTGTTGAGGATTTCTGCATCTATGTTCATCAGTGATATTGACCTGTAGTTTTCTTTTTTTGTGTTGTCTTTGTCTGGTTTTGGTATTAGGGTGATGGTGGCCTCATAGAATGTGTTTGGAAGTGTTCCTTCCTCTTCAATTTTTTGAAGAGTTTTGGAAGGATAGGCACTAGTTCTTCTCTAAATGTTTGATAGAATTCTCCTATGAAGCCATTCGGTCCCAGGCTTTCATTTTTTGGGAGATTTTTTTTTTATCACAGTTCAATTTCAGTGCTTGTAATTGGTTCATTCATAATTTCTATTTCTTCTTGGTTCAGTCTTGGAAGATTGAACTTTTCTAAGAATCTGTCCATTTCTTCCACGTTATCCATTTTACTGCCATATAGTTGTTCATAATAGTTTCTTATAATCCTTTGTATTTCTGCATTGTCTGTTGTAACCTCTCCTTTTCATTTCTAATTTTGTTGATTTGATTTTTCTCTCTTTTTTTCTTGATGAATCAGGTGAAAGATTTGTCAACTTTGTTTATCTTTCAAAGAACCAGCTTTTAGTTTTATTAATCTTTACTATTATTTCTTTCATTTCTTTTTCATTTATTTCTTCTCTGATGTTTATAATTTCTTTTGTTCTACTAATTTTGAGGGGTTTTTTGTTCTTGTTTTTCCAGTTGTTTTATGTGTAAAGTTAGGTTGTCTATTTGATGTTTTTCTTGTTTCTTGAGGTAGAATTGTATTGCTTTGAACTTCTCTCTTAAGACTGCTTTTGCTGTATCCCCTAGGTTTTGAGTTGTCATGTTTTCATTGTCGTTTGTTTCTAGAACTTTTTTTTTTATTTCCCTTTTGAGTTCTTTAGAAACCTGTTGGTTATTTAGAAATGTATTGTTTAATCTCCATGTGTTTGTTACTGTTTTTTTTTTTTCTTGTAATTGATATCTAGCCTCATAGTATTGTAGTCAGAGACAATGCTTGATAAGACTTCAATTTTCTTAAATTTACTGAAGTTTGATTTGTGACCCAAGATGTGGTTTATCCTGGAGAATGTTCCATGTGAACTTGAGAAGAAGGTGTATTCTTCTGCATTTGGATGAAATGTCCTGAAGATATCAGTGAGATCGACTTCATCTAATGTATCATTTAATACTTGTGTTTCCTTATTAATTTTCTGTTTTGATGATCTGTCCATTGGTATGCTGCTACTGCTAAGTTGCTTCAGTTGTGTCCAACTCTGTGCAACCCCATAGACCACAGCCCACCAGGCTCCCCCGTCCCTGGGATTCTCCAGGCAAGAACTCTGGAGTGGGTTGCCATTTCCTTCTCCAATGCATGAAAGTAAAAACTGAAAGTGAAGTCATTCAGTCGTGTCTGACTCTTCGTGACCCCATGGACTGCAGCCTACCAGGCTCCTCCACCCATGGGATTTTCCAGGCAAGAGTACTGGAGTGAGCTGCTATTGCCTTCTCCAAAGTCCATTGGTATGAGTGGGCTATTAAAGTCTCCTACTATTATTGTGTTACTGTCAATTTCTCCTTTTATGTCTGTTAGTGTTTTTCTTATGTAGTAAGGTGCTCCTGTGTTTGGTGCAAAGATATTTACAATTGTTATCTCTTCCTCCTGGATTGACCTCTTGATTATTATGTAGTGCCCTTCCTTATCTCTTGTATTCTTTATTTTAAGGTCTATTTTGTCTGGTATGAGGATTGTTACTCCAGCTTTCTTTTGCTTGCCATTTGCATGGAATATATTTTTCCATCCTCTCACTTTCAGTCTATATGTGTCTTTAGGTCTGAAGTGGGTTTATTGTAGACAGAATATCTATGGGTCTTGTTGTTGCATCCATTCAGCCAGTCTGTGTCTTTTGGTCGGAGCATTTAAATCCATTTACATTTAAAGTAATTATTGACATATATGTTCCTATTACCATTTTCTTAACTGTTTGGGGTTGATTTTTTAGATCTTTTTATTCTTTTGTACTTCTTGACTATATAAGTCCCTTTAACATTTGTTGTAAAGCTGGTTTGGTGGTACTGCATTCTCTTAACTTTTGCTTCTCTGAAAAGCTTTTTATTTCTCCATCAATTTTGAATGAGATCCTTGCTGGGTGCAGTAATCTTTTTGTAGATTTTTCCTTTTCAGTACTTTAAATATATCCTGCCATTCTCTTCTGGCCTGCAGAATTTCTGCTGAAAGATCAGCTGTTAAACATATGGGGTTTCCCTTGTATGTTTCTTGTTGCTTTTCCCTTGCTGCTTTTAATATTCTTCCTTTGTGTTTAGTCTTTTTTAGTTTGATTAGTATGTGTCTTGGGGTTTCCAGAGTTATTTCTCCACTGATCTCCAGTAGCATATTGGGCACCTACCGACGTGGGGAGTTCCTCTTTCAGTATCCTATCATTTTGCCTTCTCATACTGTTCATGGGGTTCTCAAGGCAAGAATACTGAGGTGGTTTGCCATTCCTTTCTCCAGTGGACCACATTCTGTCAGACCTCTCCACCATCACCCCCCCCCCCCATCTTGGGTGGCCCCACATGGCATGGCTTAGTTTCATTGAGCTAGACAAGGCTGTGGTCGGTGTGATTAGCTTGACTAGTTTTTGGTGATTATGGTTTCAGTGTGTCTGCCCTCTGATGCCCTCTCGCAACACCTACCATCTTACTTGGGTTTCTCTTACCTTTGATGTGGGATATCTCTTCAGGGCTGCTCCAGAAAAGCATGGCCATTGGTCCTTACCTTGGAAGAGAGGTAGCTCCTCACCGCTGCCCCTGCTGACCTTGAACGAGGAGAAGCTCCTCTCGGCCCTCCTGCACCCACATAGCCACCGCACCTTGGACGTGGGGTTGCTCCTGGAGATCAGTGGAGAAATAACTCCAGAAAGAACGAAGGGATGGAGCCAAAGCAAAAACAATGCCCAGTTGTGGATGTGACTGGTGATAGAAGCAAGGTCTGATGCTGTAAAGAACAATATTGCATAGGAACCTGGAATTTTAGATCCATGAATCAAGACAAATTGGAAGTGGTCAAACAGGAGATGGCAAGAGTGAACATCGACATTCTAGGAATCAGCGAACTAAAATGGACTGGAATGGGTGAATTTAACTCAAATGACCATTATATCTACTACTGCAGGCAGGAATCCCTTAGAAGAAATGGAGTAACCATCATAGTCAACAAAAGAGTCCGAAATGCAGTACTTGGATGCAATCTCAAAAATGAAAGAATGATCTCTGTTCGTTTCCAAGGCAAACCATTCAATATCATAGTAATCCAAGTCTATGCCCCAACCAGTAATGCTGAAGAAGCTGAAGTTGAATAGTTCTATGAATACCTACAAGACCTTTTAGAACTAACCCCCCAAAAAGATGTCCTTTTCATTATAGGGGACTGGAATGCAAAAGTAGGAAGTCAAGAAACACCTGGAGTAACAGGCAAATTTGGCCTTGGAATACGGAATGAAGCAGGGCAAAGGCTAATAGAGTTTTGCCAAGAGAGTGCACTGGTCATAGCAAACACCCTCGTCCAACAACACAAGAGAAGACTCTACACATGGACATCATCAGATGGTCAACACCAAAATCAGATTGATTATATTCTTTGCAGCCAAAGATGGAGAAGCTCTATACAGTCAGCAAAAACAAGACCAGGAGCTGACTGTGGCTCAGACCATGAACTCCTTATTGTCAAATTCAGACTTAAATGGAAGAAAGTGGGGAAAACCACTAGACCATTCAGGTATGACCTAAATCAAATCCCTTATTATTATACAGTAGTAGTGGGAAATAGATTTAAGGGACTAGATCTGATAGACAAAGTGCCTGATGAACTATGGACGGAGGTTCATGACATTGTACAGGAGACAGGGATCAAGACCATCCCCATGGAAAAGAAATGCAAAAAAGCAAAATGGCTGTCTGGGGAGGCCTTACAAATAGCTGTGAAAAGAAGAGAAGCGAAAAGCAAAGGAGAAAAGGAAAGATACAAGCATTTGAATGCAGAATTCCAAAGAATAGCAAGAAGAGAAAAAAAGCCTTCCTCAGTGATCAATGCAAAGAAATAGAGGAAAACAACAAAATGGGAAAGACTGGAGATCTCTTCAAGAAAATTAGAGATACCAAGGGAATATTTCATGCAAAGATGGGCTCAATAAAGGACAAAAATGGTATGGACCTAACAGAAGCAAAAGATATTAAGTAGAGGTGGCAAGAATACACAGAATAATTGTACAAAAAAGATCTTCACGACCCAGATAATCATGATGGTGTGATCACTGACCTAGAGCCAGACATCCTGGAATGTGGAGTCAAGTGGGTCTTAGAAAGCATCACTACGAACAAAGCTAGTGGAGGTGATTGAATTCCAGTTGAGCTGTTTCAAATGCTGGAAGATGATGCTGTGAAAGTGCTGCACTCAGTATGCAAGCACATTTGGAAAACTCAGCAATGGCCACAGGACTGGAAAAGGTCAGTTTTCATTCCAATCCCAAAGAAAGACAATGCCAAAGAATGCTCAAAGTACCACACAATTGCACTCATCTCACACGCTAGTAAAGTAATGCTCAAAATTCTCCAAGCCAGGCTTCAGCAATACGTGACCCAAGAACTTCCAGATGTTCAAGCTGGTTTTACAAAAGGCAGAGGAACCAGAGATCAAATTGCCAACATCTGCTGGATCATCAAAAAAGCAAGAGAGTTCCAGAAAAACATCTATTTCTGCTTTACTGACTATGCCAAAGCCTTTGACTGTGTGGATCACAAGAAACAGTGGAAAATTCTGAAAGAGATGGGAATACTAGACCACCTGACCTGCCTCTTGAGAAACCTATATGCAGGTCAGGAAGCAACAGTTAGAACTGGACGTGGAACAAAAGACTGGTTCCAAATGGAAAAGGAGTATATTGTCACCCTGCTTATTTAACTTACATGCAGAGGACATCATAAGAAACGCTGGGCTGGAAGAAGCACAAGCTGGAATCAAGATTGTTGGGAGAAATATCAATAACCTCAGATATGCAGATGACACCACCCTTATGGCAGAAAGTGAAGAGGAACTAAAAAGCCTCTTGACGAAAGTGAAAGTGGAGAGTGAAAAAGTTGGCTTAAAGCTAACATGTAGAAAACTATGATCATGGCATCTGGTCCTATCACTTCATGGCAAATAGACGGGAAAACAGTGGAAACAGTGTCAGACTTTATTTTGGGGGGCTCCAAAATCACTGCAGATGGTGACTGCAGCCATGAAATTCAAAGACACTTTCTCCTTGGAAGGAAAGTTATGACCAACCTAGATAGCATATTCAAAAGCACAGACATTACTTTGCCAACAAAGGTCCGTCTAGTCAAGGCTATGGTTTTTCCAGTGGTCATGTATGGATGTGAGAGTTTGACTGTGAAGTAAGCTGAGCACTGAAGAATTGATGCTTTTGAACTGTGGTGTTGGAGAAGACTCTTGAGAGTCCCTTGGACTGCAAGGAGATCCAACCAGTCCATTCTGAAGGAGATCAGCCCTGGGATTTCTTTGGAAGGAATGATGCTAAAGCTGAAACTCCAGTACTTTGGCCTCCTCATGGGAAGAGTTGAGTCATTGGAAAAGACTCTGATGCTGGGAGGGATAGGGGGCAGGAGGAGAAGGGGATGACAGAGGATGAGATGGCTGGATGGGCTCACTGATTCAATGGACGTGAGTCTGGGTGAACTCTGGGAGTTGGTGATGGACAGGGAGGCCTGGCCTGCTGCAATTCATGGGGTCGCAAAGAGTCGGACACGACTGAGTGACTGAACTGAACTGAACTGAAGGTTGGCACAGTGGTTTGTGTAAGCTTCCTACAGGGTGAGATTTGTGCTGAGTTTGTTTGTTTTCCTCTGATGGGCAAGGTGAGGTGGTAATCCTGTCTGCTGGTGATTGGGTTTGTATTTTTTTGTTTGTTTGTTGTTTAGATGCGGCATCCTGCACAGGGTGCTCCTGATGGTTGGGTCATGCCGGGTTTGTATTCAAGTGGCTTCCTTTGTGTGAGTTCTCACTATTTGATACTCCCTATGATTAGATCCATGGTAGTCTAGGATCTTGGAGTCAGTGCTCTCATTCCAAAGGTTCAGGGCTTTATCTCTGGTCAGAAGAGAAGATTCCACAAGTGGTTTATTATGGCATTAAGTGGGATTAAAACAAATAGCCAAAAATGAGAAACCAAAGATGAACCCCAAACAAATGGCAGTTACCAAATCAGGCAAATAATAATTAAAATAATGTAACATACGCATATATGTATACATCCATAAGCAAAATCAAAACAGTCCAAAAAAAAAAAAATAAAGTACAATAGATTGACCTGGCAAACAAAGGAAATAAAAAATTGTCTCTACCAGTTAATAACAAAGGTAACTAAAGCACAAACTGGAAAACAAAACCAAAGCAATGTGCCAAATGGAGAATAAAGCAATATAAACAAAACTAACAAATATGTTAAGAGGAAAGGAAAGGAGGAAAAGAAAGAGTAGCTATGCAAATTTAAATAGAGGTATATAAGGAGATTTATAGACAAGATTAACTGCAAGGGGAAATGAACACTAAGAAAAGCAAACAAAGGAATAAATGTAGAAAAATAGGTTTAAAAAATTAGGTTCATTTTGATATTTGGCAAAACTAATACAATTATGTAAAGTTTAAAAATAAAATAAAATTAGAAAAAAAATACAAAAAAAATAAATAAATAAATAAAAAGAGAAAGATAAAAAGGAAGAAAAAAAAAAAAAAGGAAAACTCCACAGAACTGCAGAAGCCCAACATAGAGGCAGAGGTTGGGCCTGACAACCTCTATATATAACAACAATAAAAAAAAAAAAGTGAGAAAAAAAAAAAAAAGCTCATAAGCTTAGTTAGATCTCATAGTGCCAATAAAATCAGTAACTACAACAGCAGGGGGGAAAGGGAAAAAAAGAAAAAATTCTAAAAGAATCTACAAAACAAGTCAAAACGTAAGAATAATAAATGTTTTTCTTGAGTCTCTGCTGTCAGAGTCCCTCTCTGGGAGTCACAGTCCACCTCACCTCCCTAGAATGCCCTCAAACACTGTGCTGGTCTCTGGACCTGCTGTGGGGGCAGCTCAGATTCTAATCTGGTCCTGCTCCTGTGTGTCTTGCCTCTAATGTCCACAGCTATCAGAACTAGTGTGCTTTCTTTTGTGGGAGCTCTCAGTGTCCTTTTATATATTCTATAGACACAGAGTCTGCCTAGTGGATCGTGTGGATTTAATCTGAAGCTTGTACAGCTGGTGGGAAGGTTTTGGGTCTTCTTCCCCTGGGTTTCAATTGTGGCTTTATTTCCACCTCTGCATGTGGGTTGTCCACTTGTGTTTGTTCCTTAGGCTGCCCTGGAGAACTTGAGTTTGCCCCAGTGAGGGCCAGATATGCAGGTGGTGCACCTGCTTGGGTCACAGGTACTCAGGGGAGTTGGGGACTCGGGCAGCAGGAGGTGTAGTGCTCTAGAAGGGTATGGCAACCAGTATTGGGCAATACACTCCATTATTCTTGCCTGGAGAACCCCCTGGACAGAGAACCCTGGCAGGCCACAGTCCACAGGGTCGCAAAGAGTTGGACACGACTGAAGTGACCCTGCATGCATAGATGCAAGACTTTTTTTGCCTGTGGCAGCTCTGTCCCAGTGAGGGTTGAGCATGAAGATGGCGCAGCTGGTGGGCTTGTGGGGACCCTGGCAGCACCAAGTGTTCAGGGATACAGACTGCCTCTGTTGCAGGAGTTTTGGCCCTATCAGAGTCTTTTTTCGAACCTCTTGTAGCTGGCGATCAGAAGGCCTCTTTGGCCAGTCTTTCTCTGTAGCTCTGCCCAGTCTGGCACTTAGAGGGCTCCCTTGCCTGGGGTCCTTCTATGTTATTCGGCATGTCTGGCACTTAAAGGGGCACTCTGGGTGGGGTCCTACTCAGTATTTTGGTGCATCAGTCTCTTAAAGGAGAACACTGGGTGGGGTACTACTCTATAGTTCAGTGCATCAGGCATTTGATGGGCCAGCCTCTCTATTGTTCAGCTCCTGATGCTGGTGTGTAGTGAGAGAGAGAGGCTATGGTGATGGCTCCACCCCCTACGTCTGACTCGGCAGTATCGCCTTGCTTCCATGGCTGCCTAGCTTTCCTCCACAGGCATTTCCCACCACAATCTCCTCCCTCACATCCCCTCGATCCATCTCTCCACAGTCAACAGCAGCCCTCGCCCTGGGATTGCTCCACAATCCCCAAACTCCAGCTCCCAGCCGCTGCACCTTCCATGGGACCTGTGTCCCTGTCCAGGGTTTGTATGGCTGAGGCAAGGACTGTCTCATTCTTATTCCGTTTTGGCTGCCACAGATCAGCTGTTTCATTCTCAGTCTTAAATGTTTCTCCTCTGACTCAGACAGTTGCCCCAGTGTGGGGATCAGACCTCTGCTTCAGTTCCCCCACCTGCCGAGAGCAGGTCCAGTCCTACTAACACTCCTGTTTTTTCCCCTAGTTCCTTCATCCTACAGAGTTTTGCGTGGTTCTATATATTCTTTCAGAGAAGGCAATGGCAACCCACTCCAATACTCTTGCCTGGAAAATCCCATGGACGGAGGAGCCTGGTGGGCTGCAGTCCATGGGGTCGCTAAGAGTCAGGCGCGACTGAGCGACTTCACTTTCACTTTTCACTTTCATACATTGGAGAAGGAAACAGCAACCACCCACTCCGGTGTTCTTGCCTGGAGAATCCCAGGGATGGGGGAGCCTGCTGGGCTGCCGTCTATGGCGTCGCACAGAATCAGACACAACTGAAGCGACTTAGCAGCAGTAGCAGCAGCATATATTCTTTTCCGCTGGTCAGGTCCTCCTGTCTGCTCTCAGCTGGTGTTCTGCATGCACTTCTGTGTCTGAAGGTATATTCCTGATGTATCCATGGAGAGAGATGTACTCCACATCCTCCTACTCCTCTGCCATCTTGTTCTCTCCCCCCATATGGTTTTATCAATTCTGAAATTGCATTTCCTGGCAGGATGACTTCTTCTGATACTCTGAAATATATGAAGAGAGTCTCACAAGACTTTAAGAGGAAGCTGTGTCTACCTATATTTTTTCAGACTTTGAACACTTTGGAACTGAGTTTCTAGAATCATCCTTCTGTTTCTACACAAAACATCACCTTCTGCAAATCCTATTGATCGGAGGAATGGTAGTTTAAAACACAGGGCATGCTTTTGCAATGGCGATTTTACTAAGAAATTACTTCCTATGAACTACAATTAAATCAGAGTCAAATTTAACCAGTTTAAAATTTTGAGAAGTAAATTTAATTGGAAAAATTTTGCAGCAGGCTTAAAACATAAAATCTGTATTCTTAAGGAAGTCTTAAATGTCCTTCAAATGCATTAGAAAGTAGATAGTGGAAGTATAAAATCTTTGCTGTTTGTGTCACAAAGTATTGGCATTGTTATAGAAAAAAATGTCTCGGAAATATCACGTTGTATACCTACAGTTAACTAATGCACATAATGAAATAACAGCGGGTATTTCTTATAATCTCAGGCGAAAAATGGAGCCATCTTTTGGAGAGCACTTTGGGTTATGCCTAATCAATAAGGTAGACTCTCAACCTGTAATTATTTTCAAAGAAGTTTTCTTTGAGCTTGTCTGAAATTGGGTGATATCTGGAATTTGTCCTTTTATTAGGATGGGCGAGAATAACAGCCTTCAGTTTCTGACTTGTTCATGAGGTATATGAAATCTTTATTAGTCTCTTTATATGCTATCAGTAGTATTTATTTTTTGCCCATTTCAATGGCAGTGCGTATAATTCACCAGTGTGTATTCATCCAATCCTCATTATTGATGGATTTTGTATTTTCAAGCCACCTTCTTATGTTTTTGTATTTCTGTGCTTTTTCTTGGTGATTTTGCTGTTGGAAATGTCCACCAGCCATTCACCAGAGCAGAGTGCTAAAGTGTTGTCTAGTGTTCCTAAATGCTGGGAGGCTGTGATGTACCTTATCGAGTATCTATGTGTCTTGGATAAACTTGGCTCAGGCATGAGTTACAGTATTCTTGGCTGTGGGTTGACTTTCAATGAATAAACAGGTATTAAATAAGGTCTTGTAGGTCTACAAGGTCTTGATTTCTACACCTACAAGACCTTTTAGAACTAACACCAAAAAAAAAAAAAAAAGACGTCCTTTTCATTACAGGGGAATGGAATGCAAAATTAGAAAGGCAAAAGATACCTGGAATAACAGGCAAGTTTGGTCTTGGTGTACAAAATGAAGCAGGGCAAAGGCCAACAGGGTTTTGCCAAGAGAACGCACTGGTCATAGCATTCACCCTCTTGCAACAACACAAAAGATGACTCTACTCATGGACAACACCGGATGGGCAATACTGAATTCAGATTATCTCCTCTGCAGCCAAAGATGGAATAGCTCTATACAGTCAGCACAAACAAGACTGGGAGCTGACTGTGGCTCAGATCATGAACTCCTTATTGAAAAATTCAAACTTCAACTGAAGAACGTATGGAAAACCACTAGGCCATTCAGGTATGACCTAAACCAAATCCTTTATGATTATACAATGGAAGTGACAAATAAATTCAAGGTATTAGATTTGATAGACAGTGCCTGAAGAATTATGGATGGAGGTTTGTGACATCGTAAAGGAGGCAGTGATCAAAACTACCCCAAGAAAAGAAATGCAAGAAGGCAAAATGGTTGTCTGAGGAGAAAATAGCTGAGAAAAGAGAAGTCAAAGGCAAGGAAAAAGAAAAGATATATCCATCTGAATGCAGAATTCCAAAGAATAGCAAGGAGAGATAAGAAAGCCTTTCTAAGTAATCAGTGCAAAGAAATAGAGGAAGACTAGATTGGGAGAGACTAGAGAGCTCTTCAGGAAAATTAGAGATACCAAGGGAATATTTCATGCAAAGATGGACACAATAAAGGACAGAAATAGTATGGACCTAACAGAAGCAGAAAATACTGAGAAGAGGTGGCAAGAATACACAGAAGAACTATATAGAAAAGATCTTAATGACCCAGATAGCCACGATGGAGTGAACACTCACCTAGAGCCAGACATCCTGGAATGCAAAGTCAAGTGCACTTTAGGAAGCATCATTATGAACAAAGGTAGTGGATGTGATGGAGTTCCAGCTGAGCTATTTCAGATCCTAAAAGATGATGCTATAAAAGTGCTGCACTCAATATGCCAGCAAATTTGGAAAGCTCAGCAGTGGCCACAGGACTGGAAAAGGTCAGTTTTCATTCCAATCCCAAAGAAAGGCAATCCCAAAGAATGTTCAAACTACCAGACAATTGCACTCATTTTACATGCTAACAAGGTAATACTCAAAATTCTCCAAGATAGACTTCAATGATATGTGAACTGCGAATTTCCAGGTGTACAAGCTGGATATAGAAAAGGCAGAGGAACCAGAGATCAAATTGCTAGTATCCATTGGATCATGGAAAAAGCAAGAGAGTTCCAGAAAAACATCTACTTCTGCTTCATTAACTACACTAAAACTTTTGACTGTGTGGATCACAACAAACTGTGGGAAATTCTTAAAGAAATGGGAAAAACAGACTACCTTACCTGCCTCTTGAGAAACCTGTATGCAGGTCAAGAAGCAACAGTTAGAATCGGATATGTAACAACGGACTGGTTCAGAATTGGAAAAGGAGTACATCCAGGCTGAATATTGTCACCCTGCTTATTTAACTTATATGCAGAGTACATCATGTGAAATGCTGGGCTGGATGAAGCACAAGCTGAAATCAGTATTGCTAGGAGAAACATCAACAACCTCAGACACGCAGATGACACCACCCTCATTGCAGAAAGCAAAGAGGAACTAAAGAGTCTCTTGCTGAAGGTGAAAAGAGCGAAAAATCTGGCTTAAAACTCAACATTCAGAAAACTAAGATCATTGTATCCAGTCCCATCCCTTCATGGCAAATATGTGGAATAACAATGGCAACAGTGACAGATTTTATATTCTTGGGCTCCAAAATCATTGCAGACAATGACTGCAGCCTTGAAATAACAAGACTCTTGCTCCTTGGAAGAAGAGCTATGACAAACCTAGAAAGCATATTAAAAAGCAGAAACATCACTTTGCTGACAAAAGTTTATATAGCCAAGGCTATGGTTTTTCCAATAGTCATGAGGTATGGATATTAGTGTTCTACTGTAAAGAAGTCTGAATGCCGAGCAATTGCTACTTTCTAATTGTGCTGCTGGAGAAGACTCTTAAGAGTCCCTTTGACTGCAAAGGAGATCAAACCTGTCAATCCTAAAGGAAATCAATCCTAAATATTCACTGGAAGGACTGAGGCTGAAGCTCTAATACTTTGATTACCTTATGCAAAGAGCCAACTTATTGAAGTAGACCTTCATGCTGGAAAGATTGAAGGCAGGGGGAGAAGGGGGCAACAGAGGATGAGATAGTTCGATGTCACCACAAACTCAATGAACATAAGTTGAGCAAACTCTGGAAGATAGTGAAGGACAGGGAAGTCTGGGGTGCTGCAGTTTATGAGGTCTCAAAGACTCGGACATGACTGAGCAACTGAACAACAACAACAATTAAATAAGGTGTCTTTACGTGGAAATTAACATAAAACCATACAACAAGGTTGTGTATTGAGTGAGTGGTACAAGTGTTGAGGCCAAAGATGAACATAAACCTAACCGTGTGTTTCCTCAGTCAAATGGTTCAGCATCACTCATTCAGTATCACAGGCAACTCTATAGAACATAACTACTGCAAATAATGAGAATCAGCTGTATTCAACTCGTATAATTACTAGAGAGTGAGTGAGACTAAGGATTCATGGGCCAAAGGTGTAGTTCCTATCCCCAGAGGGGACTCACCATCAGTGGGAGAGGTGGACTCACAGTGGAATGATTAGAGGAAGTGCTGTGACTGGTGCAGGCAGTGCTAAGGGAACCTGACATTGCCTAGGGGTGTCCAGGTAGTAACATGCAGGTCTGTAGCTGCATATTGAGGAAAAGTGTTGAAACAGTAAAGAGGGGATGTACAGCATGGAGGAGAGCATGAAGTAAATGAGGTTTTATGTTTATTTTTAAACAAAGCATAATGTTGGTGGGGTTCTGACTCATGTTGGTACCATGTTGTTGCAGAAATACACTATGGCAAAATGTTCCCACCTCTGGCCAAAATGAACACTGAAGAAAAATGAAGAGCAGTGAAGAGCACCAACAAAAAGTTGCAGAACAGAAATAGCCACACTCCTCTGGAGTCTGATTCATCCACAGCCATCATAAAAAAGGTAGGGTAATAAATTATGTTACGTTTTTTTCCTTTTAAAATTTTAAATCATGCAGTGGTAAGAAAACACAAAAGTACCTTTTTTATTCAGTATATATTTACTGAGTGACTTCTACATGTCTGCACATTGTTCTAGGCACTTAGGGATATGATAGTACACAAAAAAGGCAGGGGCACAGCTTTGAAAGAGCTGACATTCTAGTGGGAGGAGGTAAGTAGAGTTGGACCTCCCTATCCTCATGTTCAGCATCCTCGTTAAACCCTTGGATGGGGAATCCATGAATACAGAAGGCTGACTTTCCTATGCCATTTTATGCAAGAGACTTGAGCAGCCATGGGTTTTGGTATCCACAAGGGTCCTAAAACCAATTGTCCCCAGATACCAAGGAGTAAATGCAAGTCAGTAAATGCAAAAGAGGCTGGCAGCCATTTATGTTTATGAACATGATAAACAGGTTAATGAGGTAAAGAATAAATAAAGGGCAACTTCTGTTTCAGTATAAAGAGAAGACCACTCAGAGAATTCTGAGTGATGGAAAAGAGCCCACAGGGTAAAAGCTTGAAGATAGGATCTTACATGTGCTATGAACCAGAATCCAGGTGTTCAAGAGGGTATTTGGAGAAGCATGATATAGAGAGGAAGTTGCAGAGTCTTTAGATATGGACAATTGTCTTGACTTTATTCCAGCAAAGACAGAAGTGTTTGGAGGGTTAATAGTAAAGAAGTGAGTTTATGTTATATTTGAAAAAGACTGTTATTTAGGTAGGGGTAGTGCTCAGTCATTGTGGAAAATAGGACACTGTCCCCTAGGCAAGTGAGCATGATGAGTTGGCTTAGAGACCTGGCACTGAGAACAGATGGATTTAAAATAGGTTTTGGATGTCCTTCTGCCAGTTTAAACTAGATGATCACCAATGTCCTTTGTGAATTCCCAAACATAATTCTAATTGTCATATGTAAGGTATACTGCTATTTGAGTTTTAATGTACAGTCAGTTTAGTTCAGTTCAGTCACTCAGTCATGTTTGACTCTTAGCCACCTCATGGACTGCAGCTCGCCAGGCCTCCCTGTCCATCACCAGCTCCCACAGCTTGCTCAAACTCATGTCCATTGAGTCAGTAATGCCATCTAACCATCTCTTCCTCTGTCTCTCCCTTCTCCTCCTGCCTTCAATCTTTCCCAGCATCAGGGTCTTTTCTGATGAGTCAGTTCTTCGCATCAGGTGACCAAAGTAATGGAGTTTCAGCTTCAGCACCAATCCTTCCAATGAATATTCAGGACTGATTTCGTTTTGGATGGACTGGTTTGATCTCCTTGCTGTTCAAGGGACTCTCAAGAGTCCCTTGAGAGTGGTGATTTATAACCATTGGTATATAATGGTGGTTATTTTGCTGGTTTATGGTGGTTACCATAACATAATGGTAATTTATTTTGCTGTTTCAGTCTATGATGTATATATTTGTGGCTTCTGAAATTTAGAGGAGGTTGATGTCACACTGTGAGAAGACATAAAATTCTGCCCTGAAATCTCATGTTCAAGGCAACACTTGGAGACTTGAGCCTTCCAGATGCTTTTATAAAAACTCCCTTCGTTCCTGCATGGTTCCTAACTTCTGAGAACAGTGTTACTTGAGTCACAGAGAGATAGTGCATATTAAGGGTACCTTTCTGGATAAGAAATGAGTTTTTTAAAGGACCAATGGCTTAGCTTAGTGAAGCATAACTTAAAGACTAAAACTTTCCTATGGATTATTCCTAGGTGGAGCATTAAAGAGAAGATGAAAATACTACTTAAAATTGATGTTTTAAAAAGATGGGAATATGTAAGGAATTGTTGCCAACATATATGAACAGCTCTTATCATTAAATATCATATATATAGCAGAATATCATTGATAGATATATCATAAATATCAAATATATATATCGATGGACTATATAATTTATATATATGTATTATCAATGGTATATTATTCAGCCTTAAAAAAGAATGAAATGATACCATTTACAACAACATGGATGGTCCTAGAGATTATCATACTAAGTGAAATAAGTCAGAAAAGGAAAGGCAAATATCATATGATATCACTTATATGTGAAATCTAGAATATGAGACAAATGAACCTATCTATGAAACAGAAACAGAATCATAGAGATAGAGAACAGACTGGTGGTTGCCAAGCGAGAGGGACAGGGTGGAAGGTTGGAGGTGTCAGATATAAGCTATTATAAGTAGAAGGGATAAACCACAAGGTCCTGCTGTAAAGCACAGAGAACTATTTATGTAGTACATATACACAGTGGAATATTAGTTATCCATAAAAAGTAACTCGGGCAGGAAATGTCATATGATATCACTTATATATGGAATATAAAAATATAATAAAAGTGAACTTTTTTAAAATACAGAATCAAACTCACAGAAAACAAACGTAAGATTAACAAAGGGAGAATAGAGAAAGAGAGGGATAAATTAGGAGCTTGAGATTAACAGAAAAAATACTATATATAAAGTAGGTAAACAATGAGACCTACTATATAGCACAGGAAACTGTATTCACTATCTTGTAATAACCTATAATGGAAAAGAATTTGAAAAAGAATATATACATATGCACTTTCAAAATATGTACATATGCACTTTCCTGGTGGCTCAGAGAGTAAAGGAGCCTGGCAAGCTACAGTCCATTGGGGTCGCAAAGAGTTGGATACAACTGAATGACTAACACTTTCACACTCATATATGCATATATATGTATGTGTGTATAACTAAATCATTTTGCTTTATACCTGAAATGTAATTGTACTTCAATTTAAAAAAAAAGACAGCAGTATGTAGATTCAACCAATGCTTACCAGAGAAACTGATGCTCTCCAAAGACAGGGCTTCTATATTGGAGTATGTATCCATTGGGCAGAGCTCACAGGTGGTGGTGGGAGGACAAAGAATTATGCAGTGACCTTGTCAGGGGATCCAAGATTTCAAGAAGCCCACAGCCACTGTTGGAGCATGGACCAACCTCAAGTCTATGTTAGGAGGGGTTTTCATGAAAACTCAGTTGAACAACAAAACTCAGCAAAATACTGGGCCCTGCTTTCTAAGAGTCATATCTTTCTGAAATAGTTCTAGATTTGCTTGCTATAGTCCCTTCCTTCCTCCATACCAGACTGCTATCAAAAGGCTTCAATTGTCATAAGAGAGCCTCAGTGCAGCAGTTATATAATGTCAGATATAGTTATATATAGTGTTATATATAGTATAGTATACTACACTATATAGTATATATAGTATAACAATATAGTTATATAGCGTCAGATAATTGTAAAGATTCCTCCAAGTATACACACAAAGGCACAGGATAGGGTCCAGCAGGTGAATGCAAGCTCAGAAAACATCTCTAAGGACTGAGATGTCCAGGTATAGTCCCCATTCCACCATACAGGATATACTTTGTCTTCTGATCATGAACCACCAAAATACATGTGTCTCAAAGGAGCCAAGCTCAAACTTACTGAGGGGTATTTTATATTCCACAAAAGCAGCTTTGCATACAGATAAACAAGTACAAACCATCAATACATACATTTTTGTCTTTCCCTGATAGCTCAGTTGGTAATGAATCCACCTGCAATGCAGGAGACCCTGGTTCAATTCCTGGGTCGGGCAGATCTACTGGAGAAGGGATAAGCTACTCCAGTATTCCTGGGCTTCCCTTGTGGCTCAGCTGAAGAATCCACCTGCAATGTGGGTTGATCCCAGGTTCAACTCTGGGTTGGGAAGATCCCCTGGAGAAGGGAAAGGCTACCCATTCCAGTTTTCTGGCCCAGAGAATTCTATGGACTACATAGTCCGTGGGGTTGCAAAGAGTCTAACGTGACTGAGTGACTTTCACTTTCACATTCATACATTTTAGTGAACAGCATAGACAAAATGGTCCAGGATACCTAGGGTAGGTTTTTACTCTTAACAGCATAGTACAAATCACTAAGCTAGTATGTTTTACCTCTGTCTTGGCCAAGAGTCAATGCCAGGGTTTCAGATGCCCATCAGGAGGAGCACAGAGCTACCCAAGATCAACTACAATTTCACTCTGTCCTCATATACTCAGAGAATTGAGCCATGATGAAAGCATCCAAGAAGACAAAAGACGGCACACCACATTCTGTGCTTGGTTTTGTCATCAGTGGGCTGGATACAACTCTTTGAGAGATCATTAAAAGGCTAGGCCTTAAATGGAAGTCAGAATTACTGGGAGAAACAATTAGATTCTGAAGCAATAAGGGTAAAATAAACATAAGAGTAATATTATTTTAGGTTGAGTTCCCTAGAATCAAATGGTGATTCTACAGCTACTGGTGTATATGTGGGGATGATGCTAGTATATATCTTTGTTGTAGAGTAGGGAAGAGAAGAAAGACAGGAAATGTATTTTATCACTGCTGTGACAAGGTGCACAGCCCCATTTGGCAATTCTAGATATAGTAGAAAACATACCTTGGATTTATCCTAACCAAGGGAAGGGAAATTGGGGGATATAGCCACATTCTCCCATCTGCCTTGGTTGAGGGCTGCTCCTCTGGGTGGGAGTGAGGGGTGTTACATATGGGAGTGAGAGAGTCCCAGGTGTTTGCCATTGGAAGCTACCATCGGGTCAGCATGTACAGAGGCGATGCCAAGGAATTATGGATGGAGCACCTGTAGTTCTCCTATAAGAAGTGACAGCAATGATGATGATCATGATCACATTAATAGACCATAGGTCACATTAATTAATTATATTTTTTGAGTATCTGTAAGCTATGTACCAGAGAAGGTGATGGCACCCCACTCCAGTGCTCTTGCCTGGAAAACCCTATGGACAGAGGAGCCTGAAAGGCTCCAGTCCATGGGGCTGGAAAGAGTCGGACACAACTAAGCGACTACACTTTCACTTTTCACTTTCATGCATTGGAGAAGGAAATGGCAACCCACTCCAGTGATCTTGCCTGGAGAATCCCAGGGGCGGGGGAGCCTGGTGGGCTGCCGTCTGTGGGGTCGCACAGAGTCGACACGACTGAAGAGATTTAGCAGCAGCAGCAGCAAGCTGTGTACTATACTAAATGCTTTTTGTACTTTGTAATTTTTTATTATTTTCATACATTTAAAAAATGTATTTGGCTGTGCTAGGTCTTCACTCCTTCATGCAAGCTTTCTCTAGTTGTGGTGAGCTGGAGCTACTCTTCACCGTGGGCCTCTCATTGTGGTGGCTTCTCTTATTGCCCAGCACAGGCTTGAGGCATGTGGGCTCAGCGGTTGTGATGCACGGACTTTGTTGCCCCACATAATGTGGAATCTTACAGTACTAGAGATCAAACCTGAGTCCCCTGCATTGGCAGGCAGAGTCCTAACAACTGAACCTCCAGGAAGGTCCTTTACATACATTTTATGCTTTTATTCTCATTTGTTGACCACTCACCTGGTCCCATGCCAAACTAAGATCATGGCATCCGGTCCCATCACTTCATGGCACCTAGATGGGGAAAAAGTGGAAACTGACAGACTTTATTTTCTTGGGCTCCAAAATTACTGTGGATGGTGACTGTAGCCACGAAATTAAAAGACGCTTGCTCCTTGGAAGAAAAGCTATGACAAACCTAGACAGCGTATTAAAAACCAGAGACATCACTTTGCTAATGAAAGTCCATATAGTTAAAGCTATGGTTTTTCCAGTAGTCATGTATGGTTTTGAGCGTTGGACTGTAAAAAAGGCTGAGCACTGAAAAACTGATGTTTTCAAACTGTGCTGCTGAAGATTCTTGAGAGTCCCTTGGACAGCAAGGAGATCAATCCTAAAGGGAATCAACCCTGAATATTCACTGGAAGGACCGATGCTGAAGCTGAAGCTCCAATACTTTGGCCACCTGATGCCAAGAGCCAACTCACTGGATAAGACCCTGATACTGGGAAAGATTGAGGGCAGGAAGAGAAGGGGCTACAGAGGATGAGATGGTTGGATGGCATCACCAACTCAATGGACCTGAGTTTGAATAAACTCCAGGAGATAGTAAAGGACAGGGAAGCCTGGTATGCTGCAGTCCATGGGGTCACAAAGAGTTGGACACAACTGAGTGACTGAACAACACTACTGAACAACAGCAATGCTCTGCCCCAGGTTGGAGGCAAAGGGAATATATACCTTATAACCACAATCCTGTGGAATATATATAATTCTAGTTTCAGTTTATACATGGGCAGATAAAGTTGTCTGAGGTTAGCCAAAATCTGTGGAGTAACACATATATAAAACTGAATTACGATTCAAATTCTGATTTGTCTACCTCCAAAGCCATCCTTTGGCCATAATTATAATCCTTAATTAGCTAATTATCATTGATATTTTTCTGACGCTCATTTATTGAAAAATTGGCAGGTGCTGTTAGGTTTTGTGGTGCAAAATAAAAATTTGTCCTGTTTTTAAATAGCTTGAACATTTGTGGAAGAGAAACACAAGAAGCTATGTAGTGATATAAGGGGCTATGGTAGATGTTGCAGCTATTAAATCAGATCAGGAAAGAACATCCATTGTTGCTGCATAATGAATAAGCCCGTAACTTAGTAGCTTGAGACAATAAGCATGTATTATTGCTCATAAGTCTCTGTGACCTGAGTTCTGACCTGGGCTTGGTTTATTGGTTTGCCTGCAATCAGCTGACAGGTGGACTGGGGTTTCGATAGTCTGAGGTGGCTTCAGGTGCCTTTCAGACAGTCTGAGGTGCATATCTGGTAACTGATTGGGAAACTCAGTTCTCCAGCAGACTAGTCCAGGCCCACCCTCATGGGCTGAGAAAAGTTTAAGAGCGTGAATGGTTTTTTGCAGCCTAGGCTCAGATGTCACCTCTGCTTTGTAGGCCAAAGCAAATCACACAGCCAGTCCAAATTTGAGGGCTGCAGAAATAGTCCAAACTTGAGGGATTTTGGTAAGAAGAGTTTCAAAGACATAAGCAGGAAGGGAGATTGCAATTTACCAAGAAGAGAAACATATTGATTAAAATGTACAAGGTGGGGCTTCCCCGGTGGTCCAGTGGTTAAGACTCCACACTTCCAGTGCCGGGGGAGGGGGCGGGGGGGTTGATCCCTGGGTGGAGAACTGGACTCCCACAGGTCGCTCGGCCAAAAATAAAAATAAAATAATTTTTAAAATCGTACAAGGTGAGTAGTTGTTCCTCAGAAAAAATAAAGAAGAAGCATGTTTAAGGCAAGGACAGTAGAATGTGTTCAGAGACACACAAAAAAGGTGTCCCATGATGCTGTCAGATAATTTGGAAGTGAAGGCATCAGGGGTGCAGGGAAGGGAAGGGCTGAGCACTGCGCACCAAAGGGATCAAGATTTAACACATGTATACCTGTGGCGGATTCATTTTGATATTTGGCAAAACTAATACAATTATGTAAAGTTTAAAAATAAAATAAAATTAATTAAAAAAAAAGACTAGAAACACAAAAAATAGTACCAGAATTCAGGAAGACAAAAGTTAACTTGCAGGCAGAATAATAGTATTTGTGTTTATTTCAAAGAGAGAAAGGGAGGGAGGAAAGAAGGAAGAAAATACTGTGATGGGTACTTGGAGAAAAAGGTGAGGTTTGGAGTGGGCCTGAATGTAAGAAATTTTCAGTGTGTGATGGTGTTTGTGGTTTCAGGGAGGTAATGCAATGATGCAGACTAACATGATAGACTCTCTTTCTGTGGTACAACTTCTGTAAGTGTGCTAAGCACACTGAATGGGTTTTTGTAGAAAAACAAAAAAATTTTTGGATTATGGTCCCAAACTCAAACTTCCAAGGCTCTGGACCCTCCAAGGTCAAGTTTCTGGGGCAGGCTAGGAACATATTTATAGGGAGATCTGTGCCTGTGTGTTTCCACTGGGATGTGTGTGTGAAATGGTAATTTTCCGTTCATGGATTTCTTCACTCTGGGACTAAACTGTGTAAATTAAACAGCAGCCCTATTCTGCAGTTTTCCTGAGCTTTTACTGCTCTCTGGGGCCTGTGTTTTAAGTATGGTGCTTCCCAAGTGACCAGGTACAGCCAATTCTAGCATAAGACTTAACAGGCTGACATTAGGATCCCCAGCTCCTTGGAAGCAGAATGAGAACTTGACTGGAAATACATGCTGGCAAGACCTTTGAATGGCAAGCCGGGCCAAAATACTCACCCACCCTTGTTAGCTCAGGGACTGTATTACATTCATTCTTCTTTACCAATCTATTTCTAAAAAGTGAGATAAAGAAGGGTTTAAAAAAAAAAAAAAAGGAGCTAAAATAAACAGAAAATAGCATAGCCAAAAAAGAAATCAGTAAGACCATTAAAGTTGACAGCAAAGATACAAAATCTAGTGAACACTTTCTGGGGATGTAATAATTGATTAGTTGTGTTAATTTTTCTTTGGGGAGAAGGGAGCCTTCCATTCCATTTCCTCCTTTCCCCTCCCCTGTAGAGATGCTATATTAAATTTGTCTACCATTTACCATGTTCTTGCTTAAAAAGAAATTGGACCAAACATGAATATATCTATATGAAATATTTGATTATTGTTTCCTTTTTTTGAAAAAAATATTCATCTACCTTTGGTGGTGCTGGGTCTTCGTTGCTGCTCGAGCTTTTCTCTAGTTACCGTGAGTGGGGGCTCTTCTGTGGCTGCAGTACATGGCTTCTCACTGGGGTATCTTCTCTTGCTGTGGAGCCTGGGCTCTAGGGCATGCAGGCTTCAGCAGGTGTGGGCCGTGGCCTCAGTAGTCGCAATTCCCAGGCTCCAGAGCACAGGCTCAGTTGTGGTGCATGGGTTTAGTTCCTCCGCAACATGTGGAGTCTTCCCAAACCAGGGTCGAAACCGTGTCTCCTGCATCGGCAGGCAAGTTCTTTATCACTGAGCCACCCAGGAAGCCCTGTTTTTGCTTCCTTTTGAGTTTTGTAGTTACCTCATACTCAGAGTCAACAGATTTACTCATTTTATCGAATGGTTGTTTCTAAGATTCATCCATATTGTTACATGTAAATGTAGTTCATTTTCACAGCTAGAAAATATTACATTGCCTGAATATCTCACCATTTATTCTCTTGTACACGGACTCTACCATTATGTCTATTTTCTGCTGTTATGAAAATGATATTATAATTATTTTTTATATATCTCCTGGTGCTTGTGCAAGAGTTGTTTAGGGTTACATACATAGGAACAGATTGCTAGGCTATACAGGTGGCCAATTATTCCAGTTTACTTGGAACTTCAGAATTTCCTAAGATACAGGATTTCCAGCATTAAAACTAGGACAGTCTCGGGAAAACTGGTATGAGTGTTCACTTTAAATATGCACTTGTTCAACTTTACAACATGAGACTAAACTCTTTCCCAAAGAGACAGTAGCAATTTCCACTCCTGACCAGCACAATAGAAAAATGAGAATTCCTCCAGAGACCAAGTCTCCCCATGCTCTGTGTTCTCAAGATCTTAATTTTCGCTACTCAGTTGAGTGAGATATGGTGTCTTACCATGATTTGAGTTCCCTGTTTACTAAAGAGGTTCCAGTGTTTTCATATTTTGTTCTCCATTGGTGTTTCTTTTTTGTGAAATGTCTTCCACATCTGTCTTTTTACTGTTGGTTGTTTTGTTAGACACACCTTAGGCACCTCTTCATTTTCTTTCAGCTTTCCCATTATCTGAAACAGGTTTTGTCACAGTAGCATTAAGATGTTTTGCGCTGAATAATTCTTATTGTGGGGGACTGTCCTGTGCATTGTAGTATGTTTAAAGTTATTCTTGGCCTCTACTCACAAGATGCCAGTAGCTTCTCCCAATTGTGACAATAATAAGAATAGGATCTCTAGATATGAAATATCTCTATTTGTGTCACCCTGGGGGATAAAACTGTACCTGACTGAAAAACATCGACCTATATCCTTAGCAGCTTGCTCTAGAGGTGGGAGAGAGAAGGCGCAAGGCAGATAAAGTCACTTTCCATGCGTCTCTCTGGTGGCCTGTTCCTTGGTGTATGTACTTGCTTAGAGGTGTATGTACTTGCTTCCCGTGTCACTTAGCAGATACATTTGCTGAACTCCTGGCTATGTTTCTTTGTGGTTCATCATAATGCAGTGTATAGGATAGTAACATAGCACTTTTTCTTGCTTCTTATTCTTCCTTGCTTCATTTATTTCCTTCTGCCTTGGGATTGCATTTTCCAATTAAGGCATTATCTGTTAGTGCTTGTCCCTAGGAAACTGAGCTAAAACAAGTGGTTGTAGAAAGATACCCTGTGGATAGGATTTGGGAATTGGATTACTCACCTGTCTGAAAGTAATAGGTACCACAAAGTTTTTGGTGTGGTAATTGGAGTGAAAATTAATCCTGATATATATTACCATCACACTTGTTCACACTTGTTCAATGGGAGGTAATCATTATGCAAGAATCCACCTGTAGTAAATCCAGATGAGACTTAGGTAGGTAGTTAAATGTTGGGATATCTAATAGCTATAACATACAATGATAATTATACAGATTGTAGAATAAGATGACCACTTTTTTGATGTTATTGTTCAGTTGCTCAGTTGTATCTGACTCTTTGTGACCCAGTGGACTTTGGCACTCCAGGCTTCCCTGTCCTTTACTATCTCCCAGAGTTTTTCAAACTCATGTTCATTGAGTCAACGATACCACCCAACTGTCTCATCCTATGTTGCCCTCTTCTTCTCCTGCCCTCAATTTTCCCAGATCAGGGTCTTATCAAATTAGTTGATTCTTCGCATCAGGCCCCCAAAGTATCGGAGCTGCAGCTTCAGCATTAGTCCTTCCAATGAATATTCAGGGTTGATTTCCTTTAGGATTGATTGGTTTGATCTCCTTGTTGTCCAAGAGACTCTCAACAGTCTTTGCCAGCACCATAGTTCAAAAGCATCAGTTCTTCGGTGCTCAGTCTTCCTTATGGTCCAATTCTCACATCTATTGGAAAAACAATAACTTTAACTATATGGAACTTTGAGACTCAATACACAACTTTGTAAGATTCAGGGCCCAGATAGGGATGCTGAGATCTGGGATGAGTTCATTTAAGTGGATGAACTTGAGAACCTTGACTCCTAAATTTCCCTAAGCCATCTTGGAAGAAAATGATCCGGATATGTGCATGAGTGTCCAGGAGTCTTCGATGGAGTGTTGGTCAGTGGTGGCCTGCTTCAGGGTCTGAGGCACTGAATACAGTAGTGCATGCATGGGACATTTTGAAGCAGGTCACCATTATCATCATTACATCCACCATAGTTTGGCCTCAGGTCAAAGTCCTGCCCATCAACAG
The DNA here is from genome assembly GCF_002263795.3 of Bos taurus. Classification (NCBI taxonomy): domain Eukaryota; kingdom Metazoa; phylum Chordata; class Mammalia; order Artiodactyla; family Bovidae; genus Bos; species Bos taurus. Next base: position 2,770,564 of record NC_037340.1, on the reverse strand, counting down.
AAAATTGGATTAAAGATTTACTGAATGTGTCCCAAGGAGGCAGGTCAGGTGGTCTGGTATTCCCATCTCTTTAATAATTTCCCAGAGTTTGTTGTGATCCACACAGTCAAAGGCTTTGGCAAACTCAATAAAGCAGAAGTAGATGTTTTTCTGGAACTCTCTTGCTTTTTTGATGATCCAATAGATGTTGGCAATTTCATCTCTGGTTCCTCTGGCTTTTATAAATCCAGCTTGAACATCTGTAAGTTCATGGTTCATGAGCTGTTGAAGCCTGGCTTGGAGAAATTTGAGCATTACTTTGATAGCGTGTGAGATGAGTGCAATTGTGCGGTAGTTTGAGCATTCTTTGGCATTGCCTTTCTTTGGGATTGGAATGAGAACTGATCTTTTCCAGTCCTGGCCACTGCTGAGCTTTCCAAATTTGCTGGCATATTGAGTTCAGCACTTTCACAGCATCATCTTTTAGGATTTGGAATAGCTCAACTGGAATTCCATCACCTCCACTAGCTTTGTTCGTAGTGATGCTTCCTAAGGCCCACTTGACTTCAAATTCCAGGATGTCTGGCTCTAGGTGAGTCATCACACCATCATGATTACCTGGGTCATGAAGATCTTTTGTGTATAGCTCCTCTGTGTATTCTTTCCACCTCTTCTTAATATCTTCTGCTTCTGTTAGGTACATACCATTTCTGTCCTTTATTGTGCCCATCTTTGCATGAAATGTTCCCTTGGTATCTCCAATTTTCTTGAAAAGATCTCTAGTCATTCCCATTCTATTGTTTTATTCTATTTCTTTGCACTGATCACTGAAGAAGTTTTTCTTATATCTCCTTGCTATTCCTTGGCACTCTGCATTCAAATGGGTATATCTTTCCTTTTCTTCTTTGCCTTTCACTTCTCTACTTCTCACAGCTGTTTGTAAGGCCTCCTCAGAGAACCAGTTTTACTTTTTGCATTTATTTTTCTTGGGGATGGTCTTGATCACTGCCTCCTATACAGTGTCACAAACTTCCATCAGTAGTTCTTCAGGCACACTGTCTATCAGATCTAATCCCTTGAATCTATTTGTCACTCCATTATATAGTCGTAAGAGATTTTATTTAGGCCATACCTGAATAGTCTAGTGTTTTTCCCTACTTTCTTCAATTTAAGTCTGAATTTGGCAATAAGGAGTTCATGATCTGAGCCACAGTCAGCTCCCAGGCTTGTTTTTGCTAACTGTATAGAGCTTCTCCATCTTTGGCTGCAAAGAATATAATCAATCTGATTTCAGTATTGACTATCTGGTGATGTTTATGTGTAGAGTCTTCTCTTGTGCTGTTGGAAGAGGGTGTTTGCTATGACCAGTGCATTCTCTTTGCAGAACTCTATTAGCCTTTGACCTGCTTCATTCTGTACTCCAAGGGCAAATTTTCCCTTTACTCCAGGTATTTCTTGACTTCCTACTTTTACTTTCCAGTTCCCTATAATGAAAAGGACATCTCTTTTTTGGGTGTTAGTTCTAGAGGGTCTTGAAGGTCTTCATAGAACCATTCAGCTTCTTCAACATTACTGGTTGGGGCATAGACTTGGATTACTGTGATATTGAATGGTTTGTCTTGGAAATGAACCATAGCTTTGACTAGATGGACCTTTTTTGGCAGAGTAATGTCTCTGTTTTTTAATATACTGTCTAGTTTGGTCATGACTTTTCTTCCAAAGAGCAAGTGTCTTTTAATTTCATGGCTGCAGTCACCACCTGCAGTAATTTTGAAGCCCCCCAAAATAAAGTCTATCACTGTTTGTTTCCACTGTTTCCCCATCTACTTGCCATGAAGTGATGGGACCAGATGCCATGATCTTAGTTTTCTGAATGTTGAGTTTTAGGCCAACTTTTTCACTCTCTTCTTTCACTTTCATCAAGAGGCTCTTTAGTTATTCTAAAAAGAAAAAATCTGAGAAATCTGAGAATTCTTTATGCAGATCAAGAAGCAACAGTTAGAACTGGACATGGAAAAACAGACTGGTTCCAAATCAGGAAAGCAGTATGTCAAGGCTATATATTGTCACTCTCCTTATATACAGAGTACATCAGGAAAATGCTGGGTTGGATGAAGCACAAGCTGGAATCAAGATTGCTGGAAGAAATAGCAATAACCTCAGATATGCAGATGACACCACCCCTTAAGGCAGAAAATGAAGAGGATCTACAGAGCCTCTTGATGAAAGTAAAAGAGGAGAGTGAAAAAGTTGGCTTAAAACTCAACATTCAGAAAACTAAGATCATGACATGCAGTCCCATCATTTCATGGCAAATAGATGCGGAACCAATGGAAACAGTGATTTTTCATTGTTATTTTCTGGGGCTCCAGAATCACTGCAGATGGTGAGTGTAGCCATGAAATTAGAAGACACTTGCTCCTTGGAAGAAAAGCTATGACCAAATTAGACAGCATGTTAAAAAGCAGAGACATTACTTTACCAGCAAAGGCCCTTCTACTGAAGGCTATGATTTTTCCAGTAGTCATGTATGTGAGTGAGTGTTGGGCTATAAAGAAAGTTGAGCACCAAAGAATTAAAGCTTTTGAACTGTGGTTTTGGATGAGACTCTTAAGAGTTCCTTGGGCTGCAAGGAGATCCAACCTGTCAATCCTAACGGAAATCAGTCCTCAATATTCTGAAGGAGTGATGCTGAAGCTGAAAATACAACACTTTGACCACCTGATGCGAAGAACCATTTCACTGGAAAAGACTCTGATGCTGGAAAAGTTTGAATGCAGGAGGAGAAGGGGACAACAGAGGATGAGATGGTTGGATGGCATCCCCAGTGCGATGGACATGAGTTTAAGTAGGCTCTGGGAGTTCGTGATGGACAGGGAAGCCTGGATTGCTGAAGTCCATGGGTTTGCAAAGAGTCAGAGATGACTGAGCTGAACTGGACTGATCTTAGAAGACAGGAGCAATCCGTTCTCCCTTGACATAGAACAACAACCTTCCTTACCCAATGGCTGTACAAGGACCTCATCTGAAGCCTCCTATGATAATTCTCATTCAACTTAAGTTCTTTCTCTGCTACTCCTTATTGCCTCCAAGTTGATAACTAGAGAATAGAGTCAACAGAAAAGTACCAGCCTTTCCCTGGGAAGATTTGGCATACCCATTGATAAATTGAAGTGCCTAGCTAATTTATGCCCTCAAAACCAAGGAAACCTACATTAAAGCAAACTTTGAGTTTATAGTGGGGAGGATGGAACCCACATGGAGCTGAAACAGTGAGGATTTCTTTGATATAGAAGCCCTCAGTAACTCAAGATTTAGTATTTTTGCAAAGGACTCTTGAAGCTGTTCCCTATGGTTTCTAGGATGGTTCTTGAAGCTTATATGCTCCGATGGCCTATAGCAAATGAGGAGAAAACTCCACAGCTTCTTTGACCCCATATTTTTTTTCCCCTCATCATTTTATTTATTTTTTATTTTATCCATCCACAGTAATTTTGGAGCGCAGGAAAATAAAATAACATCTGCCACTGTTCCTGCTTTTTCCCCATCTATTTACCAAGAAGTGATGGGACTGGATGCCATGACCTTAGTTTTTTAAAATTTTGAGTTTTAAGCCAGCTTTTTTACTCTCCCTTTCATCTTCATCAAGAGACTCTGTAGTTCTTCTTCATTTTCTTCCATTAGAGTGGTATCATCTACATATCTGAGGTTGCTGATATTTCTCTCAACAGTCTTGATTCCAGCTTGTGATTAATCTAGCCTGGCATTTCACGTGGTGTACCGTGGTGTATATAAGTTATTGCAGAGTGACAGTATATAGCCTTGACATACTCCTTTCCTGATTTGGAACCAGTCTGCTGTTCCATGTCTGGTTTTAACTATTGCTTCTTGACCTGCATATAGGTTTCACAGGAGGCAGGTAAGGTGGTCTGGTATTCCCATCTCTTTAAGAATTTTTCACAGTTTGTTGTGATCCACACAGTCAAAGGCTTTAGTGCAGTCAATGAAATATAAGTGAAGTGAAAAGAAAGTCAGCTGTGTCTGACTATTTGCAACCCCATGGCCACTGCTATAGTCCATGGAATTCTCTAGGCCAGAACAGTGGAGTGGGTAGCCTTTCCCTCTTCCAGGGAAGTGAAATAGAAGTAAATGCTTTTCTGGAATTCCCTTGCATTCTCTATGATCCAACAGACGTTAGTAATTTAATTTCTGGTTCCTCTGCATTTTCTAGATCCAGCCTGTACATCTGAAAGTTCTTCATGTACTGAAACCTAGCTTGAAGGATTTTGAGTATTACCTTGCTAGCATGTGAAATGAACACAGTTGTACTGTAGTTTGAACATTCTTTGGCATTGCCCTTCTTTGGAATTGGACTGAAATCTGACCTTTCCCAGTCCTGTGGCCACTGCTGAGTTTTCCAGATTTGTTGGCATATTGACTGCAGCACTTTCATAGCATCATCTTTTAGGATTTGAAATAGCTCAACTGGAATTTCATCACCTCCACTAGCTTTATTTGTAGTGATGCTTCCTAAGGCCACTTGACTTTACACTCCAAGGTATCTGGCTCTAGGTGAGTGGCCACACCATCATAGTTTTCTTGTATAGTTCTTCCATGTATTCTTGCCACCTCTTCTTAATATCTTCTGCTTCTGTTACATTCTTGACATTTCTGTCCTTTATTGAGCCCATCGTTGCATGAAATATTCCATTGGTATCTCCAACTTTCTTGAAGAGATCTCTAGTCTTTCCCATTATTTTTATGGCTGAGTAATAATCCATTGTATATATGTACTGTGTATTCTTTATCCATTCATCTGTTGATGTACATTTAGGTTGTTTCCATGTCTTGGCTCTTGTAAATAGTGCTTCAGTAAATGCTGGGGTTCATGTATCTTTATGAGTTATGAATTTCTCCAGATATATGCCCAGGAGTGAGATTGCTGGATCATATGGTAGTTTTACCATATCTTGATAATGGGTCAGATAGCTCATGGAAGAAGGAAGTTAAAATGAATGTGAAGATAGTTTTAGGTACTGTCTGAGGACCTGTCACTTTACTATGTTTCTAACTAAGAAAGCCCAGAGGATACTCCTTGTACAAAGATAATAAGTATTCTCTGCAGAAGGGTGCTTTGTGAAGGCTGTCCTCTACTGGCTGGGTTGACGTACAGAAAAGCTGTCTGGGAGTCGAGCTTCCTAATATCACTTATACAATGGGACCCAGAATAACAGAATGTGTAAGCAATACTTATTGTAAGTGGCAAGGTAGACTTAACTACCATAATGGGCAGAAAAATTAAAGTTCTTGTCAGGGTGCCTTGAACCACAGAGATCTGACAGTGGTTGTGAGAGGCTGGAAATCTTTGGGACAAAGTAATTGGACAGCTGATTGGGGTGATGCACAGTTTGGAAAATCAGGAAAATTTCTGGAAAATATGACCCATGGAATATCATGGTCCTTTACCAATTTACCACCTCTAAATCAGTTCATAGATTGACCAAAAAATTTTTGACAGTCAACTCATACTCATCTTTATTCTATTTTTAAATGTTTTTACACTTTACAAATACCTGTTTTGTATGTATCTGCTAATCCTATTGGGTGCATAAGCCAGCTTGTCATTTTGTCAACTTAATTTTGGTGATGTTTCTCTTTCTGTGGTAATAGTTGATTGTGTGTGTGTTAGTCACTCAGTCATGTCCAACTCTTGGCAACCCCATGGACTGTAGCCCACCAAGTTCTTCTGTCCATGGAGTTCTCCAGGCAAGAATACTGGGTTGAATGCCATTTCCTTCTCCAGGGGATCTTCCCAACCCAAGGATTGAACCCAGGTCTCCCACATTGCAGGTAGATTCTTTACGGTCTAAGCCACCATCAGTGTTCATATGTAGAAAACCTCAGGGCTTAAATCAATGGTGTTTTCCTAGGGGGAAGTGTTACTTTGCTTCCTCTAAGGCAGTAACAACTTTAGCTTTCTTCCAAAGCTCCATTCTAGGTTCTTTCTCATAAGCTTAAACACCTTGCCTTTGCTATTCCGAGGGCCTAAGGCTTGGTCTCCAGATCAGTGTTGTTATTGCCATGTTCCCTGGGGCTATCCTGTCTTTTTCATTAGTTTATTTTCTGTATACATTCTCTAGTTTATGTCACTTATTTGTAGCATGGGTGGGGGTGCTCATATATTTCCTTTACTACCGAGTGAGCCTAGCAAAATTTTTTCATTTTTTAAATGTATCCAGGAGACATTTGTATTTTTGCATAAGAAGACTTCAGACTGTCTAGTTTGCAAAAGGAAATCACTTTATCTCCCCTGTAACATCGCTGGCACCATGAAAATGACTAAATGCAGTTAGTAACTCCCCAGTCCACCCATCATGGTGGAATTGGCTTTGGTCCAGGAAGTATTTAATCAAGTGAGTCAGAGGGGCTGTTTTTCTCATCCATTGTCAAATACCCTCCTACATGGCTAATAGATGTTCATCAAAAGACTGGCCTGTGGGTGGATATTTTGAATGAAGTTTCTCTGGGCAGAAGAAGCAAGGTCAGCTGGCTCTTTTCTCTACACATTCTCTCGTCTGCACTTAACACAGAGATTTAATGTATTCTGAACTGTCCCTCTTATTTTAGCCTTTTTTTTTTAAATCAGGTTTGTATGTAATACTTTTAGAAAGATTTTTGGACACATAAAAAAAGCAACGAATTTTAGAATGTTTTAGTTCTAAAACACTCTCATCAACAGGGAACTGCCAAATTCCTATATTCTAAGTGAGAGAAGCATGGATGAACATTCACATGAATTTTACTGACACAAATTGACATGAATTTGACCAACTTTCATATGGTGGAGCAGGGTTCTCATGCTTACACAGACCAGGCAGTGTAAGAAGCAGTAGGTGGAGGTGAGCCCTGTGCAGACAGGGGTACATGTACTTGTCTAATTGCAGGGGCTCATACTCAACTCCTACCTGTTGTTGCCCTGTGGGAATGGGGCTCAGGTCTATCAGATGTTTTAACTTTTTGAGATGTCTGAAAACTGGAGTTTTCTGACATGAGCTCTCTCAGTTTTTGAACACAGATTTACTAAAAACAAATGTGGATATGCTACCCACAAACAACCTGACTGTTCATGGAAACAACACATTTGTAGGCAACTGACAAACTGAATTTTTCCTGCTGACAAGTTCAAATTGACAAAATGTAAATCCTATCTGCATGGCAATTTGATTACTTTGTATCAAGGAAAATAAATTTTTGTCTCGTTTATTTTTGCTTTTGTTTACTTTTTTTCCTGTTTGGGATTTTTTCCCAAGTAAAACTTAAAAGTTTAGTGAATCCTCTATCAATTAGAGCTGCTGCTGCTGCTGCTAAGTCGCTTCAGTTGTGTCCGACTCTGTGCGAACCCAGAGATGGCAGTCCACCAGGCTCTGCCATCCCTGGGATTCTCCAGGCAAGAACACTGGAGTGGGTTGCCATTTCCTTCTCCAATGCATGAAAGTGAAAAGTGAAAGTGAAGTCACTCAGTCGTGTCCGACTCTTAGCGACCCCATGGACTGCAGCCCACCAGGCTCCTCTGTCATGCAAAGATCCTGTGTATGAGAGTGTGTGTGTTTGAGAGTGAGAAGGGCAGAGAGAGAGAGAGGACAAACATGGAAACAATTTAGAATCTCAACAAAGCTATGCTGACTCTAAATTATCCAAATGTTTAATGAGAGAAAGATTAAAAGAATAAAAAAAAAGTATATTGGTTTCTTCACACAACAGAATACTGTGCAACCATACAAAGATCACACTATTGATCCACACAATAACATGGATGAATCTCACAGACAATATGTTGAGCAAAAGGAACCAGATGCAACAAAGGATGTATGCACGATTCTACTTACATGGAGTGCAAGAACAGAAAAAAATAATCAATGGTGTTAGAACTCAACTCGTCAGTTTACAGTGATAGAGCTTTGGAGGACACACAGGAGCTTTCTAGGATGTTGGTAATGGTCTGTCTTCTGATCCCGGGAGTGGTTGTGTAGCTGTTAACAGTTAAGATTTCTGCATTCTATGTGCAATGAAAAGTAAATCAATAACTAAACAGCAGCAGCGGTTGGTAATTGAGTTAACTCTATGGTTTTGCAGTTCAGGGATAGCCTCTGAGTAATTTGAAGGAGCTTTTCAAGGATTCCCATTTTCACAGGTGTGAGAGGGCTGAAACTGGAAGGCTAAATCTTCTGTCATCCCACTTGTGATGTCAGCCTAACAAGCACACATGTGTAGAGCTGAAGGCCATCTGCTTCCCCATGTCACATGATAGTCCAGTTTTTCCAAGTCCTCCAGGTCCCCCGCCTATGAAATACAACTTCCTTTAACCAAGTATGGACATTCAGAGTTTCTTGTAAACCTGCCAAGCTTTGGAGTGGCACTTTGGTGGGCACTCCTTGCGGACACTGACCCTTTCTCTGACCCTGCAGTACCCTAGCCTCTGCACATTAAAAAAAAAAAAATAGAGTAATCTTCTCCCTTCACTCACAAGCCTAGTATTTCTATAAAGTGGCCTGAGGAATAGACTCAGGAGAAGGAAATATGCTCCCCAGCCTGATTCTCTGCTACTGAGAATTTGAGTCACAGTGCAGATTGCCTCTCTTGTCCCAGGGACTAGCAAGTGAGGCCCCGACAAGAAGCTATTAGAAGGGACCTAAAGATCCCAACCTGTTTTTCTTTTTTTATTATTATTTTATTTTATTTTTTAACTTTACAATATTGTATTGGTTTTGCCATATATCAACATGAATCCACCACAGGTATACACATGTTCCCCATCCTGAACCCTCCTCCCTCCTCCCTCCCCGTACCATCCCTCTGGGTTGTCCCAGTGCACCAGCCCCAAGCATCCAGTATCGTGCATCAAACCTGGACTAGCGACTCATTTCATATATGATATTATACATGTTTCAATGCCATTCTCCCAAATCATCCCACCTTCTCCCTCTCCCACAGAGTCCAAAAGACTGTTCTATACATCAGTGTCTCTTTTGCTGTCTCATATACAGGGTTATTGTTACCATCTTTCTAAATTCCATATATATGCATTAGTATACTGTATTGTGTTTTTCTTTCTGGCTTACTTCACTCTGTATAATAGGCGCCAGTTTCATCCACCTCATTAGAACTGATTCAAATGTATTCTTTTTAATGGCTGAATAATACTCCATTGTGTATATGTACCACAGCTTTCTTATCCATTCATCTGCTGATGGACATAGAACTGCCTTATGACCCAGCAATCCCACTGCTGGGCATACACACTGAGGAAACCAGAATTGAAAGAGACATGCATACCCCAATGTTCATCGCAGCACTGTTTATAATAGCCAGGACATGGAAGCAACCCAGCCTGTTTTATTTGGCATTTGTTCTTTAAGGCAGAAAATGGGCCGAGGAGAAAAAGTCTGCAGCCCAGGTGGCTCAGTGGTAAAGAATCCGCCTGCCAATGCAGGTGACACAGCTTCAATCCCTGGGTCAGGAATATCTCCTGGAGGAGGAAATGGCAACCCACTCCAGTATTCTCTCCTGGAGAATCCCATGGACAGAGGAGCCTGGCAGGCTACAGTCCATGGTGTCACAAAAGAGGTGGATACAACTAAGCACAAACAAGAGAAATTGGTACATGAGAAGGCACTAAGTTAGAAGTGGGAAAGATTTTTTTAAACAATCTTTCTAAGTGTATGCCATGCTTCTAGCCTTCCAGAAACTAGGATCTATATGGCAAGAGGCAGCTTATAAGAAGCAGTGATACAAAAAGAATACTTGACAGTTATCATGTTAGCCAGTGTAGGATTGTGTAGAGTGGAAGTTTGGACACTTAGACAACCTTGAATTTCTGATGAGCCTTTCTGGGAGGGGAAACTTTAACAGGGGTAAAAAGACAAGTTGGAGTTTCAGCAGATGTGGAGAAAGAAGAGCAGAAGTGTTCTAGGGAAGTCGAGCCCTGTGGATCAGCACAAAAATGGATGGGTTTCACTTGCTGCATGTAAAAAGGAGAGAGAAGGCTCTAAAGGAATTTTTTGTTGTTGTTTTTGGCAAAATAATGTCTCTGTTTTTGTTTGTTTGTTTTGTTTTTAGTCTATTTATTTTAATTGGAGGCTAATTACTTTACAATATTGTAGTGGTTTTGCCATACATTGACATGAATCAGCCATGGGTGTATATGTGTCCCCCATCCTGAACCCCACCTCCCACCTCCCTCCCCATCCCATCTCTCTGGGTCATCCCAGTACACCAGCGCTGAGCACCCTGTGTCATGCATTGAACCTGGACTTGCGATCTGTTTTGTATATGATAATATACCTGTTTCAATGCTATTTTCTCAGATCATCACACCCTCGCCTTCTCCCACAGAGTCCAAAAGACTGTTCTATACATCTGTGTCTCTTTTGCTGTCTCACATATAGGGTTATTGTTACCATATTTCTAAATTCCATATATGCGTGTTAGTATACTGTATTGGTGTTTTTCTTTCTGGCTTACTTCACTCTGTATAATAGGCTCCAGTTTCATCCACCTCATTAGAACTGATTCAAATGTATTCTTTTTAATGGCTGAATAATATTCCATTGTGTATATGTACCACAGCTTTCTTATCCATTCATCTGCCAATGGACATCTAGGTTGCTTCCATGGCATGTCCTGGATATTATAAACAGTGCTGTGATGAACACTGGGGTACACGTGTCTCTTTCAATTCTGGTTTCTTCAGTGTGTATGCCCAGCAGTGGGATTGCTGGGTCATATAGCAGTTCTATTTCCAGTTTTTTAACGAATCTCCACACTGTTCTCCATAGTAGCTGTACTAGTTTGCATTCCCACCAACAGTGTAAGAGGGCTCCCTTTTTTCCACACCCACTCCAGCATTTATTGCTTGTAGACTTTTTGATAGCAGCCATTCTGACCAGCATGAGATGGTATCTCATTGTGATTTTGATTTGCATTTCTCTGATAATGAGTGATATTGAGCATCTTTTCATGTGTTTGTTATCCATCTGTGTGTCTTCTATGGAGAAATGTCTGTTTAGTTCTTTGACCCATTTTCTGATTGCATCATTTATTTTTCTATAATTGAGCTTCAGGAGTTGCTTGTACATTTTTGAGATTAATTCTTTGTCAGTTGCTTCATTTGCTAATATTTTCTCCCATTCCAAAGGCTGTCTTTTCACTTTGCTTATAGTTTCCTTCATTGTGCAAAAGCTTTTAAGTTTAATTAAGACCCATTTGTTTATTTTTGCTTTTATATCCATTACTCTGGGGGGTGGGTCATAAAGGATCCTGCCGTGGTTTATGTCGGAGAGTGTTTTGCCTATGTTTTCCTCTAGGAGTTTTATAGTTTCTGGTCTTATGTTTAGATCTTTAATCCATTTTGAATTTATTTTTGTGTATGGTGTTAGAAAATGTTCTAGTTTCATTCTTTTACAAGTGGTTGACCAGTTTTCCCAGCACCACTTGTTAAAGAGATTGTCTTTTCTCCATTGTGTATTCTTGCCTCCTTTGTCAAAGAGAAGGTGTCCATAGGTGTATGGATTTACCTCTGGGCTTTCTATTTTGTTCTATCGATCTATATTTCTGTCTTTGTGCCAATACCATACTGTCTTGATAACTGTAGCTTTGTAGCCAAAGCTTTGTAGCTTTGTAGACTGTAGCCTGAAGTCAGGCAGGTTGATTCCTCCAGTTCCATACTTCTCTCTCAAGATTGCTTGGGCTATTCGAGGATTTTTGTATTTCCATACAAATTGCAAAATTATTTGTTCTAGTTCTGTGAAAAATACTGTTGGTAGCTTGATAGGGATTGCATTGAATCTATAGATTGCTTTGGGTAGTATACTCATTTTCACTATATTGATTCTTCCAATCCATGCACATGGTATATTTCTCCATCTATTTGTGTCCTCTTTGATTTCTTTCATCAGTGTTTTATAGTTTTCTATATTATAGGTCTTTTGTTTCTTTCAGTTCAGTTCAATCAGTCACTCAGTCATGTTTGACTCTTTGTGACCCCATGAATCGCAGCACGCCAGGCCTCCCCATCCATCACCAACTCCCGGAATTCACTCAAACTCATGTCCATTGAGTCAGTGATGCCATCCAGCCATCTCATCCTCTCTCGTCCCCTTCTCCTCCTGCCCCCAATCCCTCCCAGCATCAGAGTCTTTTCCAATAATTCAACTCTTCGCATGAGGTGGCCAAAGTTTGTTTCTTTAGGTAGATATATTCCTAAGTATTTTATTCTTTTTGTTGCAATGGTGAATGGAATTGTTTCCTTAATTTCTCTTTCTGTTTTCTCATTGTTAGTATATAGGAATGAAAGGGATTTCTGTGTGTTAATTTTATATCCTGCAACTTTACTATATTCATTGATTAGCTCTAGTAATTTTCTGGTAGAGTCTTTAGGGTTTTCTCTGTAGAGGATCGTGTCATCTGCAAACAGTGAGAGTTTTACTTCTTCTTTTCCAATCTGGATTCATTTCTTTTCCTGCTCTGATTGCTGTGGCCAATACTTCCAAAACTATGTTGAAAAGTAGTGGTTAGAGTGAGCACCCTTGCCTTGTTCCTGACTTTAGGGGAAATGCTTTCAATTTTTCACCATTGAGGGTAATGTTTGCTGTAGGTTTGTCATATATAGCTTTTATTATGTTGAGGTATGTCCCTTCTATTCCTGCTTTCTGGAAAGTTTTTATCATAAATGGATGTTGAATTTTGTCAAAGGCTTTTTCTGCATCTATTGAGATAATCATATGGTTTTTATCTTTCAGTTTGTTAATGTCGTGTATTACATTGATTGATTCGTGGATATTAAAGAATCCTTGCATTCCTGGGATAAAGCCCATTTGGTCATGATGTATGATGTTTTTAATATGTTGTTGGATTCTGTTTGCTAGAATTGTGTTAAGGATTGTTGCATCTATGTTCATCAGTGATATTGGCCTGTAGTTTTCTTTTTTTGTCGTATCTTTGTCTGGTTTTGGTATTAGGGTGATGGTGCCCTCATAGAATGAGTTTGGAAATTTACCTTCTTCTGAATTTTCTGGAAGAGTTTGAGTAAGATAGGTGTTAGCTCTTCTCTAAATTTTTGGTTTAATTCAGCTGTGAAGCCATCTGGTTCTGGGCTTTTGTTTGCTGGAAGATTTCTGATTACAGTTTCAATTTCCATGCTTGTGATGGGTCTGTTAAGATCTATTTCTTCCTGGTTCAGTTTTGGAAAGTTATACTTTTCTAAGAATTTTTCCATTTCTTCCAAGTTGTCCATTTTATTGGCATATGGTTGCTGATAGTAGTCTCTTATGATCCTTTGTATTTCTGTGTTGTCTGTTGTGATTTCTCCATTTTCATTTCTAATTGTGTTCATTTGATTCTTCTCCCTTTGTTTCTTGCTGAGTCTGGCTAATGGCATGTCAATTTTATTTATCTTCTCAAAGAACCAACTTTTAGCTTTGTTGATTTTTGCTATGGTCTCTTTTGTTTCTTTTGCATTTATTTCTGCCCTAATTTTTAAGATTTCTGTCCTTCTATTAACTCTGGGGTTCTTCATTTCTTCCTTTTCTAGTTGCTTTAGGTGTAGAGTTAGGTTATTTGTTTGACTTTTTTCTTGTTTCTTGAAGTAAGCCTGTATTGCTATGAACCTTCCCCTTAACACTGTTTTTACAGTGTCCCATAGGTTTTGGGTTGTTGTGTTTTCATTTTCATTCATTTATTGCATATTTTGATTTCTTTATTGATTTCTTCTGTGATTTGTTGGTTATTCAGAAGCGTGTTGTTTAGCCTCCATATGTTGGAATTTTTAATAGTTTTTTCCCTGTAATTGAGAAAGTGAAGATCTAAAGAGCCTCTTTATGAAAGTGAAAGAGGAGAGTGAAAAATTTGGCTTAAAACTCAACATTCAGAAAACTAAGATCATGGCATCCAGTCCCATCACTTCATGGTAAATAGATGGGGAAACAGTGGAAACAGTGGCTGATGTTATTTTTCTGGGCTCCAAAATCACTGCAGATGGTGATTGCAGCCATGAAATTAAAAGACACTTACTCCTTGGAAGGAAAGTTATGACCAACCTAGACAGCATATTAAAAAGCAGAGACATTACTGTGTCAACAAAGGTCCATCTAGTCAAGGCTATGGTTTTTCCAGTGGTCATGTATGGATGTGAGAGTTGTACTATAAAGAAAGCTGAGTGCAGAAGAATTGATGCTTTTGAACTATGGTGTTGGAGAAGACTCTTGAGAGTCTCTTGGACTGCATGGAGATCCAACAAGTCCATCCTTAAGAAGATCAGTCCTAGGTGTTCATTGAAAGGACTAATGTTGAAGCTGAAACTCCAGTACTTTGGCCAGCTGATGCAAAGAGCTGACTCATTTGAAAAGACCCTGATGCTGGGAAAGATTGAGGACAGGAGGAGAAAGGGGCGACAGAGGATGAGATGGTTGGATGGCATCACCAACTAAAATGGACATGGATTTGGAGTTGGTGATGGACAGGGAGGCCTGGTGTGCTGTGGTTCATGGGGTTGCAAAGAGTCAGACATGACTGAGAGACTGAACTGAACTGAACTTACTGCATTGTGGTCAGAAAAGATGATTGGAATGATTTCAACTTTTTTGAATTTACCAAGGCTAGATTTATGGCCCAGGATTTTATCTATCCTGGAGAAGTTTCTGTGCGCACTTGAGCAAAAGATGAAATTCATTGTTTTGGGGTGAATGTCCTATAGATATCAATTAGGTCTAGCTGGTCCATTGTGTCATTTAAAGTTTGTGTTTCCTTGTTAATTTTCTGTTTAGTTGATCTATCCAGTTGTGAGTGGGGTATTAAAGTCCCTCACTATTATTGTGTTATTGTTAATTTCCCCTTTCATACTTGTTAGCATTTGCCTTGCATATTCGGAGAAGGCGATGGTACCCCACTCCAGTACTCTTGCCTGGAGAATCCCAGGGACGGGGGAGCCTGGTGGGCTGCTGTCTAGGGGGTCACACAGAGTTGGACATGACTGAAGTGACTTAACAGCAGCAGCAGCAGCCTTACATATTGCGGTGCTCCTATGTTGGATGTATATATGTTTATAATTGTTATATCTTCTTCTTGGATTGATCCTTTGATCATTATGTAGTGCCCTTCTTTGTCTCTTTTCACAGCCTTTATTTTAAAGTCTATTTTATCTGATATGAGTATTGCTACTCCTGCTTTTTTCTTTTTTTTTTTTCCGTCTCCATTTTCGTGAAATATCTTTTTCCAGCCCTTCACTTTCAGTCTGTATGTGTCCCTTATTTTGAGGTGGGTCTCTGGTAGACAGGATATATAGGGGTCTTGTTTTTGTATCCATTCAGCCAGTCTTTGTCTTGTGGTTGGGGCATTCAACCCATTTACATTTCAGGTAATGTCCCGTTGCCATTTACTTTGTTGTTTTGGATTCGAGTTTATACACCCTTTCCTGTGTTTCCTGTCTAGAGAAGATCCTTTAGCATTTGTTGAAAAGCTGGTTTGGTTGTGCTGAATTCCCTCAGCTTTTGCTTGTCTGTAAAGCTTTTGAATTTTCCTTCATATCTGAATGAGATCCTTGCTGGGTACAGTAATCTGGGTTGTAGGTTTTTGTCTTTCATCACTTTAGGTATGTCCTGCCATTCCCTCCTGGCCTGAAGAGTTTCTATTGCAAGATCAGCTGTTATCCTTATGGGAATTCCCTTGTGTGTTATTTGTTGTTTTTCCCTTGATGCTTTTAATATTTGTTCTTTGTGTTTGATCTTTGTTAATTTGATTAATATGTGTCTTAGGGCATTTTGCCTTGGGTTTATCCTGTTTGGGACTCTCTGGGTTTCTTGTACTTGGGTGACTATTTCCTTCCCCATTTTAGGGAAGTTTTCAACTATTATCTCCTGGAGTATTTTGTCATGGCCTTTCTTTTTGTCTTCTTCTTCTGGGACTCCTCTGATTCGAATCTTGGGGCGTTTTACATTGTCCCAGAGGTCCCTGAGGTTGTCCTCATTTCTTTTAATTCTTTTTTCTTTTTTCCTCTCTGCTTCATTTATTTCTACCATTCTATCTTCTACCTCACATATCCTATCTTCTGTCTCCGTTATTCTACTGTTGGTTCCCTCCAGAGTGTTTTTTATCTCATTTGTTGCATTATTCATCATTAGTTGACTCTTTTATTTCTTCTAGGTCCTTGTTAAACCTTTCTTGCATCTTCTCAATCCTTGTCTCCAGGCTACTTATCTGTAACTCCATTTTGTTTTCAAGATTTTGAATCATTTTTATTATCATTATTCTAAATTCTTTTTCAAGTAAGCTCCCTGTCTCCTCCTCTTTTGTTTGGTTTGGTGGGCATTTCTCATGTTCCTTTACCTTCTGGGTATTTCTTTGCCTTTTCATCTTGTTTAGATTGCTGTGTTTGGGGTGGCCTTTCTGTATTCTGGCAGTTTGTGGTTCCTCTTTATTGTGGAGTTTCCTCCCTGTGGGTGGGGTTGGACGAGTGGCTTAGCAAGGTTTCCTGGTTAGAGAAGCTTGCGCCGGTGTTCTGGTGGATGGAGCTGGATTTCTTCTCTTGAGAGTGCAATGAAGTGTCCAGTAGTGAGTTTTGAGATGTCTATGGGTTTGGTGTGACTCTGGGCAGCTTGTATATTGAAGCTTAGGGCTATGTTCCTGCGTTGCTGGAGAATTTGCATGGTATGTCTTGCTCTGAAATTTATTGGCTCTTGGGTGGTGCTTGGTTTCAGTGTAGGTATGGAGGCTTTTGGATGATCTCTTAACAATTAATGTTCCATGGAGTCAGGAGTTCTCTGGTGTTCTCAGGTTTTGGGCTTGAGCCTCCTGCCTCTGGTTTTCAGTCTTATTCTTACAGTAGCCTCAAGACTTCTCCATCCATACAGCACTGATAATAAAACTTCTAGGTTAATGGTGAAAAGATTATCCACAGTGAGGGACACCCAGAGAAGTTCACAGAGTTACATGGAGAAGAGAAGCAAGTGGAGGGAGATAGAGGTGACCAGGAGGAGAAGAAGGGGAGTCAAAAGGGGAGAGAGCAAGCTAGCCAGTAATCAATTCCCTATGTGCTCTCCACAGTCTGTAACCCTCAGAGAGGTTCACAGAGTTATATAGAGAAGAGAAGGAGGAAGGAGATAGAGGTGAGCGGGAGAAAAGAGGTAATCAAAAGGAGAGCGCTAGATCTAGGCAGTGCTCTATTCCCTAAGTGTTCTCCACAGCCCAGAATACCCACAGAGATTCACAGAGTTGGGTTGAGAAGAGAAGGGGGAAGGAGGAGATAGAAGTGACTTGGGGGAGAAAAAGGAGAGTCAAAAGGGGGAGAGAGTAATCAAGCCAGTAATCACACTCAAGTAAAAATGGGTACTGAAGATTGGATTCTTAAATGTACAAGCTGGTAACAAATACTATAAAGCAAAGATTAAAAGTCTAGAGTAGAAGTTAGACTCTCAAAAATACAATATTAAAAAAAAATCACAAAAAGTATAAGAAATATATATGAAGTTTGCTTTAAAAATAGGGTCTTTTTTTGTTCAAGGTAATAGTATGTTATAAAAATGAAAATTAAAGGAGTAATAGAGGACTTAAAATAAAAAAATTAAATTTTTGTTAAATGATAATAGTAAAAATATATCTAGAAGTTAGGAATTTCTCTGGTGCTGTTGCAGGCAGTGTGGGGTCAGTTCAGTTTCAGATAGTTCCTTGTTCCAGCTTATACTTCTCAAGATCTATAGGCCCTTTCCAATGTAGTCGGTGTTAACTACAGGGATTTTAATCTGTTGTACTTGTCACTTCCAAAGCGGTTCCCTCTGTTTATTTGGCTTCTTCTGTTTGCTGGCGTCTCCAGTGTCTAATTTCCACCCTGACACAAGGGGGCGAAGGTGGTCTCTTGTTTAGGCTCACTTGTTCAGTTGTGTTGTGGGGAGGGAGGAACACTGCAAACAAACATCACTGGCATGTGTGGGGAGTGCTCACAGTGTCTCAGCCACACTGGGTTTGCCCCCACTCAAGGCGTTTGTGCTTTCCCAGACTACACTGCTCAGGCTTCAGGTTGCTCTGCAGGGAGCTGGCCCTGGGTTGCATGAACTTCCCAGGTCTAAGCCATTCAGGTTCTCAGGTACTCCACAAAGGCATAGACTTGTTTGGGCCTGCATTTGGTGCTGTTCCCAGGTCCGAGCAGCTCAGGCAACCAGGTGCATGGTAAGCACACTCTCCTCAAGTGTGGTGTGTCTTATCACCTCCCCGGTCCCAGCCACTTGGGTTTCTGGGTGTGGCCATCTCCAATGTGCCATGTGTCTCTTCTGGGGAGCTGATCTTTGGCTGCGACCCTCCCAGCGGGTGTCAACCATGCAGAATCTCAGGAAGTATTGGTTAGAAACTGGAAGCCTGTTCTCAGTTTGGTAGGGGATGCCCTCTCTGGGGCTGAGTTTGCCCCTTTCCAGCTCTGGCTGGAGCCTGCCTGGCCCCTGCCACTGGCGGGGTATGGGCGGGTCCACAGCCAGCTAGCTCTCCTCTGGTATTCGCTCAGTCCTTTGTTCTGTGAGCAGGCCCAGCAGTGCCTTAGGTTAGGGCTTTTCAGAGGATAGTTCTCTCTCTCTCTCTCTCTCTCTCTCTCTCTCTCTCTCTCTCTCTCTCTCTCTCTCTCCCCCTCTCCCTCTCCCTCTCCCTCTCCCTCTCTCTCTCTCTCTGGCTGTCCCACAGTCTGGGTTGCTCTCTCACGTTAGCTCCCTCAGATTTCCCTCGGGGCATTCAGGCCTGGTCCTTACTCTAAGCAATGCCACCCACTCCTCTCTGTTTAGCCCCTGCTTGCTGGTGGCAGATGCGAGTGTCTGGGATACTTCTCTGC
This sequence comes from Bos taurus, assembly GCF_002263795.3. Classification (NCBI taxonomy): domain Eukaryota; kingdom Metazoa; phylum Chordata; class Mammalia; order Artiodactyla; family Bovidae; genus Bos; species Bos taurus. The sequence continues at coordinate 2,751,726 of NC_037340.1, read as the reverse complement.
TGGGAGTTGCCTTTAGGCATGTAATCTGTGGGTTTTATTTATTTATTTTTCCTTCCAGTTATGTTGCCCTCCAAGATTCGAAAACTTCCCCCAGACCCGCAGGGGAGAGGGTTTCCTGGTGTTTGGAAACTTCTCCTCTATTAAGACTCCCTTCCTGGGATGGATCTCCCTCCCTAATTCTTTCGTCTCTCTTTTTATCTTTTATATTTTGTCCTACTTCCTTTCGAAGATAATAGGCTGCTTTTCTGGGTGCCTGATGTCCTCTGCCAGCGTTCAGTTGTTTTGTGGAGTTTGCTCAGCATTCAAATGTTATTTTGATGAATTTCTGGGGGAGAAAGTGGTCTCCCAGTCCTATTCCTCCACCATCTTAGGACCACCCCCCTCTAAAGGAATTTTAAAAGAATAAAATTTAGCCTTTCTACAAATGTTTATTGAGCACTGATTTCTAAAGGCCATGGATATAGCAGTGAACAACAAAATCCTTATTCTTATGAAATTTACATTTGAATCTATTTTAAGAACTTTCCTTAAAATGTCCATTATTTTCCTCTAACTTTTAGGTGACAAGAAGTATTTAAGGAAAGAGAATGCTACTGGGAAAGGAAAAAACAGAATGATTCAACTTATTTTTTGTGTGTGTTAAAAATATTCAGCTTATTATTATTTTGCATTAAAATAATGAGAGCCCCAGTATCTGAGCTAATTGATCTTCCTAAGCCAGAATTTGAGACATGGAGGGTGTTTTATCAAGCATCCATCCATTCATTCACTCATTGAGACCCCTCTAGGTACCTGGAGCTGCGCCATGGGCTAAGGACACACTAATGAGAAGCCTGGGGAAGGCTTCCTACCTTTGAAGAGACATTAATTTAGTAAGATTGAATCTTTCAAGATCATATGCGTCCTAAGTCACTTCAGTTGTATCTGACTCTTTGTGACCCTATGGACTCCAGGCAACCAGCCTCATCTGTCCATGGGATTCTCCAGGCAAGAATGTTGAAGTGAGTTGCCATGCCCTCCTCCAGGGGATCTTCCCGACCCAAGGATTGAACCCACATCTCTTATGTCTCCTGAATTGGCAGGCAGGTTCTTTACCACCAGTGCCACCCAGGAAGCCCCTCAAGATCATATATCCCAAGCCAAAGAGATGAATATTTTTTAAAAATAAAAGTTCTTCAAGCATTTCTTTATATATATTCACTTTACTTATACAGAGCTAATAAGGGGAATGTAGTTATCCGCTATTTTCTATAATACATTTTCTATGCTCTGATTATTACTGTGTGGTCCCAAGTCTTCACTTCTGTGAATTTAATAGATGCTTTTGGCAATTGGGAATCACTTGCCAGCAGAAAAGAAACTTTCTCCCACATGTCTGTTGCAGAGAATAATGGACCATTTGTCATGTTATGAGAGGTCTCATTTGGACTGTGTGAGATGGTAACCTGACTTTGAGGTTGCCTCACACCGCCCCCCCCCCCCCAGGAAATTCTGCTTCAGATAAGACAATATATTTATAATGATGTAATACAGAATTGGTATCATTGTATAAAACAGAAATAACCCTGTTGTTCCCAAAGTTTTGGAATACACATCAGAGTCAGAGAAACACAGATTGGTTGTTCTTGCTTTTCAGTCGCTAAGTCTTGTCTGACTCTTTGCAACCTGTAGCATGCAACTCTGAGGACTGTAGCACACAGGCTCCTCTGTCCTCCACTGTCTCCTGGTGTTTGCTCACATTCGTGTCCAATGAGGCAATGATGCTGTCTAACCATTTCATCCTCTTCCGCTCCCTTTTCCTTTTGCCTTCAGTCTTTCCCAGCATCAGGGTCTTTACCAATGAATCCACTCTTTGCATAAGGCCAAAGTATTGGAGCTTCAGCTTCAGCATCAACATCAGTCCTTCCAATGAATATTCAGGGTTGATTTCCTTTAGGATTGAATGGTTTGATCTCCTTTGCTGTCCAAGAGACTCTCAAGAGTCTTCTCCAGCATCACAATTTGAAAGCATCAATTCTCTGGTGTTCAGCCTTCTTTATGGACCAACTGTCACATTTGTACATGACTACTGGAAAAACCATAGCTTTGCCAGATTGGTTGTCTTACCCTTAAAGATTCTTACTCAGAAAGTCTGGATGAGGGCTGAGAATTTGCATTTCTAACAGTCTCTGGTGATGCCTGCGCTAATCATTCAGAGGCTACATGTTGAGAACCACCGTGTTCTAATTTAAGTATGTGGTTGCAATAAGCATATAAAATTGATTGATCTGTAGGTATATAAATTGTAATATGAAGGAGGCCATTGTATTCTTTTTTTAATTTATTAATTTTAATTGGAGGCTAATTACAATATTGTGGTGAGTTTTAGCATACATTCACATGAATCAGCCATGGGTGTACATATGTCCCCATCCTGAACCCCCTCTCCCACCTCCCTCCCCATCCCATCCCTCTGGGTCACCCCAGTACACCAGCTTTGAGTGCCCTGTTTCATGCATTGAACTTGGACTGTTCATCTATTTCCCATATGGTAATATACATCTTTCAATGCTATTCTCTCAAATCATCCCACCCTCACCTTCTCCTACCGAGTCCAAAAGTCTGTTCTTTATATCTGTGTCTCTTTTGCTGTCTCACATATAGGGTCATCATTACCATCTTTCTAAATTCCATATATATGCATTAATATACTGTATTGGTGTTTTTTTCTTTCTGACTTACTTCACTCTGTATAATAAGCTCCAGCTTCATCCACCTCAGTAGAACTGATTAAAATGTGTTCTTTTTAATAGCTGAGTAATATTTCATTGTGTATATGTACTGCAGCTTTCTTATCCATTTGTCTGCCGATAGACATCTAGGTTGCTTCCATGTCCTAGCTATTGTAAACAGTACTGTGATAAGCACTGAGGTACACGTGTCTCTTTCATTGGTTTCCTCATTGCATATGCCCAGCAGTGGGATTGCTGGGTCGTATGGCAGTTCTATTTCCAGTTTTTTAAGGAATCTCCACACTGTTCTCCTTAGTGGCTATACTAGTTTGCATTCCTACCAACAGTGTAAGAGAGGTTCCCTTTTCCCCACACCCTCTCCAGCATTTATTGTTTGTAAACTTTTTGATAGCAGCCATTCTGACTGGCATGAAATGGTACCTCATTGTGGTTTTGATTTGCATTTCTCTGATAATGAATGATGTTGAGCATCTTTTCATGTGTTCTTGTAACTGGCTGGGTTACCCAGTATCATACTGACTAGGCAATTATAGCTGTTGAGCTCTTGAAGTGTGGCTGTTGACATACGTTGAAATGAAAATATTTTAGATCTCTAATATTAAGTAAAATATATTATTAAAAATAATTTGACTTGATTTTTTAAATTTTTAATGTGGCTAAAAGGAATTTTAAATTAAGGCTTGTAGCTTGCATTCTATTTCTCCAGGACAAAACTGATCTGTAAAGCTTTTCTAACTGTGTATGCTGAAGATTTGGAGGTTTTTTTAGTATTTGAAATTTTTTCAGAACTTAAAAGTTACTAGAAGAGGAAAAGAAGGTATTATGCTTTTTTTTTTATCAGTAATAGGTAAATGATGTTGTTTTCACCAATATCCTTTATATTCATTTCGTTTTGAATTCCAATTAACAAGATTAATATTCATCAGGTGTTTTCAGTAGATGCAGGACCTGCCTCAGTTAATGTAGCTGTTGGGTCAGTTTCTCCTGAATTGTTTTTATTCCTTGAAGTTGCTAAGCAGTGCTCTTCTTCAGAAGTAAACCCCGCAAAGGCCACTGAAATTCCCTTCTTTGAATCTATTTGGACCCCTTGTTCAAATACACATAAATCAGTCCCAGATGGATCATACACCTAAGCTTAGGAGAATATAGTCATGATCTTGGTGGAAACAAAGACTTTTAAAACAGGACATGGAATATGATAGATACAAAGAAAAGATATCTAAGTTGGACTAATTAAAATTATGTGTGTTTGTCAAAAGCATTTTTAAGAGAGTATTAAGAGAGTAGATTGCCTTGGATAATATGGTTATTTTAATAATATTAATTCTTCCAATCCAAAACATGATGTGTCTTTCTAATTGTTTGTGTTGTCTTTCTTTCATCATTGTCTTATAATTTTCCAAGTACTGGCCTTTTAACTCTTTTGGTGGGTTTATTCCTAGGTAGTTTATTCTTTTTGATGTGATGGTAAATGGGATTTTTTCCTTATTTTTTCTTTTTGATAGTTCATTGTTAGTGTATAGAAATGCAACCAGTTTTTGTATATTTATTTTGTATCCTACAACTTTACTGAATTTATTGATGAGCTCTAGTAGTTTTCTGTGGTATCTTTAGGATTTTCTTTGTATAGTGTCATGTCATCTGCAAACAGTGACAGTTTTATCTGTTCCTTTCCAACTTTGATTCTTTTTATTTCTTTTCCTTCTCTGGTTGATGTGGCTAGGACTTCCAAAACTATGTTGAACAAAAATGGTGAAAGTGGGAATCCTTGTCTTATTCCTGATCTTTGAGAAAATACTTTCAGAAGAATCACTATAGGTACATCTATATAAGTACATCTGTAACTTATATAATATTTTACAGTAACTATACTTAAAATTTTAAAGCATTATTAAGACAGTGAAACCCAATTATATAATATGAGAAATATATATATATATATATATATATATGTTCATATATATGAACATATATATATGTTGAACAAAGGAATTTTATCCAGAATTTATAAAGAACTTCATCAACTGAGTAAGAGAAAGGGAGAAAACCTGTTTTCTTACTCATCTGAGCAAGAAAAAGGGGAAATAGCAAAAGACTCGAACAGATACTTCATAGAAAAGAATATCCCAAGTGGCCAATGCATATGCACAATGCTCAGACTCATTAATCACTAGGAAAATACAAAACAAAACCACAGTATAATGCCATTGCACACACACTAGAATAGCTACAATGAAATGATTGACAATAGAAAGTGTAGATGAGGATGGAAGCAACTCATAAGCTGCTGGTCAGAGTGTAAATTGTGTAACCACCTTGGAAAGCTGACTGAAACTATCTACTGAAGCCAAATATACACACAGCTTGACCCAACAATTCCACTCCTACGTATGTATATGCCCACCATTCATTGTGTTCACCTAAAGGCATGTAGTAGAACATTCATGGCAGTGTTATTTCTGATAGTCCCATACTATAAACCACCCAATATTTCCATCAGTCTGTGAGTGAACTTCTAAATTGTGGTATCATTATGCAATGGAACATGAGAGAGTAAGGAGGAGGGGTGTGTCATTTAGCAACATGGATAAATCTCAGAAACTGTCGAATCACAGGCATTCAACCTAAAAGAATACGTGTTTTGAGATTCTATGCATATGAAGGTCAAGATCAAGCAAAACCAACCTGTGGCAGGAGAAATCAGAATGATGGCTTATCTTTGGTGAAGATGATGATTCTGGCACAGTGTGAGAGGTGCTTCTGGCACTTTTCTCTCTTTAATTTTTACTGTAGTTTCAGAAATATGGTCCTTTTATGAGAATTCATTAACTATACCCTTAAGATATGTGTGCTTTTCTATATGTGTACTGCTGTTGCTGCTGCTGCTGCTGCTAAATCACTTCAGTCGTGTCCGACTCTGTGTGACCCCATAGATGGCAGCCCACCAGGCTCCCCCATCCCTGGGATTGGAGTGGGTTGCCATTTACTTCTCCAATGCATTAAAGTGAAAAGTGAAAGGGAAGTTGCTCAGTCGTGTCTGACTCTTCATGACCCCATGGGCTGCAGCCCACCAAGCTCCACTGACCACGGGATTTTCCAGGCAAGAGTACTGGAGTGGGGTGCCATCGCCTTCTCCAGTATGTGTACTAGACTTCAATAAAATGACAAAACTTGACAAAAGCAGGAAACACAAGTTGAACCTTCATGACTGCCCCCCAAAGTAACTTACTTATTAAAATACACATGCACACACACACACATACACAAACCATAGCTGTATCTCACAACTTATAACTATTGATTGTAAAAATAGTTAAAAATAAATAAAACTATAGGTTGCAATTGACTTTTTCAAATTGTTTAACACAATAAGGATTTTGGACCTATAAGTTTAATTATTTTAAGTTCCTTACTAAACACATATCAGTGAAAATAAAAAATTAATAACCATTGAATTATAGAACTTTAGTAGGTTCCATATTCAATTAGATATCATGTACCTAACAGAGATTTTACATTATTCAAACTGTCCTCCAAAACCTAAAAAAATATAGGACTTTGATGGCAGGCATATTCTGTATAGATCACGGGATTTGAGAAGGAAATGGCAACCCACTCCAGTATTCTTGCCTGGAGGATTCCATGGACAGGGGAGCCTGGCGGGCTTCAGTCCGTGGGGTCTCAGAGAGTCGGACATGACTGGGCGACTAACACTACACACTACATGATTCAAAAGATTTTTGACAGACATTAATTTATATGACTGTCATCCAATTTTTTTACATTAGATTGAAATGATAAATTACATAGTCATTATTTTAGAAAACATAAGTTCAACATAACTTATTAAAAAACTTTTATGAATATCTGATATATTCTTTGCCAATAGGAAGCTGGTCTTAATGCATATTTTTCTAGAGCACTAATGAACTAAAAATTGTATGACTCAAAACACATTTCATCAAACTTGGTTTTAGTCCCTAAGGGTATGATTGCAGTATAGTAACATAGAATATCTATGCATGACTACTTTGAAATGCCATATTACTGACACATCTCCAACTAATCTAACGTGTTATATATCTTTTTGAGTCAGAAATAACTATCATTACTGTTCTTTGGCTTTGTTAAGATAGCATATTTGGGGGGATATACATGAGAGAGAGACACAGACAGGGAGGTGAAGGAAGGAAAGATAGAAACAGAAGGTTAAAGGAAAGATGGAAAGAGAAAGAACGGAGGTGAAGAGAAAGAGAAACACATGCTATCATTAATCAGACTCTCATTTCTTCATTGACTCTTTCATTTGGTGGAATTAAAGCATCAGATCAATTTCTCTTTGCCATACTGTTTCAGAACATCACTTTTAAGTGAGGGCCTTTTGCCATTCTTAGATTATCAAGAATAATGCCAGGTTTACAAAGAAAGAGGCTTTTATTGCTTTTCTGAAAAAGGAATATCATTTACCCTCACAAGTGGTGAATTACATTCTCTCATAGTAAAGAACTTCTTTGTCATTCATGGGACTAGACATTAATTCACTCAAATTACATGGTCCATAGAATAAGATGGAAATATGTTATAATACTGAACCATGATTTGCTATTGAGAGGAACTAGTATTGCTTCTCTTAGTAAATAAACCTATGAGATGGATTTTTATGACTTTATTGAAAGAGAGGTGGCAGAAACTTTTGTTTGTTTCTTTGCGAGTTTTTTTTTTTTTTTAATAAAGAACTAACCCAGTACTTGTCTGCCAGTTAAGACAGCTGCTAAGATGGTATAGACCCATGTAAAACTCATGCTCTTTCCAAGATAACACTCAACCTTCAGTTTAGAGTTTTGTCATGACCCTACCTGAACTTTTTACAATGCTGTAATTACACTTTTCCACACAATTGATTCTCCAGGCAAGAATATTGGAGTGGGTTGCCATTTCCTCCTCCAGGGGATCTTCTCCACCCAGGGATCGAATCCCAGTCTCCTGCATTGCAAGCAGATTCTTTACCATCTGCTCTACCAGGGACATCCACAAACCAATCATTTAAAAGGGGGGAATGCATCAGTGATTTTTAATCTTCCTGTTGCTCTCACATAATGAACATGGCTTTAGAATTTCTTGACATGAGGGTCAAGTTAGAAGCAATACAGATGACATAGGTCCTAATACAGTTTTATTTTACATGAAAAAAGTTTTTAAATCTCAGGAACTCTTTTAGAATGAGCAATCACTAAATGTTCATTCTTCAGAGGGGAGAATGCATGATAAGCAAAGTTTGAACAAGTGATGTGTGAACCCAGGCAGGTTCAGTGATCTCTTTGCACATGGATTTAAACTCAGTTCTGCATCATAAGATAGGCTTAGCAATCCAGTTAGGCTTTAAGAGGGAGGGAACACAGCCCCATTTCAAGGTAAGGCACAGCTGAGATTTATGATCAGCTGTCAAATGTTCTGAAAACAAATCATTGTTGGTAAATCAAAGGTCAAATCAATTGACCACAGATTAAAGTGTTAATAAAAGTAAAGTATCTTAAATTGCATGCTGTGTATGCGTGTTCTCAAGAGGAAATACTTTGTTCTGTAATGAGGTACTGGCCCTATTCATTGAATGTGAAGAATATAAGGAGGTTCATTACAGTCATAAACTTGTAATTTAATTTTCTTTTCCTTGTAAATAATAAGATTTGTGACTTAATTTATGAATCTTCATTATTAAAATTAGATGGTTCTTGTCACTGAGAGTGACCAGTAATCTATGGTACCTCCCCATTTTTTTTGTTCAGAGTAAAAGAAGGAGCGCCATGAAAAGGATAGAAGAAATTAAGGTGGTTTTCTATTTAAAACCTCCAAAACTTGGGACATTCAGTCAGCATGGTACTGATGGGACTGGTGTTTGAGAACACGATCATGGATCCTTTTTCTTTCCACAGTCTGTGATTTGGTGGCAGAGGTGCCTAAGGCCACCAGGATGCTTTTAACTCTAGGAACAGTGCTTCTCTCACACTGGCTGCCCCCGCCCCCACTGTCTCTCACCCCTTACCTTCTCCCACAGCATTCCCCACTCTCTTCTCAGTTGTTGTTGTTCAGTCACCCAGTCGTGTCCAACTCTTTGTGACGCTGTGGACTGCAGCACACCAGGCCTCCCTGTCTCTCACCATCTCCTGGAATTTTCCCAACTTCATGCTCATTGCATTGGTGATGTTGTTTAGCCATCTCATCCTCTGACACCCTCTTCCCCTTCTGCCCTCCATCTTTGCCAGCATCAGGGACTTTTCCAATGAGTCATCTTTTCACATCAGATGAACAAAATACTGGAGCTTCCGCTTCAGCATCAGTCCTTCCAGTGAATATTCAGGGTTGATCTCCCTTAAGATTGACTGGTTTGATCTCTTTGAGGTCCAAAGGACTTTCAGGAGTCTTCTCCAGCACCACTTCAAAAGCATCAATTCTTTGGCGTTCTGCCCTCTTTACAGTCCAGCTCTTGCAACCGTACGTGACCACTGGGAAGACCATAGCCTTGACAATACAGACCTTTGTCAGCAGAGAAATGTCTCTGCTTTTTAATAGGCTCTCTAGAGCTATCATCAGTTTTCTGCCAAGAAGCAATCGTCTTCTGATTTCATGGCTGCAGTCACCGTCCTCGGTGATTCTGGAGCCCACGAAGAGGAAATCTCTCACTGCTTCCACCTTTTCTCTGTCTATTTGCCATGAAGTGATGGAGTCAGATGCCATGATCTTAGTTTTTTGAACATTGAGTTTTTTTAAGCCAGCTTTTTCACTCTTCTCTTTCAAGAGGTTCTTTAGTTCCCCTTTGCTATCTACCATTAGGGTGGTGTCATCTGCGTATCTGAGGTTATTTATTGATATTTCTCCCAGCAATCTTAATTCCAGCTTGTGCTTCATCCAGCCCAGCATTTCTCATGATGTACTCTGCATATAAATTAAATAACCAGGGTGACAATATACAGCCTTGACATACTCCTTTCCAAATTTTGACAGTAACCAAGAGCATTTGTCTTTTGGCAGAGATGTTACTCAGTTTACTGTGAGTCTGGGGGACCTCAGGGACCCCTGCATTTAAAACATGTCCAAGGGCATCTCCTCCCAGGCATGTCTGAGCATACATTTCTGTGAGGCAGCTGTAAGACAGACAGATGCTGTTACTGCCCTAGCTGTCTCCCTTGGCTTTCTCAGGGTTCCCAGCCTCTCTGTGGGGGTGCAGACAGAAGTAGTGAAGAACTAATACGCCTGGGAGCATCTCTCAGGCATATGAGGGTTAGTAGCTCATGTATAAATACTGCAGCTTCCTAGCTTCCAGATGGGATGTAGCAGACCAAGTCGGTGACATCTCTGAAGCACCTTTACTCTATCTTCCACAAGATCCCCGCCCCCTCCCCTCCCCACCCCCCCCCCCCCCGCCCCAATCCCCGCAGGATTGAGACACAGCAGTAACTTGTTCATTAACTCAGCTTCCATTGGCAACCTTCCTTTCCCTGGGTCATTGTCCTACTTCTCACCACTGGTTCCCAAGACAACTTTGCAGATAAACTATTTGCACTCAGATCCTTGTCCTAGAATCTGCCTCTTGGGGAAAACATATTTCTTTTACAAATAACCTGAAAGGCGACACTAACATGTTGTTTGATCAGAAGGCAGCTCTTTGGGAATTAGCCATCCACAGTATTGAACAGCCACCTGAAACTCCCAACAGGGGTGTCTCAGATCTTGCATCTTTGGTAGCCCGCTCTCCACTAGACTCTGGCTGCCATCTTGATTTCTCTTCCTGTGGTTTCATAGCTCTCCTTTGGTTTTCTGGCCAGGGGCATAGCTACCGACAGTTTTTCTATCAAGTGACCTCAGTGAGTTATTTGTAAATATCCACTTATTTATATAATACTTTTGGTTTACTCACTGAGCAAAGAGGACTGTATTTTAGGGTGCAGTTGGGTGTGCTTTCTCATAGATCTAGACTACAGCATCTTGTACTCAAACAAGAATTTCATCCACGGGCATCTGCCGATTAAGGTCCTCTGTGAGTCTCCGATAAGTTCCTACGGCACACAGGTCAGTGTGTTAATCGTGTAACCACAGAACTGGCCTAGAAGTTCAGATGTGTTTGGTTATACACGACTAAATATGTGCAGAATGTGTCTACACATGAGTCCACAGAGACACCCAAGAGAGTATCTTCTTACTCTACATTCCAGTGTACTTCCAACCTTATAGTAACCATTATGGGATACAGGGATCAAAAGTCATTTTTGATAAAGACTTAGAATCTAAATCATCCATTTATCTAGTTCAGGTTGCCAAAGATAGCTTTCTCCCTGCAAGTCTGCTGGATGTCTCTTGCTTAACAGAAGTTTCATCCCTAGGTTCCAACTCATTAAACTCTTCAAGTGTGAAGGCTGGAGGAAGAAGTAATTGTTGGTTTGATGAAGTTGTTAGGGAGGCTAGGGAACCCAAGAGTGAGTTATAAATGCCGGATATAGACACAAAGGAAGAAGAGGAGGAGAAGGAGGAGAAACAATTAAGAGTCTGTTTGAAATCAATTGAGTGTCCATCTGGTATTGAACTTCATTGTAATTCTGATTACAGGTAATTGGTATTTGGTTGAGTAGATAATTAGGCTGGCCACAGGATGAAAGGAAGTGAATCTATCTGGCATCCTGATTTTCTCCTTTCTGAAGCCCAGTTTGAGGACTGAGATGTGGCAGACAGAACCTCCCACGGCTTGTGCAGAGGGGGAATGTTTACAGAGCAGTGACACCTCCTGACTCAGAAAACAAATGTGGCAGTACCTGAGGAGAGAAATATTCAACTGCAGACCTTAATTATAAGAAACAAAGGCAATGAAGGCTCATGGTTCTCTGAGAAGAGTTTGAAATATCACTTCAATGTAAATGTGGTTGTTCATCTGAGGGAACCATTTTCTAATGATCCCAAGCTCACATCTACAAGGATGGGACTGAACCTGAGTTATCCCTGCACCCCAAGGGTGGGACCATGTCTGCAGCTATGTTTTATCCCCAACCAAGGCTCTCATCACTTGAGTAACATTGTCTTGTATGACTGGCTAGAAAAATAACTAGTTAAAATTCAAATAACAGTCATTTTTGCCAGGCAGATTGTTTTCAAATGGTAACACAAATTTAACAACAACCCTGGGTGGTTTTATGCTGATGGAGACACTTAGGCAAGGAGATCCAAAGTTGAAATTTTTTTTAATTGAAGTATAGTTGATGTACAATATTATATATGTTAGAGGTATACAATCTAGTGATTCACAATTTTTAAAGGCTATACTCTATAGTTATTATAGAATATTGGCTATAGTCCCCATGCTGTACAGTATATCCTTGTAGCTTATTTTATACCCAATAGTTAGTATCTCTTAATCCCCTATACCTATATTATCTGACCCTTCCTCAGCATCCTCACTGGTAACCACTAGTTTGTTCTCTGTGTCTGTGAGACACAGAGGTTATTTTTTGTTATATTCACTAGTTTGTTGTATTTTTCAGACTCCGCCTATAAGTGATATCACACAGTATTTGTCCCTCTCTGTCTTACTCATCTCACTTTAGCATAATGCTCCCCAAGACCATCCATGTTGCTATAAATGGCAAAATGTCCTCTTTAATGGTTGACTAATATTTCATTATATATGTATACCACATCTTCTTTATCCATTCATTTGTTGTTGGGCTTAGATTGTTTCCATATCTTGGCTATTATAAATAATGCTCTTCTGAACACCGGGGTGCATCTATCATCTTTTTGAATAGTATTTTTGTTTTTTATACATACCTAGGAATAGAATCGGGGAAGGTAGTGGCATCCCACTCCAGTACTCTTGCCTGGAAAATCCCATGGATGGAGGAGCCTGGTGGGCTGCAGTCCATGGGGTCACAAAGAGTCCATGACTCTTCAGACATGACTGAGAGACTTCACTTTCACTTTTCACTTTCATGCATTGGAGAAGGAAATGGCAACCCACTCTAGTATTCTTGCCTAGAGAATGCCAGGGACGGTGGAACCTGGTGGACTGTCATCTATGAGGTCACACAGAGTCAGATACGACTGAAGCAACTTAGCAGCAGCAGCAGCAGCAGTAGCAGAAATAGAACTGCTGGGTCATCTCATGGTTCAAATTTTTATTTTTTGAGAAAGCTCTATACTGTTTTCCACAGCAACAGCACCAGTTTACATTCCCACCAGCAGTGTATAAGAGTTCCCTTGCTGAAATGTTTTAAGCATCCTTGACTCATGGTTCATTCCTAGCCTGTGCATAAGCTGCTGGAAGGAATTATATACCAAGTTTTCCCAATGAGGAAGGAGCCATCACTAGGCAGATAAGAGTGCTGTCACCCAGGGAAGAGGTCCCAACCCACAGAGCCCCATGGGCACAGAGAATGGAAAGGCAGGGACTTTCTTGGCAGTCCAGTGGTTAAAACTTTGCTTTCCAATGCAGGGGGTATGGACGTGATCCCTGGTAGGGAAGCTAAGATCCCACATGCCTACTGGACAAAAACTAAAATATAAAACAGAAGCTGTACTGTAACAAATTCAATAAAAACTTTTTAAATGGTCCACATAAAAATAAAAAACCTTTAAAGAAAAGCAAGACCAGATGGGCAGAAGCAGGGATGCCCAAGTCAGGGTTCATTACCAACCAAGTGAATGAACAGGCATCTCCCCTCTGTTCCTAAAGGCCTTAGAATAGTCTCATCTCACCTTTGAAGAAGACATTTGAGTTCAAGGGCAATGCTCATCATCTCTCAAATGATACAAGGTGCACATGGAAGAAAAGCAGAATTTGTGTGAAGCAAGACATTTCATTCTGGCTTTTCCTAGGGCTCTGGAAGGAAGGTATCTTTGGAAGAAAGAAAGCAATCAAGTCTGCCCACTGCTGCTCTGTGTCTCAAATCACCCCTTGCCCTTGGTTTTTGCTAAGGTTTTGCTCCCAGCAGTTTTAGACTCAGCCTACCTCCCCTCTATATTCTTGCCTTGAGAGCCCCATGAACAGTACAAAAAGGCAAAAAGACAGGACACTGGAAGATGAACTCCCCAGGTCAGTAGGTGCCCAGTATGCTACTGGAGATCAGTGGAGAAATAACCCCAGAAAGAATGGAAGAGACGGAGCCAAAGCAAAAACAACACCCAGTTGTGGATGTGACTGGTGATAGAAGCAAACTCAGATGCTATAAAGAATGTTAGGTCCATGAATCAAGGCAAATTAGAAGTGTTCAAACAGGAGTTGGCAAGAGTGAATGTCAACATTTTAGGCATCAGTGAACTAAAATGGCCTGGAATGGGTGAATTTAACTCAGATGACCATTATATCTACTACTGTGGGCAAGAATACCTAAGAAGAAATGAAGCAGCCATCATAGTGAAAAAAAGAGTCTGAAATGCAGTACTTGGATGCAATCTCAAAAATGACAGAATGATCTCTGTTCGTTTCCAAGGCAAACCATTCAATATCACAGTAACCCAAGTCTATGCTCCGACCAGTAATGCTGAAGAAGCTGAACGGTTCTATGAAGACCTACAAGACCTTCTAGAACTAACAGCCAAAAAAGATGTCCTTTCCATTGTAGGGGACTGGAATGCAAAAGTAGGAAGTCAAGAAATACCTGGAGTAATGGGCAAATTTAACCTTGGAGTCCAGAATGAAGCAGGTCAAAGGCTAACAGAGTTTTGCCAAGAGAACGCACTCGTCAACAGCAAACACTCTCTTCCAACAACACAAGAGAACACTCTACACGTGGACATCACCAGATGCTCAATACCAAAATCAGAATGATTATATTCTTTGCAGCCAAAGATGGAGAAGCTCTATATAGTCAGCAAAAACAAGACTGGGAGCTGACTTTAGCTCAGATCATGAACTCCTTATAGTGAAATCAGACTTAAATTGAAGAAATTGGAAAACCACTAGACTATTCAGATAGGACCTAAATCAAATCTCTTATTATTATACAGTGAAAGTGACAAATAGACTCAAGAGATTAGATCTGATAGACAGAGTACCTGAATAACTATAATGAAGGTTTATAACATTGTACAGAAGGCAGTGCTCAAGACCATGCCCAAAAAAGGAATGCAAAAAAGTAAAATGGCTGTCTTAGGAGACCTTACAAATGGCTGTGAAAAGAAAAGAATCAAAAAGCAAAGGAGAAAAGGAAAGATATTTCCAATTGAATGCACAGTTCCAAAGAATAGCAAGGAGAGATAAGAAAGCCTTCCTCAGTGATCAGTGCAAAGAAGTAGAGGAAAACAATGGAATGGGAAAGACTAGAGATCTCTTCAAGAAAATTAGAGATAACAAGGGAACATTTCATGCAAAGATGGGCTCAATAAAGGACAGAAATGGCATGGACCTAACAAAAGCACAAGATATTAAGAAGAGGTAGAAAGAATACAGAGTAGAACTATACAAAAATGATCTTCATGACCCAGATAATCACAATGGTGTGATCACCCACCTAGAGGCAGACATCCTGGAATGTGAAATCAAGTGGGCATTAGGAAGCATCACTATGAAAAAGCTAGTGGAGGTGATAGAATTCTAGCTGAGCTATTTCAAATCCTGAAAGATGATGCAGGATGAAAGTGCTGCACTCAATATGCCAGCAAATTTGGAAAACTCAGCAGTGGCTACAGGACTGGAAAAAGTCAGTTTTCATTCCAATCCCAAAGAAAGGCAGTGATAAAGAATGCTCAAACTACTGCACAATGGCACTCATCTCACACGTTAGTAAAGTAATGTTCAAAAGTCACCAAGCCAGACCTCAACAGTTTGTGAACCGTGAACTTCCAGATATTCAAGGTGGATTTAGAAAAGGCAGAAGAACAAGGGATCAAATTGCCAACATCCACTGGATTATTGAAAAAGCAGGAAACTTCCAGAAAAATCATCTACTTCTGTTTTATTGACTATGCCAAAGCCATTGACTGTGTGATTCACAAAAAACTGTGGAAAATTCTTCAACAGATGGGAATGCCAGACCACCTGACCTGCCTCTCGAGAAAACCGTATGTAGGTCAGTTCAGTTCAGTTCAGTTGCTCAATCGTGTCCGACTCTTTGCAACCCCATGAATCGCAACACACCAGGCCTCCCTGTCCATCACCAACTCCCGGAGTTCACTCAGACTCACGTCCATCGAGTCAGTGAGCCCATCCAGCCATCTCATCCTCTGTCGTCCCTTTTTCCTCCTGCCCCCAATCCCTCCCAGCATCAGAGTCTTTTCCAATGAGTCAACTCTTCGCATGAGGTGGTCAAAGTACTGGAGTTTCAGCTTTAGGATCATTCCTTCCAAAGAAATCCCAGGGCTGATCTCCTTCAGAATGGACTGGATGGATCTCCTTGCAGTCCAAGGGACTCTCAAGAGTCCTCTCCAACACCACAGTTCAAAAGCATCAATTCTTCGGCGCTCAGCTTTCTTCACAGTCCAACTCTCATATCCATACATGACCACTGGAAAAACCATAGCCTTGACTAGACGGACATTTGTTGGCAAAGTAATGTCTCTGCTTTTCAATATGCTATCTAGGTTGGTCATAACTTTTCTTCCAAGAAGTAAGCGTCTTTTAATTTCATGGCTGCAGTCACCATCTGCAGTGATTTTGGAGCCCAGAAAAATAAAGTTTGACACTGTTTCCACTGTTTACCCATCTATTTGCCAAGAAGTGATGGGACTGGATGCCATGATCTTCGTTTTCTGAATGTTGAGCTTTAAGTCAACTTTTTCACTATCCACTTTCACTTTCATCAAGAGACTTTTCAGTTCCTCTTCACTTTCTGCCATAAGGATGACACCATCTGCATATCTGAGGTTATTGATATTTTTCCCGGCAATCTTGATTCCAGCTTGTGCTTCTTCCAGCCCAGCATTTCTCACGATGTACTCTCCATATAAGTTAAATAAGCAGGGTGACCATATACAGCCTTGATGTACTCCTTTTCCTATTTGGAACCAGTCTGTTGTTCCATGTCCAGTTCTAACTGCTGCTTCCTGACCTGCATATAGGTTTCTCAAGAGGCAGGTGAGATGGTCTGGTATTCCCATCTCTTGAAGAATTTTCCACAGTTGATTGTGATCCACACAGTCAAAGGCTTTGGCATAGTCAATAAAGCAGAAACAGATGTTTTTCTGGAACTCTCTTGCTTTTTCCATGATGCAGTGGATGTTGGAAATTTAATCTCTGGTTCCTCTGCCTTTTCTAAAACCAGCTTGAAAATCTGGAAGTTCATGGTTCACGTATTGCTGAAGCCTGGCTTGGAGAAATTTGAGCATTACTTTACTAGCATGTGAGATGAGTTCAATTGCTTGGAGGTTTGAGCATTCTTTGGCATTGCCTTTCTTTGGGATTGGAATGAAAACTGACTTTTCCAGTCCTGTGGCCACTGCTGAGTTTTCCAAATTTGCTGGCATATTGAGTGCAACACTTTCACAGCATCATCTTTCAGGATTTGAAACAGCTCACCTGGAATTCCATCACATCCACTAGCTTTGTTCATAGTGATGCTTTCTAAGGCCCACTTGACTTCACATTCCAGGATGTCTAGCTCTAGGTGAGTGATCACACCATTGTGATTATCTGGGTCTTGAAGGTCTTTTTTGTACAGTTCTTCTGTGTATTCCTGCCACCTCTTCTTAATATCTTCTGCTTGTGTTAGGTCCATACCATTTCTGTCCTTTATCGAGCCCATCTTTGCATGAAATGTTCCCTTGGTATCTCTAATTTTCTTGAAGATATCCCTAGTCTTTCCCATTCTGTTGTTTTCCTCTATTTCTTTGCATTGATCGCTGAGGAAGGCTTTCTTATCTCTTCTTGCTATTCTTTGGAACTCTGCATTCAGATGCTCATATCTTTCCTTTTCTCCTTTGCTTTTCACTTACTTCTTTTCACAGCAATTTGTAAGGCCTCCCCAGACAGCCATTTTGCTTTTTTGCATTTCTTTTCCATGGGGATGGTCTTGATCCCTGTCTCCTGCACAATGTCATGAACCTCCATCCATAGTTCATCAGGCACTCTATCTATCAGATCTAGTCCCTTAAATCTATTTCTCACTTCCACTGTATAATCATAAGGGATTTGATTTAGGTCACACCTAAATGGTCTAGTTGTTTTCCCTACTTTCTTCAATTTAAGTCTGAATTTGGCACTAATTGACAATAATTCAGTTCATGATCTGAGCCACTGTCAGCTCCCGGTCTTGTTTTTGCTGACTGTATAGAGCTTCTCCATCTTTGGCTGCAAAGAATATAACCAGTTGTGGATGTGACTGGTGATAGAAGCAAGGTCTGATGCTGTAATGAGCAATATTGCATAGGAACCTTGAATGTTAGGTCCATGAATCAAGGCAAATTAGAAGTGGTCAAACAGGAGATGGCAAGAGTGAACATTGACATTCTAGGAATCAGCGAACTAAAATGGACTGCAGTGGGTGAATTTAACTTAGATGACCATTATATCTACTAATGTGGGCAGGAATGCTTTAGAAGAAATGGAGTAACCATCATAGTCAACAAAAGAGTCCGAAATGCAGTACTTGGATGCAATCTCAAAAATGACAGAATGATCTCTGTTCATTTCCAAGGCAAACCATTCCATATCGTGGTAATCCAAGCCTATTCCCCAACCAGTAATTCTGAAGACCTGAAGTTGAATGGTTCCATGAAAACCTACAAGACCTTTTAGAACTAACACCCCAAAAAGATGTCCTTTTCATTATAGGGAACTGGAATGCAAAAGTAGGAAGTCAAGAAACACCTGGGGTAATGGGCAGTTCCAGTGAAGAGCACCCCTGGAGTAGCCTTGGAGTATGGAATGAAGCAGGGCAAAGGCTAATAGTGTGTTGCCAAGAGAACGCACTGGTCTTAGCAAACACCCTCTTCCACCAACACAAGAGAAGACCTACCTTAGTGACCCTAAATAAGTATTTGGCCACATTTGGATCCACTATTTGCAGCATTTGAAATTAATCACCTTATATTTATACATCTAGCCCTGTGACTTTGAAAACATGAAACCTGGAGAAGCCCTGTCCTGATTCTTATACAAAGTAGACCCTGGAAGTTGAAAATGGAGTCAAGTCATCTTTTCAGTGTGCAATGGAGGAAACAAGGAGTCAGAATAACAGAAGTTGGAAGTGTCAGAATAAAGTCCAGTGAAGAGAAGCCCAAGGAACCCTGGTTACGGAGGAGAAGCAGTGTACAAGTGAGGTGGAAAATGGCATATTTCAGGCAAACATGTCATTGGATAATATCCAGTAAGGGTGACATGACTGAAGCTCCCCTAAAAGGAGATTCTAGGCAACATGCCTCAGAGGGGAGGTGTGGGGATGTGATGTGCTGGAGCCAGTCTCCAGACACAACATGTGCACAGCAAGCCTTACCCTTTTCTCCCAGCTGCCAATTCGTGCAGCTCTGGGGCCAAAGGCCCTTTTTGCTAAGCAGAGCTGTACAGCCTGGAGATAAGGTAGGCTGGCAGTTCCAGTGAAGAGCACCCCTGGACTAGCCCTCCACCTCCTGAGCTCAGCCCCTACCCTCCACAGGGGAAGTAATTTTGAGGTACATGTTTTATACCCCAGGGTTCCCAGCAGGATTGATGCTCAGTCACAGACTGTTGTAACTGACAAACTAGCCTACCTTTTTTAATTTTTTTAAGTGTAGTCAGATCCATGAATCTTTCATTTTTTTAATTTATTTTTTTAAATGGTAATGTTTTATTTATTTTTTGTGTGTGGGATTTTTTTTTTTTTTTACTTTACAATATTGTATTGGTTTTGCCATCAACATGCATCCATCATGGGTGTACACGTGTTCCCTACCCTGAACCCCCTTCTCACCTCCCTCCCCATACCATCCCTCTAGGTCATCCCAGTGCACCAGCCCCAAGCTTCCTGTGTCCTGCATCAAACCTTGACTGGCAATTTGTTTCTTGTATGATATTATACATGTTTTAATGCCATTCTCCCAAATCATCCCCCACCGCCCCACCTCTCCCACAGAGTCCAAAAGACTGTTCTATACTTCTGTGTCTCTTTTGCTGTCTCCCATACAGGATTGTTGTTACCATCTTTCTAAATTCCATACTGTTAATTGTTTAAAAAAATAAAAGGCACTTTTTTAAAAAGAGGTAAGCTTACTTCATATTATACAGAGTGAAGTAAGCTTACCCTTTTTTTTTTTTTAAGTGCCTTTTATTTTTTTAAACAATTGAAAATAAAAGTTTTGATTATTTTTTGGCAGCACCATGAGGCATCAGTTCAGTTCAGTCTCAGTCCTGTCCGACTCTTTGTGACCCCATGGACCACATCACACCAGGCCTCCCTGTCCATCACCAGCTCCTGGAGTTTACCCAAAATCATGTCCATTGAGTCGGTGATGCCATCCAACCATGCCATCCTCTGTCATCCCTGTCTCCTCCTGCCGTCAATCTTTCCCAGCATCAGGGTGTTTTCAAATGAGTCAGCTCTTCGCATGAGGTGGCCAAAGTATTGGAGTTTCAGCTTCAACATTAGTCCTTCCAATGAACACTCAGGACTGATTTCCTTTAGGATGGACCGGTTGGATCTCCTTGCAGTCCAAGGGACTCTCAAGAGTCTTCTCCAACACCACAGTTCAAAAGCATCAATTCTTCTGCACTCAGCTTTCTTTATAGTCCAACTCTCACATCCATACATGACCACTGGAAAAACCATAGCCTTGACTAGATGGACCTTTGTTGACAAACTTGACAAAGTAATGTCTCTGCTTTTTAATATGCTATCTAGGTTGGCCATAACTTTCCTTTCAAGGAGTAAGCATCTTTTAATTTCATGGCTGCAGTCACCATCTGCAGTGATTTTGGAGACCCCCCAAAAATAAAGTAAACCACTGTTTCCACTGTTTCCCCATCTATTTGCTATGAAGTGATGGGACTGGATACTGTGATCTTAGTTTTCTGAATATTGAGCTTTAAGCCAACTTTTTCACTCTCCTCTTTCACTTTCATCAAGAGGCTCTTTAGTTCTTCACTTTCTGCCATAAGGGTGGTGTCATCTGCATATCTGAGGTTATTGATATTTCTCCCGGCAATCTTGATTCTAGCTTGTGCTTCATCCAGCCCAGCGTTTCTCATGATGTCCTCTGCATATAAGTTAAATAAGCAGGGTGACAATATACAGCCTTGATGTACTCCTTTTCTTATTAGGAACCAGTCTGTTGTTCTATGTCCAGTTCTAAATCTTGCACCCTGACCTGCATACAGGTTTCTTAAGAGGTAGGTCAGGTGGTCTGGTATTCCCATCTCTTGAAGAATTTCCCAATTTGCTGTGATCGACACAGTCAAAGGCTTTGGCATAGTCAATAAAGCAGAAATAAATGTTTTTTTTTGGAACTCTATTGCTTTTTCGATGATCCAGCGGATGTTAGTGATTTGATCTCTGGTTCCTTTGCCTTTTCTCAAACCAGCTTGAACATCTGGAAGTTCATCATGGTCAACAAAAGAGCCCGAAATGCAGTACTTGGATGCAATCTCAAAAATGACAGAATGATCTCTGCTCATTTCCAAGGCAAACCATTCCATATCGTGGTAATCCAAGCCTATTCCCCAACCAGTAACACTGAAGACCTGAAGTTGAATGGTTCCAACTACAAGACCTTTTAGAACTAACACCCAAAAAGATGTCCTTTTCATTATAGGGAACTGGAGTATTGCTGGAGCCTGGCTTGGAGAATTTTGAACATTACTTTACTAGCATGTGAGATGAGTGCAATTGTGCAGTAGTTTGAGCATTCTTTGGCAATGCCTTTCTTTGGGATTGGAATGAAAACTGATCTTTTCCAGTCCTGTGGCCACTGCTGAGTTTTCCAAATGTGCTGGCATATTGAGTGCAGCACTTTCACAGCATCATCTTTTAGGAATTGAAATAGCTCAACTGGAATTCCATCACCTCCACTAGCTTTGTTCATAGTGATGCTTCCTAATGCCCACTTGACTTCACATTCCAGGATGTCTGGCTCTAGGTGATTATCTGCATTGTGAAGATCTTTTTTGGTACAGTTCTTATGTGTATTCTTGCCACCTCTTAATATCTTCTGCTTCTGTTAGATCCATACCATTTCTGTCCTTTAATGAGCCCGTCTTTGCATGAAATAATCCTTTGGTATCTGTAATTTTCTTGAAGAGATCTCTAGTCTTTCCCATTCTATTGTTTTCCTCTGTTTCTTTGCATTGATCACTGAGGAAGGCTTTCTTATCTCTCCTTCCTATTCTTTGGAACTCTGCATTCAAATGGGTATATCTTTCCTTTTCTCCTTTGCTTTTTATTTCTCTTCTTTTCACAGCTATTTGTAAGGCCTCCTCAGACAGCCATTTTGCTTTTTTGCATTTCTTTTTCTTAGGGATCGTCTTGATCCCTGCCTCCTGTACAGTGTCAACGAACCTCTGTCCATACTTCATCAGGCACTCTGTTTATCTGATCTAGTCCCTTAAATCTATTTCTCACTTCCACTGTATAATCATAAGGGATTGATTTAGGTCATACCTGAATGGTCTAGTGGTTTTCCCCACTTTCTTCAATTTGAGTCTGAATTTGGCAATAAGGGGTTCATGATCTGAGTTAAAGTCAGCTCCCGGTCTTATTTTTGCTGACTGTATAGAGCTTCTCCATCTTTGGCTGCAAAGAATATAATCAATCTGATTTCAGTGTTGGCCATCTGGTGATGTCCATGTGTAGAGTCTTCTCTTGTGTTGTTGGAAGAGGATATTTGCTATGACCAGTGCGTTCTCTTGGCAAAACTCTGTTAGCCTTTGGCCTGCTTCATTCTGTACTCCAGTGCCAAATTTGCCTATTAATCCAGGTGTTTCTTGACATCCTA
This sequence comes from Bos taurus, assembly GCF_002263795.3. Lineage (NCBI taxonomy): Eukaryota > Metazoa > Chordata > Mammalia > Artiodactyla > Bovidae > Bos > Bos taurus. Next base: position 2,729,116 of record NC_037340.1, on the reverse strand, counting down.
CTTTTGCATTCCAGTCCCCTATAATGAAAATGACATTTTGGGGGGGTGTTAGTTCTAAAAGGTCTTATAGGTCTTCATCGAACCATTCAGCTTCAGTTTCTTCAGCATTACTGGTCAGAGCATAGACTTGGAATACCGTGATATTGAATGGTTTGCCTTAGAAATGAACAGAGATCATTCTGTTGTTTTTGAGATTGCACCCAAGTACTGCATTTGGGACTGCTTTGTTGACTATGATAGCTACTCCATTTCTGCTAAGGGATTCTTGCACACAGTAGAAGATATAATGGTCATCTGAGTTAAATTCACCCATTCCAGTCCATCTTAGTCTGCTGATTCCTAGAACGTCCCCGTTCACTCTTGCCATGTCTTGTTTGACCACTTCTAATTTGCCTTGATTCATGGACCTAACATTCAGGGTTCCTATGCACTATGAGGCATGTGGGATCTTAATTCCCCAACCAAGAATTGGAAGGTGGAATCTTAACCCCTGAACCCCCAGGGAGGCGCCTGCATGTGTGCTAAGTCACTTCAGTTGTGTCTTACTCTGTGACCCTGTGGACTGTAGCCCACCAGGCTCCTCTGTCCATTGCATTCTCCAGGCAAGAATACTGGAGTGCATTGCCATGCCCTCCTCCAGGGGATCTTCCTGACCCAGGGGTTGAACCCGGCTCTCCTGCTTCTCCTGCTTTGGCAAGTGGGTTCTTTACCACCAGTGCCACCTGGGAAGCCCAGGGAAGCCCCTATCTTACCCTTAATTAGCTGTCTTCCCCTCTCATATCTGTCCCCTACTTCCTACCAGTATAGTTCCCAAATCAACTTGCACTCAGTCTTTGCCTCTTTTCAGGGGTAACCTGATTTCAAGAATGCATCAGTCAGGGTACAGGTAACAAGCCCAGGTAGTTTAGACAAATAGAGTCAACGGAAGGGAGGCCTGTGGAGGTGGGGGCAGGGATCAGGAGTGAGGAAAGGTGGCGAGGCCCCAGGGACTGGGGATAGCAGGAACATCCTGTCTCTGGGACTAACAGTCAAGGCTCACAGGTGTTACCCAGACATTGTGGTCATGGAGGAATGCAGCTACCACTAGAGACAGTGCCGAGTCAGGAAGAGAGAAGGAGAGAAATACCCTGCCTGGTGTCTCCTCCTGCCATCATGACATCTGCCAGTGCCTCCCCCAGTGGCTACACCCATCCAGACACCAGTCACCAAGGAAGTCTGGGCCAGATGGACTCCATGCATCACCCTCTGAGGACACAGCAGCAGGGAGAAACTGGGTCTGGCAGAGCATACACAGGAGAAGCAGCCCACATGCTGTCCCTGCTTAGCACAGTGGAGCTTTGGCTCCTGCTGATACTGTGTCAGATTCCAGATTCTGTTACTAAAGAACTAAGAGTCTTTCTTAGCCACTATAGAGATGATTTAAAATGTTAAGGCATTAAGGAAAACCTATTAAGAAAATAATCAAGGCTCATTTAGTTCAAAGAAAGGAAGTCTGAACGATAAACTAGAATTGTTCATTCCATGTAGCAGTACTTTATTAAATCTAGTAAATGGATTCAAATGTAATAAATATTTTTATCATTAACTTTGAGGCCAAAGACAAATAATGCAGGCAGGATGGGGCTTCCCTTCAGAACATAGATGGTGCAATTGACAGATGAAATGTTCAGTCAAGAAGTAGAAGCAAAAGGAGCATCAGCAGCAGACACTTATCAAGTCCTGGCTATGTGCCAGACCCTGTGTTATGAGTCCCATAAGTATCACTTCTTGAAATCTTCCAAACAGCCAAATTACATAGACAGTGCTGTCTACCTTTGAATCTGTTTGTTCAGGCTTCCATAACAAAGTACCACAAGTTTGCTGGCTTAAACAGAAATTTACTGACTTGACTTTCTGGAAGCTGGAAGTATCCAAGGTCAAGATGTCAGCAGTGTTGGTTTCTCCTGAGACCTGTGAGGAAAAGGCTATTTCATGCTTTTCTCCTGGCTCTGGTGGTCTGCTGGCAATCCTCGGCATTCCTTGGCTTGTTAGGTCTCTACCTTCATTTTCACATAATGGGGGGTGGAGGGGAGGTGTGTTTGTGTGTGTGTGTGTTCAGATTCTCCCTTTCTATAAAGATACAAGTCATATTGGATTAAAACCCACTCTAATGATCCCGTTATATCTAATTATAAGGTCATCTATAATTACCTTATTTTCAAATATGACCACACATTTCCACATGGAGGGGTGAGACTTTAACAGATGAGTTTGGTGAGGGTGGGGGTACTGGTGGGGGACACACAGTTCAGCCCATAACACAATGGTCAGATAAGAAAACAGATTGCTTAGCAATGTAACGTTTGCCCAACTAGAAAATGCTTTAAAATGTATCCAATGTGCTCAAAAACAACCTTCATCAAAAGCATGGGGCAGGTGCTATGGAAAGGCGAGGACATTTTGGATTAAGAGAGATATCAGGACCAAGCTGTACCCAAGGAGGAAAGAGATTAAATGAAGGGCTGAAAAGAAAGTGAGTGTCTGTAGACCCTGAGAGGCTGGGGCTGGCAGGAGTTCTAGGAGAAGGAAGGGAACAGATTAGAGGCCCCACCCAGACAGCAGGTCCTCTGGGAGTGAGGAGCATCTGCATGGCAGGCCTACTGCCCACCCCCACCCCAAAGCTCCCCAAGCTGCCATCAGTTCTGCTTCTCAGGAATCTCTTAGTCATAAGACAGCCTCCCACCTCTTTACTGGGAATTGTTGGAGCCCACATGCCACAAGGCTTAAAGATGCTAGTGCCTGAGTGAAGAAGCACCCACATGGAGCTTACTGGGTGGCTCAGTGGTAAAGAATTCACCTTGCAATGCAGAAGACACTGTTTCAGCCCCTGGTTCTGGAAGATCCCACATGCTGTGGAGCAACTAAGCCCGTGTACTACATCTGTTCAGCCTGTGCTCCAGAGCCTGGGAAACACAACACTAGAGCCCACATGTCAGAATTCCCAAAACCCACACAACCTAGAGCCCAAGCTTCGCAGCAAAAGAAGCCACCATAATGAGAAGCCCTCACACTGCAACGAAGTGTAGCCCCCTCTCGCTGCAGCTAAAGAAAAGCCCACACAACAACAAAGACCCAGCACAGCCAAAACATTAAACAAATAAAAATTATAGAAAGAAGAAACACCCACATGAATGAGTTCAATCAGTTTGGTCATTAGTTTTTAGATGGGTTTGGAGAACAGAGATGCATTTTTTTGAAAAGCAATAGAGGCCATTCTGAACATCCCTGGCAGAAGGAAAAAGAGCAGGGAAAAGAGAGTCAGAGTGTCACTTTAGCAAACCAATATGTGACAGTTATTCATGATAAAGGAAACTGGCAAATTATCGATAGCTTCCTCTGTGCATATTTCCAAGCTTTGAATGCTGCAGTTTCTTGAAGTCAGTGCCCTTTGATTTAGTCTGAGTAGACAAATCTGTATAGTAAACCACTTCAGAACTCTCAGTGGCTTGACACAATATGTGTTTATTTCTCCTTCATTTCCCAGTTTAACGTGGGAGTTCCTGTGCAGCAACCTTCTTTCAGGAACTAGAATCCTCAGGGAGTTTCCCAGAGTTTTGTAACTAGTAACCATGATCAGAACCCAGGCAGTGTATTTCTAGAGGGTTAAATGGGCACTTAACAATCTGTGGGTTCTGGTTCCAGTCTCTCTATAATGATAAGCGGTTTATTTCTGTAATAAAGCCCAAATTCCCAATGGCCTGGCAAAATAAAGGTGTATCTCATTCATTTCAGTATCTAATGTGAGTGGTTCTCGTTGGTAGTCCTCCATATGCTATCAGGGTCCCAGGCTGCTTCTGACTTAAGCTTCCACTCTCTGCTCATTATTAATTGGCATATGAGGGAAAACAACTGAGGATAGATCACTCAGGAATTGTAAGAGCCATGCCTGGAAGTGGGATAAATCAACTATCATCCTTATTTCATGTGTCCAAACTTAATCATGTGACTATACCTAACTGCAAGCGTGGCTGGGATGTGTAATCTAACAGAGAAAAAGGGAAATGGTTTCTGAAAAGTTTAACATCTCAGACCAATCCATGTGGGGAAAAAAAGAAGAAAGGAAAAGAGGCAAAATTAGATTCCCCCAGATTTCACAATAGCTTCTAAGGAATCTTATTTATCTTCATTTGGTTCTGCATTAAAAGAAAGATGTACTTTGCTTTCTGAAATTTCTGAGAAATACAAGTTATCTTCAACATGAATGACTTCATTTATGGGAATTTAATTCCCAAGATAATGGCTAATGAGGTCTCGCTCTCTGGAAAAATATAATTATTCACAGAGTGTAGGACATGTATTTTTCCATTCCTTCTAAGAACAGAACCAGAGGCAGGAGCCTTAATTGCAGCATGAGATATTTTTTGTGAAATAGATGTTCGAGAGAGTATGTGAATATTTGAACAGAATTCCCCTGGAGGTTTCTAAAGGACAGTGTAGTGTTACAGAACCAAACTTGGGTCACTCACCCACGCACTGTAAAGCCAGTCTGCTGATACCAGGTTGTGATGAAGGAAAGTATGGCATTTTTTGCAGGCACCAAGCAAGGACTCTAGGCAGCTAGTGATCAAAACACCTAAACTCCTAGATGCATTTCAGGAAAGCATTTTTTTTTTCATTAGTTTTTTCTTAAGTTATTCATTTTACTTGCAGGCTTATTACTTTACAATATTGTAGTGGTTTTTGCCATACACTGACATGAATCAGCCATGGGTGTACATTTGTTACCCATCCTGAAGCCTCCTCCCGCCCCCCTCCCTATCCCATCCCTCAGGGTCGCTCCAGTGCACCGGCCCTGAGTTCCCTGTCTCATGCATCAAACCTGGACTGGTGATCTATTTCACATATGGTAATATGCATGTTTCAATGCTATTCCCTCAAATCATCCCATCCTTGCCTTCTCCCACAAAATCCAAAAGTCTGTTCTTTATATCTGTGTCTCTTTTGCTGTCTTGCATATAGGGTCATCATTACCATCTTTCTAAATTCCGTATATATGCATTAATATACTGTATTGGTGTTTTTCTTTCTGACTTACTTCACTCTGTATAATAGGCTCCAGTTTCATCCACCTCATTAGAACTGATCCAAATGCATTCTTTTCAATAGCTGAATAATGTTCCATTGTGTATATGTACCAGAGCTTTCTTATCCATTCATCTGCCAATGGATATCTAGGTTACTTCTATGTCCTAAGTATTGTAAACAGTGCTGCGATGAACATTGGGGTACATGTGTCTCTTTCAATTCTTGTTTCCCCAGTATGTATGCCCAGCAGTGGGATTGCTGGGTTGTATGACAATTCTATTTCCAGTTTTTTAAGGAATCTTCACACTGTTCTCCAGACTGACTGTACTAGTTTGCATCCCCACCAACAGTGTAAGAGGGTTCCTTTTTCTCCACACCCTCTCCAGCATTTATTGTTTGTAGACTTTTTGATAGCAGCCATTCTGACTGGTGTGAGATGGTACCTCACTGTGGTTTTGATTTGCATTTCTCTGATAATGAGTGATGTTGAGCACCTTTTCATATGTTTGTTAGCCATCTGTATGTCTTCTTTGGAAAATATCTGTTTAGTTCTTTGGCCCATTTTTTGTTTGTGTCATTTTGATTGAGCTGCATGATCTGCTTGTATATTTTTGAGATCAGTTGTTTGTCAGTTGCTTCATTTGCTATTATTTTCTCCCATTCTGAAGGCTGTCTTTTCACCTTGCTTATCGTTTCCTTCATTGTGAAAAAGCTTTTAAGTTTAATTAGGTCCCATTTGTTTATTTTTGCTTTTATTTCCATTACTCTGGGAGGTGGGTCATAGAGGATCCTGCTGTGATTATGTCAGAGAGTGTTTTGCCTATGTTTTCCTCTAGGAGTTTTAGTTTCTGGTCTTACGTTTAGATCTTTAATCCATTTTAAGTTTATTTTTGTGTATGGTGTCAGAAAGTGTTCGAGTTTCATTCTTTTACAAGTGGTTGACCAGTTTTCCCAGCACCACTTGTTAAAGAGATTGTCTTTTCTCCATTGTATATTCTTGCCTCCTTTGTCACAGATAAGGTTACTAGAGCTAATCAATGAATATAGTAAAGTTTCAGGATATAAAATTAACACACGGAAATCCTTTGCATTCCTATACACTAACAGTAAGAAAACAGAAAGAGAAATTAAAAAAACAATTTCATTCACCATTACAACGAAAAGAATAAAATACTTAGGAGTAAATCTACCTAAAGAAACAAAAGACCTATATATAGAAAACTATAAAGAAGTGATGAAAGGAATCAAAGAGGACACAAATAGATGGAGAAATATACCATGTTCATGGATCAGAAGAAACAATATAGTGAAAATAAGTATACTACCCAAAGCAATCTATAGATTCAATGCAATCCCTATCAAGCTACCAACAGTAATTTTCAGAGAACTAGAACAGATAATTTCACAATTTGTATGGAAATACAAAAAACCTCGAATAGCCAAAGCAATCTTGAGAAAGAAGAATGGAACTTGAGGAATCAACCTGCCTGACTTCAGACTATACTACAAAACTACAGTCATCAAGACAGTATGGTACTGGCACAAAGATAGAAATATAGATCAAAGAAACAACATAGAAAGCCCAGAGGTAAATTCATGCACCTCAGGCAAGCATTTTTAAAGGTAAAGTGAGGGAGAGGGGTTGTGGGGTATGTGATCAGTTCATGTAGGGATGATGTAGGTAGGGATGGCCATCCTTCCTTAGGTTTGTCTAAGAACATAAAGACCCTTGAGGACATAATGTGACAGACATTATTGGACTCACCTCAGTGTGTTTCCCATTTCTTCTTGCAGCCCTGATATTTACATTTGAATTCACCAGGCTAATTAGACTGCTGAAATCTCTCCCTTTTGGCCACTACTTGTACATGGCTTTTGAGTTTCTGGATGTGGAATTCTCCTGAGTAACTAAATGCCTTCAAAGGAAACTCAAACTCTCACCTCATTTGGTTCTCTTCTGTCTAACATCCTTGTCAAGTTCTGATTGCCTTAGTAGCTTTTCATTGCCTGTGAATGTGATTTCAAAGTAAACTGTCAAGCTTTTCTAGTTGTTTTAAGTGGAAATTTTTGCACTTTACCCTTTCCAGACATGAATAATTTTTTAAAAGAGGCATATATTTGAATAGTGGAATTGAAACAGGAGGGAAGGGAGCAGGGCACAACCTTTAAAAGAATAGTATAGACATAGGACATGACAAAAACTAATTAGAACCAACTAGATACAGGATGGCAGAAGATTTGACTTCCAGTAAGCCGTGAACCTCCTTATATGCTCATTGTAATATATTAGCAAGGAAATCCAACCAGTTCAGCCTAAAGAAGACCAGTCCTGGGTGTTCGTTGGAAGGACTGATGCTGAGGCTGAAGTTCCAATGCTTTGGCCACATTGTGTGAAGAGTTGACTCGTTGGAAAAGACCCTGATGCTGGGAGGGATTAGGGGCAGGAGGAGGAGGGGATGACAGTGGATGAGATGGCTGGATGGCATCACCGACTCGATGCACATGAGTTGGTTGAACTCTGGGAGTTGGTGATGGACAGGGAGGCCTGGCGTGTTGCAATTCATGGGGTCGCAAAGAGTCGGACATGACTGAATGACTGAACTGAACTGAACTGAATATATTAGCATGCTTAATGACACACTCACTAGCACTTGATAGTTCTGAGGCCAACCATTAAAAAATAAGTAAAATAAAAGTGATTGGTGGCCCAATTCATAAAAATTTCTGCCCCTTCTCGAAACTAGTTGGAATAACTCTCCCACTCATTAGCCTATGAAATTACCCCACCCATAAAAACTAGCCACCCCATATTTTGAGGCCACTCTCCTTCTGAGATGACCCACACTCTGTCTGTGGAATGTGCTTCTGTCTAAATAAATTTACTTCTTACTTATCACTTTGTGGCTGAATTCTTTCTTCGATGAGACATAAAGAAGCTGAGTTTCATTAAACCCTGAAACCAGGTGTGTAATCTCAATTGACACTGGGTTTTAGCTGAATTCAAGTCCTGGCCTGTCTGGGTTTAAGTTTGGGTTCTAGTCCTGTTACCTGAATCCAAGTCCCATTTGAGGTGCATGGCTTTAGCATTCCAACCAGAGGAATAATTCAGTAGTAAAAATGCTTATGATAAAGGAAATGTTTTTGAAACCACACCCTGTCAGTGACGAGTAATTCTATTTATCTACCCAGCAATCCTGGCTCGATTATGTTTGTGTACCCATAAAATAAATGCAAGTAATAGACTCTATAAACCAGCCATGTGAGATGCTCTGTGATTTATTCTAAATTACTTACTAAGTGCCATTAGTATTTCTGACAAAATACAATGTGGATATTGATTATTAAAATTAAACACCACCAACATTCTTTGATCTTGGAAATTTTGTTAATTTTTAAGTCTGTCATTTCTAAGTATAATTTACCAGCTGTATAACTTGTCCTGTTACATCATTTCTCTGTGCTTTGGACTTTTCATCTTAAACATAGGGATAATGCTATGTATGTCATAGGATAGGAATGAGGCTCAAATAATATAATTATAAAATGTGCCTGGATCGTTGTATTTGTACAACCAATGTTATGTTCATTTTCCCCTTCTGACTTTTCTCTCTTAGAGCAGTTACAGTAGTGGCTTAGGACTGAGAAGCTAAGAAACCAAGTAGAAAAACACGTGTACGCCCATGGCGAATTCATGTTGATGGGTGGCAGAACCAATACAATGTTGTAAAGTAATTAGCCTCCAATTAAAGTAAATAAATTTAAATTTAAAAAATATTAAATCAGAAAAAAAAAAAAGAGGTTAGAAAGCCAACAGAAACTTTCAGCAGGCTCGGTTTCTTGGAGGCTGACAGATGCAAATAGGAGTTCAGGGTAAATCATGAAAAAGGGGTTCTGTGAACAGCAGAACTCCAGCCTAGGAAAAAGGTATAATAGTTATAGACTAGCCATAAAACATGCATGTACACATTGAAACTAGCTTAGATTGACCTCGATGCCAGACTGAATTAAGTTTATACACCCCTATTATAACTACCAGCCTTTAAAAAGAGTAATGCTGTTGATCCTTGAACATTATGGGTTTGAACTGTCCAGGTCCCCTTATACATTGTTTATTTAAATAAATAAATACCACAGTTCTACACAATCCATGTTTTTTGAGTCAACATATGCAGAACCACGGACACTGAGGACCAGCTGTAAACTTATACATGGATTTTTGGCTACATGGAGGTTGGCAACACTAACCTTATGTTGTTCAACAGACAGCTGTACTTCAGTTTAAGAAGATAATGTCAGCCAGGCTTCAGCTATCACAATTTTTATTATGCACTGTCAAGCATTTAATAAAAATTTACCATAAATGCTGAAAGTGGGATCAAATGATCAACAAGCAACAGAAACAAAAGAGATAACAGAAACATACCCACAGTTATTAGTGCTATTTTATGTGGCATTTTACATAGTTGTGCTTAGTATGTGTAAGAATATAGATAACAAGCTGATAAATTCTTCAGAGACCTGAAATCAGTTATAAGATTCAACTGGAGATTGTATAACTGAAAGTACAATTGCAGAAATAAACAACTCAGTTGTTGTTCAGATACTAAGTCCTGTCCTCAAGGACTCTTTGCCATCTCAAGGATTGTAACAGCCCAGGCTTCTCTGTCCTCCAGTATCCTCCAGAGCTTGCTGAAATTCATATCCATTGAGTCGGTGATGCTTTCTAACCATCTCATCCTCTGCCACCCCTTCTCCTTTTACCTTCAGTTTTCCCCACAAAGACCTTCAGTCTTTTCCAATGAGTTGGCTCTTCTCATCAGGTGACCAAAGTAATGGAGCTGCAGCATCAGTCCTTCCAATGAATATTCAGGGTTGATTTCCTTTAGCACTGACTGCTTAGATCTCCTTGCTTTCCAAGGGAGTCTCAAGAGTCTTCTCCAACACCACAATTCAAAAGCATCAATTCTTCCATGCTCAGTCTTTCTTATGCTCCAGCTTTCACATCCACACATGACTATTGGAAAAACCTAGCTTTGACTAGACAGACCTTTGTCACAAAGTGATGTCTCTGCTAGACAGCATACTGCTGTTTAGGTTTGTCATAGCTTTTCTTCCAAGGAGCAAGCGTCTTTTAATTTTATGGCTGCAGTCACCATCTGCAGTGGTTTTGGAGCCCAAGAGAGAAAAATCTGTCACTGCTTCCAATTTTTCCCCATCTATTTGCTGTGAAGTGATGGGACCAGATGCCATGATCTTAGTTTTTCAAATGTTGAGTTTCAAGCCAGCTTTTTCACCCTCCTCTTTCACCACATCAAGAGGCTCTTTAGTTTCTCTTCGATTTCTGCCATTAGAGTGGTGCATGTGTGCTAAGTCATTTCAGTCATGTTCAACTCTTTGCGACCCTATGGACTCTTGTAGCCCACCAAGCTCCTCTGTCCATGGGACTCTCCAGGCTAGAATACTGGAATGGGTTGCCACGTCTCCTGCAATAGTGGGGGACATCTACATATCTGAGGTTGCTGATATTTCTCCCAGCAGTCTTGATTCCAGTGTTGATTCATCCAGCCTGGCATTTTGCATGATGTACTCCGCATATAAGTTAAATAAGCAGAGTGACAATATACAGACTTGTCATACTGTTGTTCCACATCCAGTTCTAACTGTTGCTTCTTGACCTGCCTACAGGTTTCTCTGGAGACAGGTAAGGTGGTCTGGTACTCCCCTCTCTTTAAGAATTTTCCAGTTTGTTGTGATCCACACAGTCAAAGGCTTTAGTGTAGTAAATAAAGCAGAAGTAATTTTTCTGGAATTCCCTTGATTTGTCTGTGATCTAATGAAGGTACACAATTTGATCTCTCATTCCACTGCCTCTTTGAAACCCAGCTTGTACATCCAGAAATTCTCAGTTCACATATTGCTGAGGCCTAGCATGAAAAAATTTGAACATAACCTTGCAAGCATGTGAAATGAGCTCAACTATATGGTAGTTTGAACACTCTTTGGCATTGCCATTCTTTGCAATTGGAATGAAAACTGACTTTTCCAGTGCTGTGGCCACAGATGAGTTTTCCAAATTTGCTGATATATTGAATGCAGCACTTTCACAGCATCATCTTTTGGGATTTGAAATAGCTCAGCTGGAATTCCTTCAACCCCACTAGGTCTGTTCATAGTGATGCTTCCTAAGGCCCGCTTTGACTTCACACTCCATGATGTCTGGCACTAGTTGAGTGACTACACCATTATGGTTATCTGGGTCATTAAGACCTTTTTTTGTATAGTTGTCCTGCTTACTCTTGCCACTTCTTCCTAATCTCTTCGGCTTCTGTTAGGTTCTTATAGTTTCTATCCTTTATTGTGCCCATCCTTGCATGAACTGTTCCCTTGATAGCTCCAGTGTTCTTGGAAAGATCTCTAGTCTTACCTATTTTATTGTTTTCTTCTATTTCTTTGCATTGTTCATTTAAGAAGGCCTTCTTATTTCTCCATGTTTTTCTCTGAATTTTAAATAGCTCAACTGGAATTCCATCACATCCACTAGCTTTGTTCATAGTGATGCTTGCTAAGGCCCACTTGACTTCACATTCCAGGATGTCTGGCTCTAGTGAGTGATCACACTATCATGATTTTCTGGGTCATGAAGATCTTTCTTGTATAGTTCTTGTGTGTATTCCTGCCACCTCTTCTTAATATCTTCAGCAAATTTGGAAAATGCAGCAGTGGCTACAGGACTGGAAAATGACTGTCAATTTTCATTCCAATCCCAAATAAAGGGAATGCCAAAGAATGCTCAAACTACTGCACAGTTGCACTCATCTCACATACTAGTAAAGTAATGCTCAAAATTCTCAAAACCAAGCTTCAACAATATGTGAACTTCCAGATGTTCAAGCTGGATTTAGAAAAGGCAGAGGAACCAGAGATCAACTTGCCAACATATGCTGGATCATCAAAAAAGCAAGAGAGTTCCAGAAAAACATCTATTTCTGCTTTATTGACTATGTCAAAGCCTTTGACTGTGTGGATCACAATAAACTGTGGAAAATTCTTCAAGAGATGGGAATACCAGACCACCTGACCTGCCTCTTGAGAAATCTGTATGCAGGTCAGGAAGCAACAGTTAGAACTGGAAATGGAACAACAGTGTGGTTCCAAATCGGGAAAGGAGTACGTCAAGGCTGTATATTGTCACCCTGCTTATTTAACTTATATGCAGAGAGCATCATGAGAAACCCTGGGCTGAATGAAGCAAAGGCTGGAATCAAGATTACCGAGAGAAATATCAATAACCTCAGATATGCAGATGACACCACCCTCATGGCAGAAACTGAAGAAGAACTAAAGAGCCTCTTGATGAAAGTGAAAGAGGAGAGTGAAAAAGTTGGCTTAAAAGCTCAACATTTGGAAAACAAAGATCATGGCATCTGGTCCCATCACTTCATGGGAAATAGATGGGGAAACAGTGTTAGACTTTATTTTTCTGGGCTCCAAAATCACTGCAGATGGTGACTACAGCCAGGAAATTAAAAGACACTAGCTCCTTCAAGGAAAGTTATGACCAACGTATGACCAACCAGCATATTAAAAAGCAGAGACATTACTTTGCCAACAAAGATCCATCTAGTCAAGGCTATGGGTTTTCCAGTGGTCTTGTATGTATGTGAGAGTTGGACTATAAAGAAAGGTGAGCATGAAAGAATAGATGCTTTTGAGCTGTGGTGTTAGAGAAGACTTGAGAGTCCCTTGGACCGCAAGGAGATCCAACCAGTCCATCATAAAGGAAATCAGTCTTGAATATTGATTGGAAGGACTGATGTTGAAGCTGAAACTCCAGTACTTTGGCCACCTAGTGTGAAGAACTGACTCATTTGAAAAGACTCTGGTGCTGGTAAATGTTGAAGGCAGGAGGAGAAGGGGACGACAGAGGATGAGATGGTTTGATGGCATCACCGACTCAATGGACATGAGTTTGAGTAAGCTCCGGGAGTTGGTGATGGACAGGGAGGCCTGATGTGCTGCAGTCCATGGGGTCACAAAGAGTCAGACAGGACTAAGTGACTGAACTGAACTGAACTGATTCTCTGGAACTCTGCATTCAATTGGTTATATCTTTCTCTTCCTCCATTACCTTTCATTCATAAACAACTCAATAAATAGATATAAAGCAGATTAAATACATGATAAAACTAGTGTACTAGAACATAGGTCAATAGAACATATCCAGACTGAAGCAGAGAGGAAAACAATCGAAGCATATATAGAAGAATAGCCCCTAGAAAGTTTAACATAATTGAAGTCTGAAAGGTAGAAGAAATAATACAGAAGTAGTAGCTTAAATAATAGTCAAAATTGTTTGAAAAGATGAAAATTCACAGATTTAAGAAGGAGTAAGAATCCTAAGCAAGATAATTTTTTTTTAAATCTACATGGAGTCACATTATAATAAAACTGTTTAAAACTAAAGAATATAGCGACATCCTAGCAGTCAAAGAAAAAGATATATTACTTTCCAAAGAACCTCAATAATACTTTTAACTGAATTTTTGAAAGAAATGGTGAAAAACAATAAACAATAGAATGAGATCTTTATAATAGTTCTGAAATGAAACTTAAGATTATCTCTGATGAAGAAACCTTCAAATATTAAGGCAAAATAACTATGTTTACAGAATAGTAAAACTGAAAGAAAAATTTTTAATTAATTATATTTTGCTTTGCTGGTCCTTGCTGCTGGGTAGGCGTTTTTCTCTCATTGCAGTGAGCAGGGCCTCTCCTCGTGGTGGTGTGCAGTCTCGGTGTAGTGTGCAAGCTTACTGCAGTGGCGTCTGCCATCATGGAGCCCAGGCTCTGGGATGCACGGACCTCAGCACTTGCAGTGGGTGCGGCTCTTGGGCTCTGAGCACAAGCCCAGCAGTTGTGTTGTGTGGGCCCATCTGCTTCCAGGCACACATGATCCTCACAGATTAGAGATCCAACCCATGTCTCCCACACTGACAGGCTCTTTACCACTACATATCTGCATATGCAGATTCACCCAACCACAGACCATGTAGTACTGTAGTATTTTACTATTGAAAATTATCTGCATGGAAGTGGACCCACAGAGTTCAAACCTGTGTTGTTCAAGGTCAACTTTGTATAAGCAAAAATTGGTAAAACTAAAAACAGAGACAGCTGCTGCTGCTGCTGCTAAGTCGCTTCAGTCGTGTCCAACTCTGTGCGACCCCAAAGACAGCAGCCCAACCAGGCTTCCCCGTCCCTGGGATTCTCAAGGCAAGAACACTGGAATGGGTTGCCATTTCCTTCTCCAATGCATGAAAGTGAAAGTGAAGTCGCTCAGTCGTGTCCGACTCTTAGTGACCCCATGGACTGCAGCCCACCAGGCTCCTCCATCCATGGCACTTTCCAGGCAAGAGTGCTGGAGTGGGGTGCCAAAAAACAGAGACACACAAGTCCACAAATCTGAGTAACTCTTGATCAAAAAGAATAAGTTATAGATTTGAACAAAATAAGTTGTAAACTTGAACTAATCAACATATAAAACACAGCACTTAGCAATTGAGGAGCACACATCCTTTGGAAGTGGACACGAAATGTTTACTGATGTGATCACACGCTAGGTCAGAAGTCCTTCTCCTTCAAAGCACTCTCAGGTATTCTGTCCCCTGGAAAACCTTCCTTGGGAGCACCGCCACTCTGGTCTGGAGCAGACCCTGTTGGTGTTCCTTAGCACTCAGCATTTCCCATATGCCTACAACTTTCTGCAACTGGAATGCCCTCCTAAATATTTTTCACTCCTCGTAGAAACTTACTCAGGCACATATATTTCAAGCTGGAAACTCCAGAGTTAACAGGCTAGGTAGAGTTTCTACCCACTGGACAATGGGAATTGCTGAATAAATTGTGGCCTCACAGGTAGGACAACTCTGGAGTACATTCTGCAACACCTAGAGGTCTTTATCAGGATTGAATCCCAGTTAGCATAACCTGCCTGAAAACCTACCCTGTTTCGCATGCTTTTTCCTTCCTGTCTCACTTCCTCTTACTCTCTCCATACCTCCTGAGATTGCCTCCCAAATGAAAGGCTCCTACTGTAACTCTTGTGCATGGGTCTGCTTTCAAGTTGCTGTTGTTTTTCAGTTGCTCAGTCATGTCTGACTCTGCGACCCCATGGACTGCAGCACGCCAGGCCTCCCTATCCATCATTAAGTCCTGGAGCTTGTTCAAACTCATGTCAGTTGAGTCAGTGATGCCATCCAACCATCTTGTCCTCTGTCATCCCCGTCTCTACCTGCCTTCTATCTTCTATCATGGAAAGCTCTTTTCCATTGAGTTGGCTCTTCCCATCAGGTGGCCAAAGTATTGGAACTTCGGCTTCAGCATCAGTCCTTCCAATGATATTCAGGGTTGATTTCCTTTAGGATGGACTGATTTGCTTTCAAGAACCAAATGAAATCAGTGCCCCTGGCTGTGCTCCCTAACATAGCTTTAATCAAGTAAGTTACAGCTGCCCAATGCCACCTAACATGGAACTCTTGGAGGGCACAGACTCTGCTTTTATTTCTGCATCCTAGGTCATGGTACTTGGCACCTAAGAAGTGTGCAGTGAGTATCCAGTAGCAATTGTCAAATCAGTGAATGAAGCTTGTTTTGAAAGCCATCATCAGCTCTCTCAGGACAGGGCTGCCTGAACAGATCACACAGGCAGGATTTTCAAAAGATGGACTGGAGACAAATGTGAACTAGAAGGACAAGCCTGGATTACATGCTGCAGGAAGTATCCCTAGAGCTTCTAGGATGTCAAAAGAGCCCTCGGGGCCTACCTGGGAGATGCACACGGAGGAGGGCAAGGCTCTTGAGAGGGAATGTCAGGATTCCTGAAACAGGTTTTGCTTCTCACATTCTGCCTGAAGCTGTAGCCTTGCCTATCACATGAAGTTTTGCTGTGTTGATTTGGGATTTTACTTGTGATCAATCAGTAATTTGATTTTGAGGGAAACTCTATTTGGAAATGAGAGCACCATCATATACTTAGAAATTGTCACTGAAAGCAAGTGGTTCCTGCCACTTCACTCTGCTTTTGTGTCCTGGCTATTGAGAATATTTTTAATCAATTGTGTGCTAAGTTGCTCCAGTCATGTCCGACTCTTTGCACTCCTATGGACTGTAGCCCGCCAGGCTTCTCTGTCCATGGGATTCTCCAGGCAGGAATACTGAGGTGGGTTGCCATGTCCAGGAAAATAACCTTTCCTTTATTCCATAAGAATTTTTTGAGTGTCTGCAATGTGAAAAGTACTGTACCAGAAGTTGGGAGATGCAAAAAAAAAAAAAAAAAATGGTCTTTATCCTCTGGAGACATACATGTCATGATACAGACAAACAGACTCAAAATAGAATGTGCTAAAGACTGAAGATGAAGAATGTACCACCAGTTTCCAAAGCACAAAGGATATATATTCAAATTCTGCCTGGTAACATCAGGAAAAACCTCATCAAGCTTTTCTTCCGAGAACATTTGTAAAGGGCACATTTTCCAACAGTGGTGAAGATCCCCTGAAAACAGGTATGAGATCAAGACATGAGGTCATGAAAGATCACAGGATGTTTTGGGAGGGACATCTCCTAGGTATAACAGAATCATGAAGTAGGTAGAGGGAGTCGGTAGACACTGAGGCCAGAACAGTGTTTTAACCTTGATTTGTGCTATGGATGGCAGTCTAGTGAATCCTGCAAACCCATCTTAGAATAACTTCAATTTTATTGAACTGCAGTTACCAGAACAGTGAAAAAGCTTATGATATTAAATATGAAAGTATCTAAGTGAAAGCATCACAAGTGACTACTATTTTTATGGTCTGTTGTTCCATGCATCATTTAAGGAAAAGTCAGTTTCTATTGATGGCTAATAACGATAATGTTTTTATTTATTTGTGGCTGTGCTGGGTCATCATTACTGCATACCGGCTTTCTCTGGTTGTGATGCGCAGGCTTCTCATTGCAGTGGCTTCTCTCATGGTGGAGCATGGACTCCAGGATGCGTGGGCTCAGTAATTGTGGCACATGGGCTTAGTTGCCTTACAGCATGTGGGATCTCAGTTTCTGGACCAGGGATTGAACCCATGTCCCCTGTGTTGGCAGGCAGATTCTTAACCACTGCACCACCAGGGAAGTGCAAGATAAATTTTTTATTTTGCCCATCTAAATCCTGGCCTTTGGTAAAGAACTCACAGATAATAAATTGGCTAGTGTTCAAAAGAGTTTAGACATTTTCTCTAGAAAAAATGGGAGCCAGTGAATATTGTGAAGGGAGGGATTGCAGTGATCAAAACGTTTTAGAAGCATAAGTGTGGCTGGATACGAAGGTGTCTAAGGCTACATGCCACAACCTGGGTGTAGCCCATCCTCCCAAACATTCAGACTGAAGCTAGGAATAAGAGAGAGATCTCACTGGGCTTAAGAGCCTGAGCCTCTCAGCCCTGACACTTTTTTACTCCTTCCAGCATGTATGGAGCACTGAGCTGAGGCTGGAGTGCAGAAACCAGGGTACGCATCTTATTAGAATGCCAAAGAACTTTAGAGTTGTCAGAGGAGAGAATTCAAGTGAGGAGGCAAGCCTGAGCTTCATATTAATGCAGCTTCATATTACAAAGTGAAAGATAAGATTTTTTCCTTTGAGATAAAAGAGAAGGTGCCCTTCCCCCCACCCCACACATAGATACACACATACATATACAGAATTCCATGTTGTGTCCCTAACAGCACAGCTCTCAGTTCCTTTAGGAAGGTCTGTTTTCCTCTGTCTTTAGATATTCTTCAGTGGTAAAGTGTCAAGAATCCCTGACACTAGCCAAACATTTGGACCCATTATTTTATTGTAACTAGATAAACAAATATAAATAATCTCTATTTTTATAAGTACTGATAAATAAAGCAGGTACTTATAAAAAGTAAAACCACTATTTTATTGTTAGAATATCAGATATGCACTTAATACATAAAATTCAACACCTCAAGTAAATACAAATGTAGCAATTAAATGATAAAAATTACATAATATATACAGTTGGCTCTCCATTTCCATGGGTTCTGCATCTGTAAATTCAACCAACCACAGATCAAAAATACACTAAAAAAAATTCTACACAGTTCCAAAACACAAAACTTGAATTCATTGTATACCAGCAACTATTTACATAGCATTTATAGCATATTAGTATTGTAAGTAATCTAAAGATGACATAAAATATATATGCATAGGTTGTATACAAATACTTTGTCATCTTGAACATGACAAGACTTGAACATCTGTGGATTTTGGTATTTGCAAGGAGTCCTAGAATGAATCTTCTGCAGCTACTAGGAGATTATTGTAAACATTTTGAATCTCACTCAATGTACAAAACTGTGCAAACTTATGAGAGTTGATGGGTAGTTTCTTTTGCCCCCTGAGAAACGAATCATCACAGTCAGGATGATTTTATATCAAAGAAAAGGTTGTGTTTCATACATACATATGTATTTATATTTCTTTGGTTATACTGATACACCCTTTCAGTAGTGTCCTAAACTTTCATTTATTTGTTGCTTTTGAAATAATTTTCATTGAAATGAAAAGTGAGATTTCATAAAAAGTCCTTTTCTACCTCTATCTCTCCTTCCCCACCATGTTTTCCAGCAAAGCTAAAATGGAAGCCACTCTACTCTTCTTTCTTGTTTGTTAAAGAAAAAAAAAAAAAAATGGCATCAATAATGCTCATTGAATACTCTCCTATTTTCTTTTCTGGGGAGACAGTAATCATAGTTTATTGGATCCTTCAAAAATAACAAGTTATAAAATTTAAAAATTATCATGTGTCATATTTTATATATTCACATAAAAGATTTGGATGGATCCAATTGCAATAGTTTATATATTGCTTAGAGTAGTTGTTTCACTGTCTTGCTTTACTAATTTACAGTTATCTTGCAAGCAAGTGTTATAGAATTGGAAATTAAACATTGCTCATACCAAGTTGTTACCAAACAGCCTTGTGACTACCAAATAAGCAGTAAGACACATGTTGGACTAATTTGTTTATTTTCCAGAAATATTTTGGATGGCAGTACAGATTGCTTTTCTTCTTTAAAAGCATTCTTTCCTCTGGTAAATTTTAATTTTGAAAAAATGTGAACTGAATAATGTAAACAAAATGGGAAAGAAACAAAGATTGAGAATGATTAGTTAACTACTGAAAGGTGTCCTCTGTGCTTCCGGGGGTGATCACCTGGACTGTTTTGACCCCTGCCTTCACTGTATATCATTGATTGTCACCTGTATTCAGTTCTGTCTCCTTAAAAAGTTCCCAGGATCTCCATCCTTAGTCTGAGGAATCCCATTTGCTCAATTCAGTACTTACAATTTTTAAACACACGGTTTTTTTTTCCTGGGGACTGGAGCTCCTGTTTAGGAAGAGGCGTGTGGTAGATATTGTCCAACGGAAGAATCTACATCCAAGATGCTACACTCACAGGCAGTGATTGACACAAGAGGATAGAATGTTGATCTCCTTGCCTGTGAGGCAGCTAATGCTCCAGAGCCCCCTCTGAGGTCAGGCTGAGGCCAGACTCCATCTGAGACCACACCCTCGCTCAGCTCCTCACCCCACCTACCCTGCTCCCCTGAGAACATGCCCTCAGTTAGTGCTCTGCATCCAAACGCCTGCTTTAGGCTCTGCTGCAGCCAAACCTAAGGCAGTAAGAATCAGGCCAGGTTTTGTCTCCCTCTATCTGCCAGAGTAGGAAGTCCTAACCTTTTCCATGTGACCTTCCTGATATTTAAATCAGAGTCAGTAAAGACACCAATGGCATCCCAGTGCACCAGCCCTGAGCACCCTAAGGGATGGGATGGGGAGGGAGGTGGGAGCAGGGTTCGGGATGGGGGACATATGTACACCCATGGCTGATTCATGTCAATGTATGGCAAAACCACTGCTGCTACTGCTGCTAAGTCACTTCAGTCGTGTCCGACTCTGTGTGACCCCATAGATAGCAGCCCACCAGGCTCCCCCATCCCTGGGATTCTCCAGGCAAGAACACTGGAGTGGGTTGCCATTTCCTTCTCCAATGCATGAAAGTGAAAAGTGAAAGTGAAGTTGCTCAGTCGTGTCCAACTCTTCACAACCCCATGGACTGCAGCCCACCAGCCTCCTCCTCCCATGGGATTTTCCAGGCAAGAGTACTGGAGTGGGGTGCCATCGCCAATATTGTAATTAGCCTCCAATTAAAATAAATTAATTAATTTAAATTTTTTTCTAAAAAAGATGCCAATGGCAAATGAGTCTTTAAAAATATTTTAGATCCTCTATGGTTTTCATAGTCCATGTGTTTAGCTTTGTTTCTGATCACTTAGCTGTCATACTGGCTCCAGCTGTTTTGCACCTCTTGAAGTAAATGGAGCATCTGCCTGCAGACCATATAATCTAAGATGGACTTGGTAAGAATCAATTTCTATGAAAACCCAGAACATGAAAGGACTAACCAAAAGCTATTTTTCTTTCCAATATTTCAGAAAAAGATTTCAATGACAAAGATTTCTCAGCAGTAATACCTAGTAAGGGAAAACCTCAAAGAAAGACTTGTAAGAAAAGCAATCCACTCTATAAATCACATATCTTCTTCCTTTATGATGGATCCCCAGGTCCATTCAACTTTAGGTCCATGTGATATCAAGTGCTTTTTTGTTTTTTTTCCTTTGATGGTGAGGGAGAGTTTAGTTCCACATATGTGTATTAAATCTACATATCTTAGGAACAGAGACTTTCCTAGGTTCAGGTTAGCTTGGGAAAAAGGGTGAGGAGGATCTGAGGAATATTTAAGATATAATGATCATAGTGAATAAATAGATTTTGGAATCAGTCTTCCTAGTCAGGAATGAAGGCAACTATGTCCTTCCTTCAGCAAAGCTGTACTCTTCTCCTATTTCTGCTGCTGGAGTTTGGCTTCCTGGGAAATTGTCATCCCTTTCCAGGTTACACAAGGCCATTATACTCTGTGGATTCCCCTCTAGCACAGCAAATCATACTGTATTACTTTGGTCTCATCCGCATGCTAACTAGCAGAATCTTCCATATGTCTGATTCCAAATTCATCTTTACTAATTAACCCAGTTTAACTTTAGTCTCTGGATTTTAAGATACTAATTAACCAGCTTATAAATCAACTGCATTGGTGTGGCTGACCCTCCCAGGAGTGCCAGGGGGTTAGGATCCCTCATGGTAGGACAGTGAGTGATAGTGCATTGCCCAGAGGGCGTCTATGGGCAGAAATGTCTCATAAACCTGTCACAGTATACTAGTGGACAAGTAGGAGGTAGAAAGGAGTTTTTAACTTGACTATTTTAAGAACAGATATTTGGACATTTGGGAGTCAGATAAAGTGTCATTAACTCGATCGGATAAATTATAGAAGAATGACTTGTATTACCGATTTCCTTTCTGGTCACCTGTGAAGTCCAAGGTTTTAGACATGTCCAGTGTGGTAGCCACAAGGCACATGTGGCTATTGAAATTTAGTAAAATTAATTCAAATTAAATACAATAAAAAATTCAGTTCCTCACTTGCACTAACATGTCTCAGATGCTCAAAAGCCACATGTGGCTCATGGCTGCTTCACTGATAGCTCACATGTCCAACATATAAAGCATTATTAAAGGTTCTGTTTAACAGCCTTTTAAAAAGGTTGTTATTTAAGGGAAGAGATTTGAGAGATTCATTTCTTTGAGTTATTTTTCTCTTTTCCAATAAATATTATAATAAAAACATTTTGCATTTGTTTCCTGGAAACATGCTAAGGACAAGATGCCAGATTCCTTTCATCTGTTGTAACAGGAAGGACAACTGGTATTTTATAGTTATTTTAAGTGCAATAAGATGTCAAACACACTAAAAACATTCTGTGCCTGTCCATTCATGTTAAGATTTCTTTCTTGCCCCTGTAGTTCTTTCTTTTGTATGGGGAGTGGTTTTGCAAAGAGATAAACAGATAGAAAGAAAAAGAAGTGGATTTTATGTTTTGAATCTCTACTTCTTAGAGCTAGAAGGGGCTTCACGGGTCTTCTATACACCAAACCCATCTATGTGCAATGACTGTATTTGCCACATCCTTTATAGGGTGAAGTTATTTCTACTCAAGAGTTATCAAATGTAGACTATGGTTTAAGAGCCATCAGTTTGTATTGGTCTACCTCTACCTGTATATGTGGATAAAAATTTTTAAAAGGAAACAAAACTCACTATTCTAATTGGGGCTTGAGAAGGTACTCATTTCTAATTTTTGCTTTTTAAAATTTACTGAGTGTCTGTTATATGCCAGGATCTCACATATATTAAATCCAATAACCACAACCACTGACATATATCAGGCATTTGATCAATGTTATGTGTCTAAATAGGACATTGAGTAAGGATGATTTGGAATGAAAAATGTCTGTGGAAGTCATTTTTTAAAGTAGTGCTTTAGTTCTTAGGCTGCCTTCACAAGCTGAATTTGGACTGTAAGGAAAGCTGACAAATTGATGCCTTTGAACTGTGGTGTTGGAGAAGACTCTTGAGAGTCTTCTCAAGCATGTCCCTTGGACAGCAAGGAGATCCAACCAGTCCATCCTAAAGGATGGTCTTAGAAAGCCTGTCACAACATGTGTGGTTTCTCAAGAATGTCCCTTGGACAGCAAGGAGATCCAACCAGTCCAGTCTAAAGGAAATCAGTCCTGAATATTCACTGGAAGGATTTATGTTGAAGCTGAAACTCCAGTACTTTGGCCACCTGATGCGAAGAACTGACTCATTTGAAAAGACCCTGATGCTGGGAAAGATTGAAGGCAGTAGGAGAAGGGGATGACAGAGGATGAGATGGTTGGATGGCATCACTGACTCAATGGACATGAGTTTGGGTAAACTCCAGGAGTTGGCAATGGACAGGGAGACCTGGCATGCAGTCCATGGGGTCGCAAATAGACAGATGCAACGGAGCAACTGAACTGAAATGAACTGAACTGAACCGAACTGAACTGAACCATCATTTCTACCATTACTTCTATAAGAAAATATAGGTCTTTCTTTCTCCTCTGATCCTCTATTTTTTATCTTTCCTTCAACAAATTCTACACTCGAAGAGTAAGAACAAAGCCCTCTCTAATCTAGCTTTCTGCATGATGTGTCTGATTTTCAGGGAAGATTCAGGAGTTCTATGATAAAGCTTGGTCTGTTTTAAACTCAAGGCTATTTTTACAAGCACTAGTGCTTGCCCAGATTTCTCCTCATCCAGTAAATCAGAAAGCAAAAGTGGAAACAGCTGTGTAGCCAATTCTCTGCTCCAACATGAAGTGGCCAATTCTTGTCCCATATCATAGCAGAGATGTCCCAACTTGAATGTTCTTTGAATGATGATATATATGGTCCTTCTTTTCTTTGAGAAAAATGAGATTTTTTTTTACATGCTTCCTTACAAAAAAGGCATATTAAGATTTAGCTGAAGTATAGTTGATTTACAATGTTGTACCAATCTCTGCTGTATAACATAATCTCAGGAGAATAGAGGAAGGAAGACATTTACTATGATTGTGCTGAAATGTAGAAGAAAAGACATGTGAATCACTTAAAAATAAGGTAACCAGTTAAAAATGGAAATTAAAAGGAAGTTTCTCTGAGATATTTCTGGAAGGACACTGGTTAACTATTTAACAATACCATGTGTATAGATAAATATATAAGAAATTTAAAAGAGCATGTAAATATTATGGTGGCCAAAAAGTTTGTTCAGGTTTTCCCATAACATATTACAGAAAAACTTCAACAAAGTTTTTGGTCAACCCAGTGTAATTGTAGTCTGAATTCTGGAGAAACAACCCTAAATACACTTCATTAAATATAAAATAATAATCAGATCACTTTTTACCTCTAAAAAGCTAGTATAGGCAGCCATTTGAAATTTGCCATGTATGTCTTAGAAAGCCTGTCACAACATGTGCAGTTACACTTACAACCATATTTATGTCAAATGTGTTTTACTATACAAATTTACACTGACTTCTGCAGTTAAGGCAAGGTTAGATTTTGTATTCCACGATACATTTAAAAATGTCTCTTATCAAAAGACAAATACCATATGATATCACTCATATCACTCATATGTGGAATCCAAAGTACAACACAAATAAGTTCACTTATCTGTAAACAGAAACAGACTCACAGACATAGAGAGCAGACTTCTCGTTGCCAAGGGGAAGGGAGTGGGGCAGGATGGAGTGGGAGTATGAGGTTAAGAGGTGCAAATTATTATATATCAGACAGATAAAAAACAGAGGCATACTGTATTCTCAACATCTTGTGATAAACCATAATGGAAAAGAATATAAAAAGGAACATGCTTCCATTCTGTGCAGCAGAAATTAGCACAACATTGTAAATCAACTATACTTCCATTTAAGAAAATGTCTCTTGCGATCCTGTGGATTCAAGGAAACGAGTTCTCTTGAATATGCTGTGGCCAGTGGGCACTCAGCAGGTCCCTAGAAGAGTCCATGCTGATCTGCAGGAGGGCACTACTCTTCTTTCTTCAGTAGATTGGTCAGTGTATAAATGCCCATTCCCTTTTGTTTCTGCATTTAGTTAACTGTGTCTTAGATGCAGCATTCCCCATTCAAATTAGCAAAACTAAAAATGTCTCATTTCCCCAATAGGACAGAAGTTATTGCATCATTAAGTCAGTGGTGTGCTTGTGCTGGTGTCCTGAAACAGTGAGTGCAGCTTCTAAAAGATGCTTTTGTTTATTGGTTGCAGCATGACAATAATGACTGGCTTCCCTGGTGCTCAGATGGTAAAGAATCTGCCTGCAATGCTGGAGACCTGGGTTCGATCCTTGGGTCAAGAAGATTCCCTGGGGAAGGGAATAGCTACTCACTCCAATATTCTTGGCCAGGAGAATTCTGTGGACAGAGGAATATGGCAGGCTACATTCCATGGGGTCACAAAGAGTCAGACACAACTGAGCGATTGATACTTTCACATGACATTAATAACAGTGGACAGAAACACGGTTCTCATGTGCAGTGTTATGCTCTGGTAAAATCCATGGGTTCCCTTTCCAAGTGACCGATTACCTTTTTGCTGACCTATCCATTGACTCCCTACCTAAACTTGGCCATTTTTCTTGGTCATAAGAAAGGACCATGGAGAAAGAGTGAATGGCCCTTCCAACATGCCATTCTATTAAAGGTATGTCGATATCATCTTTGTATGTGAATGCAATACTGTGTTATCCTTCCAGCCATGGAAGATTTAAATCCAGGCAGGAATTGACTGCCTTATATTCACTGTGCAGCAACTAATCACAAAGAGGAAAAATGAAAGTATAGGGTCCAAGATTTTCTTCTGAAAAGTATAGAGACATAGAGAGTTGTTTATGTTGCTTTATGTTTGGATTTCTATCATCCTTTGATGTGATTTTATTTGCTTTTAGTATGAGTTTAGGAGTGTATGTCCAATTTTTTTAGGTTGTATGCGAGAGCTATATATTTTAAATAGAGATATATATTCTAATAGAGATATGCCAATACTTGGCTACTGTTTTCAGAGGACAGAAATCATACAAAAACAGTTCTGAAATGAAACAGTTCTTTCCTCTCTTCCTGAATGGAGGTTATAATGACTAAAATGATTATCTAAGAAAGATCAAGAAAATTCTGCTCAAATTTCCATGACCATGAGTTACTAATCTATTTGACACACTTATAAGTGTATATATATTTAAAATTGAATGTTCAGGAAACAACAGTTAGAACTGGGCATGGAACAACAGACTGGTTCCAAATAGGAGAAGGAGTATGTCAAAGCTGTATATCGTCACCCTGTTTATTTAACTTATATGCAGAGTACATCATGAGAAATGCTGGGCTGGAAGAAACACAAGCTGGAATCAAGATTGCCAGGAGAAATATCAATAACCTCAGATATGCAGATGACACCATGCTTATGGCAGAAAGTGAAGAAGAACTAAAGAGCCTCTTGATGAAAGTGAAAGAGGAGAGTGAAAAAGTTGGCTTAAGGCTCAACATTCAGAAAACGAATATCATGGCTTCTGATCCCATCACTTCATGGCAAATAGATGGAGAAACAGTGGCAGACTTTACTTTTTGGGGCTCCAAAATCACTGCAGATGGTGATTGTAGCCATGAAATTAAAAGATGCTTACTCCTTGGAAGGAAAGTTATGACCAACCTAGACAACATATTAAAAACCAGAGACATCACTTTGTCAACAAAGGTCCATCTAGTCAAGGCTATAGTTTTTCCAGTAGTCATGTATGGATGTGAGAGCTAGACTACAAAGAAAACTGAGCACTGAAGAACTGATGCTTTTGAACTGTGGTACTGGAGAAGACTCTTGAGAGTCCCTTGGACTGCAAGGAGATCCAAGCAGTCCATCCTAAAGGAGATCAGTCCTGAGTGTTCATTGGAAGGTCTGATGCTGAAGCTCCAATACTTTGGCCACCTGATGCGAAGAGCCGACTCATTTGAACAGACCCTGATGCTGGGAAAGATTGAGGGCAGGAGGAGAATGGGATGACAGAGGATGAGATGGTTGGATGGCATCACTGACTCAATGGACATGAGTTTGAGTAAACTCCAGGAGTTGGTGGTGGACAGGGAGGCCTGGCGTGCTGCAGTCCATGGAGTCGCAAAGAGTTGGACATGACTGAGTGACTGAACTGAACTGAACTGAATACTAACAAGCTGCTATTACTTGATTCAAAACACAATAAAACATATTAAGAAGGAAATATTTTTGAAATATATTAATAGGATACAACAAGTCACTTTTAAGTATGTGAATATAAGAAAATACACACATGTATATATTAATATATCTATAAATCTGCATGTGTACATCATAAGCTTTAAATTAGGAAATTCTGTGTTCTGGTGATCTATTTCTTTGTACCAAACTATGCCAAACATGAACGTGAAGTCGCTCAGTCATGTCCGACTCTTTGCGACCCCATGGACTGTAGCCTACCAGGCTCCTCTGTCCATGGGATTTTCCAGGCAATAGTACTGGAGTGGATTGCCATTTGGTTCAAGAGAGACAGTTTATGATATCTCATGATTTTGTGAGTCACAAATTCATTCAACACTTGGCTAGGTGATTCTTTATCTCAAATAATTTTGGTGACTATTCCTCAATAGTGTGCAGCCAGCGGATGGACTAATCTGGAGAATCCAAGACAACTTCAACTCCATGTTGAGTGGAGCAGGGTCAGTCTAGCATGATGGTTTCAGGGTAGCTGGACTTTGTACTCCAAAGCAAGCATTCCAGGAAACAGGAAATGGAAGCTGCCGAGCTCTTAAAGCCTGAACCCAGAACTCCTGGTATCACATAACTCATGCCACAGTTCTTTATAAGCAGCTCAGATTTAAGGGGAGAGAGTTTTGCTCTACATACTTTTTAAATTATTGTATTTATCTATTTATTTATCTATTTCTGGCTATGCTGGATCTTCATTGCTGCACGTGGGCCTTTCTCTACTTGAGGCAAGCGGGGCTTCCTCTGTAATTGAGGCCTGTGGGCTCCTCATTCTGGTGGCTTCTCTTGTGGAGTGTGGGCTCCAGACTGCAGGCTTCAGTGGTTGTGGCACACAAGTTAGTTGCCTCTCAGGATGTGGGATCTTGCTGGATCAGGGATCCAAACCGTGTCCCCTGCATTGCAAGGTGGATTTCTAAACACTGGACCACCAGGAAGCTCTACTCTACATCTTAATGGGAAGACCGACACCAAATTTGCCACCATGTTTAGTCTACCACACTCTGTGCCCTGGCTAACAGGGAGAGATATGATACAGTGATTAAGAATGTTGTTGAAGAGTCATACTATAACTGATTAGACGAGAAGCTTTCACTTTCTCATCTCCTCATCTAAAAATAAAGAACAGTGATAATACTTATCCATATCTCATGTTGTTGTACTATAAGTCCATGCAATAAACAACACAGCCTACACAAACCCACAGATACAAACGTATTGGGTTGGCCAAAAAGTTCATTCGTATTTTCTACAACATCTTTGGAAGAACCCAGACAAAAAGTACTCAAAAAGTTTTTGCTGTTGTTTATCTCTTTTTATATTTCTTCTGAGGTTATGAGGGGGAAGAAGGCATTATAAACAGAAGTAAGGAGAATTCTTATTTTCTTGAAAAATGAGAAAATGGGTAACACCAGTCAGGCAACATAATGCCACTAGTCAAAATTTACTGTTTCTAACTAGATTTTGCTTTTCCTGAAGATATTTTCTCATAATGCCCATCATATTGAAGAATGAAGCACGTTCTCTTATTCCTGTTACTCTTGCTAGGCTTCTGTTTGCCATTAGTTGCTTCCTGTTGGACAGTAAGGATGTTGTATGATACTTGTTTCACTATAGTGGATGGCAGATTTCAGTGATATGACTCAAGTTATTCCCTCTGAAGTGGCACATTTATAGAAACATCTTTGTTAAATTCTACTGGATTCTTTATCAGAAAGAAACCAAGAAGTAATGCTCAACTCTCTTCCTCCTTCCCTTCTTATACTTTAACTCATTTCAAAGTAAACACAAAACATTTTCTTAAATACTTTCTTTCTTAAGGTAAAAGTTAAGATATTGTAACAGAGTTTCAAGTATACAAGATGTCCCACAAGATAGATGCTAATTTCTTCCTCCTTCTTAATAGTCTAGGGCATTGAGGCAAGCTCTGGTCCACAACGTAATTCAGGGATCTAGTCTGAGAGGCTCAACCATCTTCAAGATATGGTTTCCAACCTTCTAACTGCCATTGCTTCCAAGCAACAGGACAAAATAGGGAACAAATCCAGGGCAAAAATCTTTACATCTTTAAGATGATGTAGAAGTTGCACACATAATTTTCACTTATCTTCATGGCAAGTGTTGAATCACATGGGCTTCTGGGACCTGTAAGGGACTCTGGGAATTGTAGTTTCTAGCCAGGCATTCATGTGATCAGGAAGGAGGGATGTAGGGTGGCAGAGGCCAGGGTAGGTGTATGGTGTACACAATTCATCATATGCCACATTTGCTACTCTATAAAATAACTCAACTTTTGGACGACTTTTGAATAACTGATTCACAGTGACAACTGTTTAATTGTCACTCACACCCCACAAGTTGTACTGCCTAAATATACCTCCCCTGCCTGTTTTTGAGAAGGTCTTCTTTAATAAAATAATTTGACATTTATAGGTCAGAACTGTGTCTCTGTGAATACATTTCTGATTTTAAATGTCCTTTAGCTTTGTATTTATGAGGCTATGATACACAGCATGCAACTCACAGCCATGAGCCATTTAAAAAAAAAAAAAAAGCAGTAACTGTCATCCAAGCATGATGGTTGCCTTTGGTACTGCCAAGGATACAGGATGAAAGCTACATAAGAAAATGAAAGAAATCATTTAAAAAAACAGAAGCAGCAAATACACTCTTGTTTCTTTTGAAAAATTAAATATTTCATGAGATTTAATGGATATCTGACAAAATTCCTCTGTTTGACCAAAACGTTTATTTCTGGATAGATTATACTGTGATATGCAATTTTCCAATTATGTAAAATATACAGCTTGTTAATTTTCAAAGTCCAAACTCCCACAACATCAGAGCCATAAAATTTCAGAGCTGGATAGGGTGACTAGAGGTCTGATTTACTATAGGAAACCATTGAAAGTGGAAGAATCTCTTG
Organism: Bos taurus; assembly: GCF_002263795.3. Taxonomy (NCBI): domain Eukaryota; kingdom Metazoa; phylum Chordata; class Mammalia; order Artiodactyla; family Bovidae; genus Bos; species Bos taurus. The sequence continues at coordinate 2,699,292 of NC_037340.1, read as the reverse complement.
CGATTACTTTTTTCTTGGACAAAAGAGGGTGTCAATCTACTGAACTGTTTGGAAAGAGACGGGGAAGCGCTGTATGTCCTTCTGCTTAGATTAAATTTTGCAGATGTGGTTAGGATCTTTGTTAAGATGAGATAATTGAGTCTCAGAGATGAGCCTTCACTCTGTGTCAGGAGTTCTGACACGTTGTCTGGGGTTCTTTCTGTAATGCAGTGTGACCTTGATATGTTAATAAGAAACTTCTCTGCCTGTTTGTAACACCTATTTGTAATACCTATTTGTAACGCCTCCTAATAGGATGAATCTGGTATCTGGCTTTTTTTCCATCAATGTTGTGTTTCTGGAATTCGTGACACTTTTCACTTAGTTCTCTCTCATTGTTTTATCATTATTCCATTGTAGGAATACACCACTATTTATGGATTTGGCTGATGGGTATGTGGGTAATTTCCAGTTTGAGAGTCTTTTTTTTTTAATTTTTATTTTAATTATAGTTGATTTACAATGTTGTGTTAGTTTCATGTGTACAGTGAAGTGATTCAGTTATACATACACATATATCTATTCTATTTTGGATTCTTTTCCCTTACAAGTTAGAGTATTGAGATGCATGCCCTGTGCTATACAGTAGGTCCTTGTTGATTATTTTGTATGTAGTAATGTATCTGTTAATCCCAAATTCCTAATTAATCTTTCTCCTCAACTTTTCCCCTTTGTTAACCATAAGTTTGTTTTCTGAGTCTGTTACTGTTTTGTAAATAAGTTCATTTGTATCTTTTTTTTTTTTTTTTTTTTTAGATTTCACACCAAATTACAGCATGAATTTACCTAGATATTATTATACTAAGTGAAGTAAGTCAGAGAGAGAAAGGCAGTTTGGGATTCCTGAACAACTAAAGCAATAAAAGTCAGTTGCATGGAGAAAAGTGGACGTGGAAGGCAATCATTTTAAATGCTCTTTTCATTCACAGTTTCTCTCTTCTACTGAAAGGGAATATATTTTGAAACTGCCCTTCTCATTGGTAATATAAATTTCCTGTCTTCACCTGAGAGCTTAGAGAAAGCCTGCTGGATATGACCTCCAAGGTATAACCCAGCCTTACATGTTCAATGGGAGGGGCAGTCTTTGCTGAGTTTTGTATATTTCATAAAACTGATGTTTAAGTACCATCTTCCCTTTTAAGAGAATTAGAAATCCCACTGTTCTCCAGTAAACCTACCCAAATTAAAGCACAATAATAAATTGGAGAGGAAAATGCATTTTGACAGTTTTTCAAAGATTTGAATTTCAAAGGATTATTATTATGCATAACAGAGAAAGGAAAATGACAATGCTATTTAAATAACCCTCTCTAGAAATTTCCATACATTTTAGATACCATTTCAAGATGCAGAAATTAGGAATTACTGTACAGGCAGTATTTCTTTCCTCTAGTTTGTATGACTGGGTTGACCAGTTCACCGCATAGTGGGGTAGCTTTGTAGGAACATACAATTTCTAGACTAAAATCAAGACTTAGTAAAAAACAAAACATTGCCCCAACAACTGCAGATTTTACTGTTGCAATGGTTTTTCCTTTATAGATCTGTGTATTTAAAGAAGCAAAACTGTATCTATATTACAATAGAGTCCATCTTTGAAAATATGCAATAATTTTGTCAACAACATCATTGTCAGTCTTCCTTGAGATATAAATGCTGAAATGCCAAGTGGTAAATAATCATTGTTGTTACTGTTTCGTATTTGTGTGTCATCCTTTGGCACATTAAATATAATGTAAAAATTATACATTAAAAGCCAGAAAAGTTTAACATGGATCCTATGCTGCCAGCTAGCCAAAGGACTTTAGGCAAGTGATTTCATTCTAATACTCAATTTTTTCATCTTTGATATGAGGTTAAAACTATATGCTAACATCATAGTGTTGATATCAAAGAAAAGTGACATGCGTATTATGGTATTGCTCATGATTATAACAGTTAACCCCCAGAATTTCATTTGCTTACCCAATAGAATTTGATTTCTGTCTTGAATGAAGTCAAATGCTGGTGCCCCTGGTCAGCAGGTGGGTCTCCTCCAGGAAATAGCTCAAAGACCCAAACTCCTTCTGCCTTGAAGTGTTACCATCTTCTTGCATGTCATCTTTCTCTGCATCCAGCCAAAATAAAAGCTCTCATTGGAAACTGACTGCACTTCTGCACACATTCTGTTGGCCAGGATAAATAACATGGTAAAATTTGGATACAAAGGCCACTGGGAATATAGTCTGGTCGGCTAGGCACCCACCCCTAGGTGGTGAGCTCCACATTATAGACGGGGAGCATGTGAAATCTATACATATTGTGAATAACTTCACAATATTGTGAAGTGACATTTGAGGCACTCTTCCCTGTAGCATCACCATTCTGCTCCAGCATCCCATAGTCAAATGGAATGTCATTGTGTTATCTTAGGAAAGATAACCAAGGAGTCATCCCAGTAAGAAATATAGTTGCTGGTAACACCCAATGCAGGGTTTACACCATTACCAACACTTGCTGAGTTAACAGATGGATCCCCATCAGGTAGGGGATTCCCCAAATTAGGCTCAATCTTAAAGATTAGGCTCAATCTTTCATATACAGAAAAATTTCTGTGTTGCAGAAATTCAAGAGTTGTGATGAGAGAGACCTGCAACTAAACCCAGGTTTCCTTTGCAGTGTGTTGATATCAGACGAACATCCTTTCTTCCATGACCAGCCACTGTCCAGAGAGGCTGAAGAGAACCCCCGGGAGGCCATACTAAGGAAGCAGACTCTATATAACCATCTCTCTATCATTCTATTTTGCATCCAGGAAAGTGAATGTACCTAGCATACATCCAACCAGATAAACACATCTTTACCAAAATCAGATATAATTTCAGATCAAGTCACCAAACATTCATATCACCTCTTATTCCACTCAGATTTTTTTTTTTAAGCCTGCCATGGCAGATGATGCCCTAAATCTTGGCTTCTCAAACTACAGTGTGAATCAGAATCATGTGGAGAACTCGGTAAAACACACAGACTTCTAGGTCCCACCCCTAAGAGTTGCTGGTTCAATAGGTTTAGGGTGAAGATCCCACATTTGCATTTTAACAAAATGATGCTGATACTGCTGTTCTGGGACAACGCTTCAAGAAGTCTGTCCTCCTCATCTCTGTCCTCGTGTGTCTCTGTCCCCATTCACCCTTCTCCAGCTAATAGCCACCTTTTGTGGGTCCACCAAGCATATCTACATGTCCATACCTTTGCCTCAGACTAGAACCCTTTGCTCAAATGTTCTCATGGTTTCCACCCTTACTGCCTTCAGATCTTTGCCCAAATATCATCTTCTTAGAGACACCTTCACTTCCCTAAACTGAAATTTAATCTATTTTTTCCCTACTCAGTACTCACTGGCCCCCTTCTCTGCCTTTTTATTTACTCTCAAGCCTTTGTTGTTGTTGTTGTTCAGACACTAAACCATGTCTGACTCTTAGCAACCTCATGGACTGTAGCATACCAGGCTCCTCTGTCCTCCACTGTCTCCCTGAGTTTGCTCAAATACACATCCATTGAGGCGGTAATGCTATCTAACCATTCATCCTCTGCTGCCCTCATCTCCTTTTGCCTTCAACCTTCCCCAGCATCAGGGTCTTTTCCAATGAGTTGGCTCTTCACATCAGGTGGCCAAAGTATTGCAGCTTCAGCTTCAGCATCAGTCCTTCCAATTAATATTCTGGGTTGATATCCTTTAGGATTGACTGGGTTGTTCTCCTTGCAGTCCAAGGGACTCTCAAGAATCTTCTCCAGCACCACAACTCCAAAGCATCAATTCTTCAGTGCTCAGTTTTCTTTACGGTCTCACATCAATACATGACTACTGGACAAACCATACCTTTGATTATATAGACCTTTGTCAGCAAAGTGATGTCTCTACCTTTTAGGTTTACTACACTGTCTAGGTTTTTCTCAAGTCTCACCATAGTCTAAAGCACTATGTAATGTACTTATTATCTGTGATTGTTTCTCCCTGCTGACTGGAATGAGTCCCAAGGGTCGCAGTGATCTTTGTCTGTTTCTCTCTTAATCTTCCACACCCATAGCAGTGCCAGCCGTTTTGTAGGTTCTCAATAAAATACTTGAGGAAGAAAAGACAGAGGAAGGGTGAAGGGAGACAGGCTGGAGAAGCAAGTTAAAACAGTCTTATTCAACTATAGATTTGGTCCACCTGGAATGCACATCACACCACACCTCACAAGCACATAGCCAGTTTGCTTGCAGTACCTCTGCTTCCTTGTGTGTTCCTGAAAGCCTTTAGTTCGCTGGATACATTTATCCCCCTGCTGCCAAGCATCATCCTCAGGTCTTCTGGGGTTTGAGGGCCTTAGGTGAATGACAATCATTCAGTGAGATGCTCTGGACAGTCTCCACTGGGAGTGGGCGCCTTAAGCTTGGGAGGGAGCTGTGGAATCAGAGGTAGGTTATTGATGATGATGGTGATGTTATTGAGGCCCTTCGGCTGATCTGACTTGGGCTGCATAAACTAAACCCATCCTGACCCTTGCCCTTCAGTCTGTTTGCTGTCGTGGAGGAGCCAGCATGAGGAGGAGAGCCAGATGGTGCATGTTGTATCCCAAGGCAGGAGTTTCTACTCATGGAAACCTCAGTTTGAAGCTGACACATCAGTAGGACTATAGTTCCTGTTTATTTAGGATTTTGGACAGTTTGAAGACATAACAATCATCAGTGATAAACCCAGTGGTCTAAAGCAAAAAAAAAAAAGAAACAAGACCCACCAACTACCCCCCGCAAACTCAATGATTCTTTGTCCAAAATTGTACTGTGAGTTTGGAGTATTTATTTACCAGGGAGACTCCTTTCTTTACCCATAGCAGCAAAATCCCCTTTTGCTGTTTTGACCAATATTCTTCAACAGGGAAGAGTTTCTTATACCCAATACTCTGTGAAACTACACGTGATTAGACTTTAGAAGTGGACAGCTTGCCAACTTCTTCCCATCAGATCAGTTCAGTTCAGTTGCTCAGTCGTGTCCGACTCTTTTTGACCCCATGGACTGCAGCACACCAGACCTTCCTGTCCATCACCAACTCCCAGAACTTACTCAAACTCATGTCCACTGAGTCGGTGATGCCATCCAACTACCTCATCCTCTGTCTTTCCCTTCTCCTCCCACCCTCAATCTTTCCCAGCATCAGGGTCTTTTAAAATGAGTCAGCTCTTCGCATCAGCTGGCCAAAGTATTGGAGCTTGAGCTTCAACATCAGGCCTTCCAATGAACACCCAGGACTGATCTCCTTTAGGATGGGCTGGTTGGATCCCTTGCTGTCCAAGGGACTCTCAAGAGTCTTCTCCAACACCACAGTTCAAAAGCATCAATTCTTCGGCACTCAGCTTTCTTTATAGTCCAACTCTTACATCCATACATAACTACTGGACAAACCATAGCCTTGACTAGATGGATCTTTGTTGGCAAAGTAATATCTGCTTTTTAATATGCTATCCAGGTTGGTCATAACTTTCCTTCCAAGGAGCAAGTGTCTTTTAATTTCATGGCTGCAATCACCATCTGTAGTGAATTTGGAGCCCCCCAAAAATAAAGTCAGCTACTGTTTCCAATGTTTCCCCATCTATTTGCCATGAAGTAATGGGACCAGATGCCATGATCTTAGTTTTCTGAATATTGAGCTTTAAGCCAACTTTTTCACTCTCCTCTTCCACTTTCATCAAGAGGCTCTTTAGTTCTTCTTCACTTTCTGCCATAAGGGTGGTGTCATCTGCATATCTGAGGTTATTGATATTTCTCCCAGCAATCTTGATTCCACCTTGCACTTCATCCAGCCCAGCATTTCTCATGATGTACTCTGCATATAAATTAAATAAGCAAGGTGACAATATACAGCCTTGACGTACTCCTTTTCCTATTAGGAACCAGTCTTCTTCCCATAAGCTCCAACAGAAGCCCAACTCTATGAGGTTTTTCAAACTTTTGTCAGAAAGGCTAATAACTTATTTTTGAAAATAAGATAGATACCGTTGCCACTGCCTAGGAAAAGCCCATGTTCTCATAGGAGGTGGTATTAGCATCTGACCTCAGATGAGATGGAGCAAAAAAATTAGGCAAGTGTTTGTGTAGCACATCTGACCAATCTAAATAAAGCAAAATTAAGGTTATTTAAGGTTATTTTGCTCTATGTGAAATTCTGATGCATCAGTTTTTGTCTTCTTGGAGACTGAAGGAAAGAAAGCAGTCACTAATATTCCTGAACTTGACAGTGTTTCCAATCATGATTTATAGATCTCTTTTGATTGCCAGCCATACACACATAATCCTATCTTCAGTCACCTGGGAAGTTGGAGAATTAGATGATAACAACACATGCCATTTATTTCATAGTTTCTGTTGCAAAGACCTCTAAAATCTTTGTACCTAATATGGGAATTTGGAGGACTTTATTCCTATTGTTGGAGAATGTAGCTCCCTGCAGTGGACTTTTTAAAGAGAGAACAAGGGTCTTAGTATGCTATCCTGATTGGTGAATGCCAGAAATTGGAGCATTCTGCTGCCAGTTTCCATATTTAGAGGTCACTCTCAGTTCTATGGACTTCATTGGTGGCTCAGATGGCAAAGAATCTGCCTGCAGTACTGGAGACCTGGGTTCAGTCCCTGGCTTGAGAAGATCCCCTAGAGGAGGACATGGCAACCCACTCCAGTATTCTTGCTTGGAGAATCCCCATGGAAAGAGGAGTCTGGTGGGCTATAGTCCATGGGGTCACAAAGGGTTGGACACAACTGAGCGATTAAGCACACACTCAGTGCTACGCTGGAGCTGGCTTACATGACTGTTGAGAGTCAATGAGTGCTTCTTTGTTCAACAGTGTCACATGGTAGCTTGGAGTCAGCCATGATGAAACTATTTGCACCACGGAAGTTGGCAAACACAACAATAAGGGCTGTTTGTTCCTTTCTAACCTCCTTAAAAGAGCCAATCATTCACCATTTACCAGTATACCACTGTTATTAACTGTGGTCCTAATTCACTACCTGTCCTGATTGCCACACCCTTTGTAATATGACTTTATAGTTCTTCTCTTTAGGAGGTGGACTCTGTCTCCTACACCTGGAATCTGGGCTGGACCTATGACTTGCACTGATTATAGATTATAACAGAACCAGCAGTGCACCTGTCTCAAGCCTAGGTCTCAAGAGGCCTCACTTCTGCACTCTCCTAGAACCCTGATATCATCATAGTAAGCCTGTGCTATTCTACTGAAAGAAGAGAGTCCATGTGGCCATCCTAGGCCAGTCAGTATCTAGCCAACCACAGCTGACCACAGATCATAGCAGCAAGTGTGGATAAGACCAGAAGTAACACCTAACTGAGCTTAGCACAGATTGCCAGCCCACAATGTTGTGAGCTAAATAAGTAGTTGTCATTTTAAGTCACTAATTATTGGGATTGTTTGTTATGCACAAAAGCTAACTGATAAACTAATTTTGTAATTTACATTAAGTTTTAAACAAATGGATATATTGCCAGGATTAACACATCATTCAATGTCTATTTGGGAATTTCTGCTCCACTTAAAGAATCACTTTGAAAGTACTTTCTGTCTTAAGTTTTCCTACCTATTACCCTCAGAGAAAGTAGACAAGGATATTTGGACATTAGTATCAATGGAGTAGAATGAAAAAGGAAAGTAGAGAATCTAGAATTATGTAGATATTGTCTACCTCAAGATGGTGGGCCATGCCATTCCCCCTTCAATCAATACTGCTTCTACTATACAGGCTATTTTGGTTTCTTGAACATGGTAAGTTCTTTTCTCTTTTGGGGCCATTATCTTTAGTCTTCTTTCTTTCTGGACTGTTCTGTCTCAACTTTTCAAGAACTATACCTTCTCATTTATGAAGGCTAAAATCTAAACATTCTTCACCAATATCTGCATTACAAGTAGCCACAAAACTACTTCCTTCAAAAGTTACTCTATCACAGTGATAGTCAATAGAAATAAATGAGGTATATTTAATTTTGAATATTCTAGTAACTGTATTTTAAAATGCAAGAAGTGAAATTAACATAAATGATGTATTTTCCTTAGTTCAAAATATTATTTAAATACATAATATAAAAAATTAGTAAGTCTCATGACTACATTAGACCTGTACAGTAATATTCATACCAGCTTTATTTATAATAGTCAAAAATTGGAGACAATAAAACTGTCACTCAGTAGGTAAATGGTTAAACAGATCATAATGGTACAACATATCACAGAATATTACTCCGCAATAAAAAGAAGCAAACTATTGAAACACAAATCAACTTGGTGGATCTCAAGGGCATTATGCTCCATGCCCAAAAAAAAAAGAAAAGCCAATCTCAAATAGTCATACTCTGTGTGATGCCATTAATAGAATCAAAATTACAAATTTATGGAAATAAAAAACAAGATTAGCAGTTGCCAGGGCTGAGGAGGGTAGGTGTGACAGGAGGGAGATCTTTGTGCGGATGCGACAGTTTTGTGTCTTGATTGTGCTAGTGGTTACATGAATCTACACACGTGAATGATGTAGTACAAAATACACACACTTTACCAATGTCTGATTCCTGGTTTTGATTTTATACTGCTGCTGCTAAGTCGCGTCAGTCATGTTCGACTCTGCGACCCCATAGACGGCAGCCCACTAGGCTCTTCTGTCCCTGGGATTCTCCAGGCAAGAATACTAGAGTGGGTTGTCATTTCCTTCTCCAGGGGATCTTCCTGACCCAGGGATTGAACCTGTGAACCCGTCTCCTGCATTGTCTGTACTGTGCTTAGTCACTCAGTCATGTCCAACTCTTTGTAACTCAGGCTCCTCTGTCCATGGGGTTTCTCCAGACAAGAATACTGGAGTGGGTTGCCATGCCCTCCTCCATGGGATCTTCCCAGTCCAGGGATCAAACCCAGGTCTCTTGCATTGCAGGCAAATTCTTTACTGTCTGAGCCACCAGGGAAACCTGAATTGGCAGTCAGATTCTTTACCACAGAGGCAGCAGATGGTTCAGTGGTAAAGAATCTCCCTGTAATGCAGGAGACACACATTCTGTCCCTGGGTCAGGAAGATCTCCTGGAGAAGGAAATGGCAACCCATTGCAGTATTCGTGCCTGGGAAATTGCATGGACAGAGGAACTTTGCAGGCTATAGTCCATGGGGTCACAAAAGAGTCAGATACTACTTTAGCAATACATGACAACAGCTCTATTGATGCTATTCTACAAAGCATAATTTTCTTCTTGCTCCTATTTTAACACTATCTATCACTGTGGACACTGTGAAAATGATTAGGATTTAAATATTTTCCTCAAAGCATGCCTTTTGTCAGCCCTGGATATTGGATGATAGATAAAATGAGTTGGATGAATTGAAGCCAGGATGGAGAACTGAGTTAGATCAGAGTGGTCTTGCAATGTGGATGGTCTATACAGTGTGGAGTTGGATAAATGGATATGATAAATCCAACTTCAGTCACAGCCTACAATCAGGACAGAATTGGAAAGCTAAGATGAGAAGGAACCAGCAGATATGTGAGATCCAAACAGCTTGATCAATGAGAGGTACCTAGGCGATTCGCACAGTAGAGAAAGACAAAGAAAAAGCAAGGAGTTACAGATGGAGACTAAGTTCAAATTCGAAGGATAAAATTATAAGTCAGATGCTTCTAAGGAGGTTGAGAAGGCAGGTGTTGTTGGATCAGGGAGCAAGTCAGAAGAGTACACAGAGCATGAGGGGGCATCTGGATTATGAGGATCTGTGCATATAAATAAAGGCCAGATACAAAAATAGTCCCTTTGTTGGCACAACATGCTTTGAAGCAGTTTTTCTGGAATGGGAAGCACCCGGTAGAACAGTGGGCTGCTCCATGGGTGATGTCCAGGAGACATTCTGCATTAAAAGAATCCAAGGAAAGGAAAGCATGTCATTTACCCCTTTTTGTATATGATATGATATTTTTTCTTAGGAAACAGCTTTATTTTTGATGATATTATAAACCCATCCCAAGTTATTAATATTTCTTCTGAATCCCAAATTATATACATGTTCTATTTTACCTAAAGCAACTTAACTAAAAGTCTGGTGAATCTTTCGTTCCTGAATCTGAAGGTATGCCAAACATGTGTCTGAGCAATGAAATCTCAACGGGGCGATGGTGTGTCAGTGCCATCCCCCTGCAGTGCAGTTTCTCAGACAGCCATCTTTCTTCTACCAATGACAGGCCAGTCATTAAACCTAAATTATCTGAACACAGGTTGGTATTCAGAAGTGCTTAAATATCCATTACTGCATTTACCAAGTTCTTCAAATGAGATCTGAGGCTAAAAAGAGAAAAATCTCTTCACGAGGAGGTCAATGAGCAAAGACTCACTTCTGAGATGTACATCAAAGGCACCATCATTCAATTCTGTGGTTGTCCTGTAACCATCCAGATGTCTGTCCAGCTGAAAACCTTAATAGTCCAGTAATTACACTGACTCCTCAGTTCTGCTGTAGAGCCTGAAATCACAGTCTAGGCAGTTGTCAGAGCCAAAGCTTAGACCAATGCCTTCTTGATGGTGAGAGAGGTAAGAACAAAAAGATTGTCTAATAAGTCGACTCTAATAAGTTGGCTCCAGCTCTGCCTTCTTACTTCTATGTCACTCCATCTTCAATGTGGCCTCTCTCTGCTAACTACCTCCTTGCAGGCCAGAGTTCCTGGAGCATGTCTATACCATTATTACTTATTATTATAAAATATACATAACATAAAATTCACCATTTTTTTTCATTCTGCCTTATTTTATTTTTTATGATTTTTATTTGGGGGAAAATTGCTTTACAATGTTGTGTTGGTTTCTGCTGTGCAACAACACAAATCAGCCATAATTATACATGTATCACCTCCTGCTTGAGCCTCCATTACCTCCCCAAGTCCCACCCCTCTAGGTCATCAGATGTCAGGCTGGGCTCCCTGTGCTATATAGTAACGTTTCACCAGCTATCTATTTGACAAAGGGTAGTGTATATGTTGACGCCACCTTCTCCATTCATCCCACTCTATTCTTCCCCCGTTGTGTCCATAAGCCCATTCTCTATAACTAAGTTTCCATTCCTTCCCTGCAAACAGGTTCATCAATACCATTTTTCTAGATTCCATATATATGCATTAGTATATGATATTTGTTTTTCTCTTCCTGACTTGCTTCACTGTATATGACAGGCTCTAGGTTAATCTACCACATTGGAACTGATTCAGATATATTATTTTTTATGGCTGAGTAATATTCCATTGTATATATGTGCCATATCTTCTTTATCCGGTCATCTGTCAATGGGCATCCAGGTTGCTTCCATGTCCTAGCTGTTGTAAATAGTGCTTCAATGAACATAGGGGTACATATGTCTTTTTCAATTATGGTTTTCTCAGGTCATACGCCCAGTAGAGGGATTTCTGGGTCATATGGTAGCTTTATTCCTAGTTTTTCCAGGAATCTCCATTCTGTTTTTTTCAGTTATATCAATTTACATTTCTTCCAACTGTGCAAGATGTTTCCTTTTTCTTCACATCCTCACAGAATTTATTGTTTGCAGATTTTTTTTTTATGTTGATGGCCATTCTGATTAGTGTGAGATGATACCTCATTTTATGTGTACAGTTCTAAGAACATGAACATCATTGTGCAACTATCACTACCATCCATCTTCAGAACTTTACCCAAACTCTGTGCCCATTAAATAGTAAGTTCCCATTCTCCCATCTTTCCAGCCCCTGGCAACACCATTATACTCTCTGTCCCTATCAGTTTGACTCCTTTAGGTACCTCATACATGTGGAATCATACAATATTTGGCCCTCTGGGTCTGGCTTATTTCACTTAATATCTTCAAGGTTTATCCACACTGTTGCATGTGTTTCAAATACTTTTCAATGATTTTGAAAATGCTAGAAAAATAATACCTTGTGAATTTTTATACTGTGGTCCTAACTCAATTCAGAGCACCTTATGAGCATGCCAATGTTTTGGAAACTACAGGTATTTTACATCATTATAGCACTGCTCTTACTGATTATTCCAACTCTACTTATTAATAAAGAATGGCAGAAGTTACAAAAATATATAAATTACTTGACATATATAAATATATATATAAAACAAATCACACTTTGAGCAAGAAAATTAAAATAGAATTCATAGTCCTAAAATGGACTTTTTGAACCAAAAATATTCAGGAGAATAAAAAAATGTTAATGGCCAGTAGTCGTGTGTTTTCTAGGCCAGTGGGCATGCTTGCCATCAAATAGAGGTTTTAAATCTACCTACAAGGTTACTTCATTTTCTACATAAACAGGAAGAATGTCCTTATAAGTTTTCCCCTACATGCTTGTGATGGTTAACACTATGTGTCAACTTGACTGGGCCAAGGAATGTCCAGATAGTTGGTATATATTGTTTCCGGGAATGTTTCTGGAAGAGATTAGCATTTGAACTGGTGAACTGAATAATGCAGATGACCCTCCCCAATGTGGGTAAGCATCATCGAATTCCCAGAGGGCCCCATGGAACAAAAAGATCGAGGAAGGGTGAATTCATTCTTTCCCTACTTGAGCTGAGACCTCTGTCTTCTCCTGCCCTTAGACATTGGTGCCTCTAGTTATTGTGTTTTCATAGTCAGACTGGGTCCTACACCACCAGCCCCTGACTCTCAGGGCTGTCGACATGGACAGAATTACACAGCTAGCCTTCCTGGTTGTCCAGCTGGCAGTGTGTCACGGGGCATCTTGGCCAACATAACCACGTTAGCCAATCTATAATATTTCCTCTTATATACATCTATATAAATCCTATGTTTCTGTTTCTCAGATCTCTTGACTAATACAGCGCTTGTTTCATAAGCCAAGAACCTGTGAGCTAAGAGACATTAGAGAGGCTAGAAGTAGGAGGCATTAGTTTTATCTATCATATGTAGTTTCTTAAAATATCTCCACCTGCTCATCAAGTTGTAAATGTTCAATTCAACAATCAAAAGAGATATTTCAATCCCAGCCTATATGTCACTTTCAGTGGATATAGCTACCACAAAACTGGGTAGCTTTTGCCAATATTCAAAAACTTCAGCAAGTAATGTATTAATAGAACAGTAGAAACAAAGGTGAAAGGGCCCAAGGTTAGAAATCTACTCATGATTCAAACACCTTGCTGAATACTTCTTCTATAGGAACTGCCACTTCTTGGGCAAGATGAGAATCTAAACACCTGTCACCATTGGGAAAACTAAGTTGTGATCTGATGTGTCATTATTTCTCCAAAGGAGAGCAGCTTCGTGAATCACTTGTGAATGGCTGCCCTAGATATAATTTGAAAATGATGGTTGGTAGCCCTGTTTTTGTTTCCCCAAACTTTAAGCTTTTTGTTTTTTATTGGGGCATAGCTGATTAACAATGCTGTGGTACTTTCAGGTGAACAGTGAAGGGACTCAGCCATATAAATACATGTATCTATTCTCCCCCCAAATCCCCATCCCGTTCAGGCTGGCACATAACACTGAGCTGAGTTCCATGTGCTGTATAATAGGTCCTTGTTGGTTATCCATTTTAAATACAACAGTGTGTACATGTCCTTCCCAAAGTCTCTGACTCTCCCTTCCTCCCTGGAAACCACAAGTTTATTTTCTAAGTCTGTGAGTCTCTTTCTATTTTATAAGTAAGTTCATTTGTATCATTTCCTTTTAGATTCCACATATAAGGGATGTCATATGATATTTCTCCTTCTCTGTCTGATTTCTGTCATTCAGTATGATACTGTCTCCCCTGGTGACCCAGACTGTAAAGAATCTGCCTGTAATGTGGGAGACCTGGGTTCAATCCCTGGGTTGGGAAAATCCCGTGGAGAAGGGAATGGCAACCCACTCCAGTATTCTTGCCTTGGAAATCCTACGGAAAGAGAAGCCTGGCAGATTACAGTCCATGGGGTCACAAAGAGTCAGGCACGACTGAGCAACTGACATTTTCACAGGTCCATCATGTTGCTCCAGATGGCATTATTTAATTCATTTTAATGGTTATGTAATATTCCATTGTATGTATGTATGTATGTATGTGTGTGTGTGTGTGTGTATATATATATATATACATACCACATCTTCTTTATCCATTCCTCTGTCAATGGGCATTTAGGTTCCTTCCATGTTTTGGCTATTGTAAACAGTACTATAATGAACACTGGGGCGCATGTATCCTTTTGGATCATGTCTTCTCCAGATATATGCCCAGGTATGGAATTATAATGATGCTTAAAATTCTCCAAGCCAGGCTTTAGCAATATGTGACCCGTGAACTTCCTGATGTTCAAGCTGGTTTTAGAAAAGGCAGAGGAACCAGAAATCAAATTGCCAACATCTGCTGGATCATGGAAAAAGCAAAAGAGTTCCATAAAAACATCTAATTCTGCTTTATTGACTATGCCAAAGCCTTTGACTGTGTGGATCACAATAAACTATAGAAAATTCTGAAAGAGATGGGAATACCAGACCACCTGATCTGCCTCTTGAGAAATTTGTATGCAGGTCAGGAAGCAACAGTTACAACTGGACATGGAACAACAGACTGGTTCCAAATAGGAATAGGAGTTCATCAAGGCTGTATATTGTCACCCTGTTTATTTAACTTCTATGCAGAGTACATCAAGAGAAACGCTGGACTGGAAGAAACACAAGCTGGAATCAAGATTGTCGGGAGAAATATCAATAACCTCAGATATGCAGATAACACCTTTCTCCTTTGCAGATTCTGCATTGTGTTCTTTCACTGCAATAATTCATCATCATGAGCATCACTCTGTGCTGAGTCCTGTGAGTCCTCCTAATACATCAAACCATGGGGTGGTATTGAGGACCCCGCACCAGAGGATTATCATGAGTTTTAAGTGAGCTCAGACACACTGAACAGTTAGCACTTTTCCAGACTAAGCAGGTACTCATCCTAGAGAAGAAGTCCTTTACCAAGCAGGTCTGGATTTGAGGAGGATTTCCATACTATCTTTGGCCTGAATGTGAGATTCCTCAGTGCTATCAGGGGAGTGGACATCACTCATGGAATGTCACTGTAGACTTTGGAGATTCCCTCTCTGCTTTTAGTCATGTGTGAGGGTCATAGGAACATGACTCTAGAGTTTACAGCTTCATTTTCTTTTTAAGTTGTTTCTTCTTTAACTCAAACTTACTAGACACCTAGAACTATATTTACTACCATTTAAATTACAGTTGTATAGTATCACATGATGAAATGTAGGCAAATTAATTCAGCTGTGGGTTTCCTCTGTCTTATTTTACAACAAGAATAGTATTAGTTCATTAATATTTTCTTTTTTTATATTCTCACTTGAATGCCATAGCAACCAGTGAGAAATTCACAGTTGGAAAGGAAATAGTAAGACATTTCTATTCTGGTTCTAAAAATGTTTGATCTAACATTCTCAGTTCTTGTTCAAGTATGAATATATGCAAATCCTCAAATGATTTTTCTACAACAATTGTCACCTGGTTTCTAAAAATGATCATGAAGTTTATTAAAATGTCAAGTGGAGTCAACCAATGCATGACCAAATTATATTTCAAATATATTTATATTTTCATAAAATAATACTGAGAGATGGTGTATAGAGTCACTTACTTATTTGGCATAATTTCTTGGCCACAGAAAACCTTCTAGGCCCTTGACAAACCAGATGATAGCATCACAATTAAGACTCCAATGAGTGGACACAATATAACAGCTAATATGGTTACCCAGATTGGGCACTGTGCTTGAGACTATGAAGCAACTAAAATAGAGAAAAGTGATGGGCATCTGAAGAGGCAGGGGATGGGATCATATCAGTTAGCATTTTTTGTGCAACGATCTGTTCCAAAATGTAATGGCTTAAAGCAACAGCCATTTTATTTATATTCTGATTCTGTAGGTTGATACTGTAGGTCCAGCTCAGCTGTTTGTTTGTTTTTTCCTGCTTGTTTTGACTGGGCTTACTAGTGGACAGCTGCAGGTCAGTGAGACAGCTGTTTCCAGGGCTCACTGGGCTGATGAGTGACTGGGTTACATGATCTGTCACCCCCTAACTAGATGGCCTGGCCTCGTTCTCACACTGGCTGGTTCCAAGAGCAGCATGGAGGCACACCCCAGGGGGCAAGCATGTTCCAGTCTTGTGTCATAATTTCTGTTGTCCTTTTGTGGATTACATATTCTGGTCCAGAGTCAGTGCTGGAGAGACCCACCCAAGGGTTGGACACTGGCAGGCATGAGACATCGAGGCCATTCCCGTAACAGTCTACTGCCGCTGCATCCTTTACTTCTTTATGCTCTGTCTGAGATGTTCTCAAATGTTTGAAATCAATTGACCTGTACTTATTAACCTAATTATAGTAAGGTACATAAAGAGTTTTTTAAAAATGTCATTATGTTTTCCAAGAGAGACAACGTGCCAAGGTATTTCTGAGCCCTTCCTATCTTTCGTTAGTTTTTCATTGTCACCTTATGTGAGTTTGCTAAATGAGTCTGAAGTAACAACCAGGATGGATGTGAAAATGGGTTTTGATAAAGTCAGGGGAGTTAATGCTATGAAGACTCTGATCCCTGTCAAGAGACTATATGCTGTGCTGTGGTCTGAATGTGTCTCTCCAAAATCCATGGGTTGACATTCTAATCCAAACGTTGTTTAGTCATTAAGTTGTGACTTAATGAGTTGAGTCTTTTGCGACTCCATGGACTGTAGCCAGGTCCTCTGTCCATGGGATTTTGCAGGCAGGAATACTGGAGTGGGTCGCCATTTCCTTCTCCAGGGGATCTTCCCAACTCAGGGGTCGAACATGCATCTCCTGCATTTGCAGGTGAATTATTTACTGCTGAGCCATCCCCAAAGCCCCAGTGTGGTGGCAGTAGGAAGTGGGGCCTTTGGGAGGTGATTGTTCCTTGAAGTTGGAACTTCATGAATGGTATTAGTGCCCTTATTAGAAGAGATCAATGCAAGCTCCTTTGTCCCTTCCAACATGTGAAGTAACAGCAAAAAGACAGCCAACCAGAAAGTAGGTTCTCACCAGGTAGTGAAGGAATGGAAGCATTAGAAAACTAGAAGGAAGTCGGAAACCCCTGCTGGCTGAGCAGGGATAAACAGTTAAAAGAAAAAACAACAACAACAGAAGTTCAAAAGGAGGATGAAGGGAAGGGAGGGAGGGAGAGTGAAAAAGATGATGTTAACATCTGTGGAGCTCTGATCCTAGGTGTTCTTCACTAAATGTTCTGTTCTGGGTGATGTTGGTCTCTCAGCAAATATTTCTTGACCCCTACCATGTGGAGAAATATCAATAACCTCAGATATGCAGATGATACCACCCTTATGGCAGAAAGTGAGGAGGAACTGAAAAGTCTCTTGATGAAAGTGAAAGAGGAGAGTGAAAAAGTTGGCTTAAAGCTCAACATTCAGAAAACGAAGATCATGGCATCTGGTCCCATCACTTCATGGGAAATAGATGGGGAAACAGTGTCAGACTTTATTTTTGGGGGCTCCAAAATCACTGTAGATGGTGATTGCAGCCATGAAATTAAAAGACACTTACTCCTTGAAAGGAAAGTTATGACCAAACTAGATAGCATATTAAAAAGCAGAGATATAACTTTGCCAACAAAGGTCCATCTGGTCAAGGCTATGGTTTTTCCAGTGGTCACGTATGGATGTGAGAGTTGGACTGTGAAGAAACCTGAGCACCAAAGAATTGATGCTTTTGAATGGTGGTGTTGGTAGGAGACTCTTGAGAGTCCCTTGGACTGCAAGGAGATCCAACCAGTCCATTCTAGAGGAGATCAGTCCGGGGTGTTCTTTGGAAGGAATAATGCTAAAACTGAAACTCCAGTACTTTGGCCACCTCATGCGAAGAGTTGACGCATTGGAAAAGACTCTGATGCTGGGAGGGATTGGGGGCAGGAGGAGAAGGGGACAGCAGAGGATGAGATGGGTGGATGGCATCACCAACTCGATGGATGTGAGTTTGAGTGAACTCCGGGAATTGGTGATGGACAGGGAGGCCTGGCATGCTGCAATTCAAGGGGTCGCAAAGAATCGGACACGACTGAGTGACTGAACTGAACTGAATTGACCATGTGCCAGACATTGGCCAAGAGTAACGAGCAAGTGGACGGCATCCCTGCTCTTATGAATCTTATATTCTAGAAGGGAAGACAGATAATAGGCATGCCATTGTTCAACTGACAGCAAGTGAATAAGCGTGGAGAAAAATATGTACATGACTGTAGCAGTGTATGTGTATCCCACCTACTCAAGTCTGAGGGCTGGGATAAGGTTTCCCCCACAAAGTAACATTGAAGCCAATGCACCATGTTTTTAATAGGTGCAACAGGGTCGCTGGGATTCCCCAAATGATTGTGCTTGTCCTGTTCAATAAATTCAGAGAGGGAAAAACAGTCACCTGCGATCACAATGAATACTAAGTAGCATTCAAGCCCAGGGTACCTTATGTGTTTTCAATAAATGTAAAGCATAAAGTGATTATTTTACATATTTTCTACATGTATCTTTGTCATTTGTTGTTGCTTAGTGGCAAAGTCGTGTCCAACTCTTTTGGAAAGCCATAGCCTGTAGCCCACCAGGCTCTGCTGTCCATGGGATTTCCCAGGCAAGAATACTGGAGTGGGTTGCCTTTTCCTTCTTCAGGGATCTTCCCAACCGAGGGATTGAACCCGTGTCTCCTGTATTGGCAGGCAGGTTGTCACTGAGCCACCAGGGAAGCCATAGGACCTTTTAAATAGGTAAACTGCATTGTTTCAAACAAGTAAAATACACTGTATAAAATTATAAATATATAGTATAAAGTAGATATTGTTCCCTGCTTCCTCCTGGCTCCCTTCTCTGCAGGCAATACCAGTCAATCTCTGGTATATTCATCCAGAGGTATGTTCCATACTTGTAGCACTTAGCACTCACTTTGTGCCAGGTGCTTTTCAGACATTTGTTTTACAAGTATTTACTTGGTTAATCCTAATAAAATTTTATGTGGCAAATATAATTATTAACCCCATTCTTCATGTTTACACATATTTTTCCATACACATGTTTTAGATTTTAAGTGCACATCAGACTTTGAGATGCTTCTCCCTGTGTGCTAGTCAGCTTTTGCTTTGGTAACACCACATAACAAACAAATACAAGGTCTTAATGACTCCATGACAAACGTTTATTTCATACTCACAAGTCAGCTGTTGGTGTGACTCCAGCCTGGAGGTCAGATTTGTGTCTGCTTCATGCATCTCTCCTTCCAGAATCTTGGCTGAGGGAACATCATCCACTAGAGAGATGTGCATGCCAAGTGGCAGAAGTGTAAGAGGGAAGTGGAAACACAATACCTTCAAAAACCTCCACCCTGGGGACGTCCCTGGTGGTCCGGTGGCTAAGACTTTGCCTTCCCGTGCAGGGGTGCAGGTTTGATCCCACATGCCTTAGGGCCAAGAAAACAAGACAAAACATAACGCAGAAACAGTATTGTAACAAATCCAGTAAAGATAGTAAAAATCGTCCACATCAAAAAAATCTTAAAACATATCCACCCTGAACTGCAGGACTTTTTCTTCCTCCACAGTCCATTAGTTAAGGTGAGTCACGTGACCAAACTCAGCGAGTTGGAAAACCCTAATCCACATGGCAAGTATAAGGAAAAAGCAAAATTTTTGAATGAAGTTGCCTCATCTACTGGAGAAGGCAATCCCACTCCAGTACTCTTGCCTAGAGAATCCCATGGACGGAGGAGCCTGGAAGGCTGCAGAGTTGGACACGACTGAGCGACTTCACTTTCACTTTTCACTTTCATGCATTGGCAACCCACTCCAGTGTTCTTGCCTGGAGAATCCCAGGGATGGGGGAGCCTGGTGGGCTGCCGACTATGGGGTCGCACAGAGTCGGACATGACTGAAGCAACTTAGCAGCAGCAGCAGCAGCAGCAGCCTCATCTATAGACTCTGAAAGTACAACTTGCATTGTCTGCAGCTAATAGTGGAAAAGCTGAAAAGACAGAACGATGAGTGAATTACTGATTTTCCTGTGGTCTTTTGGCTGGCAAGATAATAAACCGTTCTCTTTTCTGTTTCATTTCTCAGGTTTTGCATCATGTTTGGGAAAAAAAAGAAAAAGATTGAAATATCGGGCCCATCCAACTTTGAACACAGGGTTCACACTGGGTTTGATCCACAGGAACAGAAATTTACCGGCCTCCCACAGCAGTGGCACAGCCTGCTAGCAGACACCGCCAACAGGCCGAAGCCCATGGTGGACCCTTCCTGCATCACGCCCATCCAGCTGGCGCCCATGAAGGTATGGCCAGGACTTGCTCTTTAAGTTAGCTTGAAAAGTGTGACCTCATTTGATGCAGGGTGAGCTCTCAAATGCCTAAATCATGTATTTGTTTTAAACATCCATATATTATCCACAGTTATTCTTCAGTGATTATAATGTTCACCACTTACTGTAAATTGCAGCACATGAAAAGCAACCTCAGCTTTCAGATGTGAGTCTTTTTTACTCATATTCATACAGTGCAATCACAAAATAGGAAATTTTTATTTCTACTTTAAATGGTGTTTGTGTCAGTAACCTCTGAGTAGATATTATATTAGGCAGGCTTGTGTTGTTATGCATTTGCCCTCAGAATGTCTAAATTTTTATACAAAATTTAGTAAGAACAGGTTTTAACTATACTAAATGATTTTTATGTATGTATACACACATACATGTATATGCATATATATTTTGTATATAATAAAATATATTTATAAGTGTATACATACCTATAAATTATACATATTTAGTCTTCATAGTCTAAGAGAGAGAGATTTCAAATAAAAATGAATTATGTGATTCCTAAAATAAGATATAACTTACCTTAAACAAATAGCTAGATTTTTAAAAGGACTGTTCATCAGAATCATTGCATTAAAGTGGAAATCAGACTCAAAACATTTCAGATAGGTCAAGAGACTACCAAAAACTCAGCCTTTGCAGTTTACTTCTGTACATCAGGATGACAAGAATTCCCTGGGCCATCACATTGCCCAAAGGCTTCCTGTGGGAATTAAACATCATTGAAGTTTATCGTCATGTTATCCAATAGGTCAAATTCTGTCCTCACTTCTTATATCAGTAGGCATCTGAGCTATGTAAATACCTTATTCTGTATTAACGTGCATATTAAATACACTGGGCTTAAATGATATGTAAAACAACAGTGGATGCATTTTTAAAGGGTGTAAAGAAGGAACCTAGCTGATAAATTACAAGAAATGCTTGTAAGAGATCACTTGCACTGAGTAACTTGGAATAGTGATTCTGTCATTTATTCATGGTCTTATTAGTCAATTTATTCTAGTACTGAACATGTGGGTCTGTCCTGCCCAAAGATTGATACAGGGTGTTTTAATCTTGCATCTTGTAAATTTTATGTTCTGATAAGATTTTGAAACTTTTCAGGCCAGCTGAAATGTAAAAAAGAGGTGGATATTCAAGAAGATAAATCTTTAGGGACAAAAAGGAACCTCTCATCTTAAACAGTATTGATCGACATTTAATAGAAGCTGACCAGTTAACCCACTCTACTTGTTAATATTAGGCAGTATCATGGACAGGGAGGCCTGGAGTGCTGCAGTCCATGGGGTCGCAAAGGGTCAGACATGACTGAGCAACTGAACTGAACTGATCCTTCTATTGAAGATGATTTTCTCTGGAATAAAAGATAAATGCCTCACTAATGACTAAATAATAGGCTGGAACTTATCTAAAAAGAAATCAAGACTGGAAAGAATTTGCTTTATTGTTTCATTATTTTTTGCAATATTCCGAGTTTTTATAAAACCCAGAAAAGGAAGACACAGTATGCCCCAAAAAGTTATCTGCTATTGATCATCATGGCAAAGGAGAATGTCCAAATGAAACAAGGGCTATTTTCTTAACTTTAAGAAATTGCCATTTGATGAGGAGTATTCTGGAAGGGAGCTGTTTTAGTGTATCATCCTAGCTAAAGACCAGGATGTGCTCTCTTGTCAGGGAGTGTGGAACGTGCTTATTATGGGATGAGGTTAGAGTAACATCTATTGCACCATGGTTTTTCACTTGTGCTAGTCCTAGCAGGTCCTGGCTTGTGGTAAAGTAGGAAGCTCCCATCTCAGTGGTAATCCATCATGTGTGGTGGCTGTAGGACATAAGAGAATCTTCTAGCTCATTTCTTCCACCTCCTGAGTGAGCTGGCTACCTTTCTTCTTGGACAAAATCTATCAGCCCCACTGAGAATTGGAGCAAAGTTACCTAACTGAGCCCCATGTTTCTCTTACTCACGTAATGGGCTTCCCAACTTTGATGCCAAATGTGTGAGAATTCAGTCTGTATGGGGGAATGTTTGTTATAGACATTTAAATGCTAATAGAGAAATGACTGGAAAATACCTCTCAAGTATGAATCCAGTCCTGGATTTCTGCACATTTCAGGCACAGTAATGTCTGTGAAAAAAATAAATAAATACAGACAAGGAATGACAAGAGTCAGTTCAGTTCAGTTCAGTTGCTCAGTCATGTCCAACTCTTTGCAACCCCATGAACCACAGCATGCCAGGCCTCCCTGTCCATCACCAACTCCCAGAACTTGCTCAAACTCATGTCCATCAAGTCGGTGATGCCATCCAACCATCTCATCCTCTGTCGTCCCCTTCACCTCCTGCCCTCAATCTTTCCCAGCATCAGGGTCTTTTCAATGAATCACCTTTTCATTGTGGCCAAAGTATTGGAGTTTCAACTTCAACACCAGTCATTCCACTGAACACCCAGGACTGATCTCCTTCAGGATGGACTGGTTGGATCTCCTTGCAGTCCAAGGGACTCTCAAGCGTCTTCTCCAACATCACAGTTGAAAAGCATCAATTCTTCGGTACTCAATTTTCTTTATAGTCCAACTCTCACATGCATACATGACCACTGGAAAAACCATAGCCTTGACTAGATGGACCTTGGTTGACAAAGTAATGTCTCTGCTTTTTAATATGCTGTCTAGGTTGGTCATAACTTTCCTTCCAAGGAGCTAGCGTCTTTTAATTTCATGGCTGCAATCACCATCTGCAGTGATTTTGGAGCCCAAAAAATAAAGTCAGCCACTGTTTCCACTTTTCCCCCATCTATTTGCCATGAAGTGATGGGACCAGATGCCATGATCTTAGTTTTCTGAATGTTGAGCTTTAAGCCAACTTTTTCACTCTCCTCTTTCACTTTCATCAAGAGGCTCTTTAGTTCTTCTTCACTTTCTGCCATAAGGTGGTGTCATCTGCATATCTGAGGTTGATATTTCTCCCAGCAATCTTGATTCCAGTTTGTCCTTCATCCAGCCCAGTGTTTCTCATGATGTTCTCTGCATATAAGTTAAATAAGCAGGGTGACCATATACAGCCTTGATGTACTCCTTTTCCTATTTGGAACCAGTCTGTTGTTCCATGTCCACTTCTAACTGTTGTTTCCTGACCTGCATACAGGCTTTTCAATAGGCAAGTCAGGTGGTCTGGTATTCCCATCTCTTGAAGAATTTTCCACAGTTTGTTGTGATCCACACAGTCAAAGGCTTTGGCATAGTCAATAAAGTAGAAGTAGATGTTTTTCTGGAACTCTCTTGCTTTTTACATGATCCAGTGGATGTTGGCAATTTGATCTCTGGTTCCTCTGCCTTTTCTAAAACCAGCTTGAACATCTGGAAGTCTAGGTTGAATTTTCCACAGAAAGACCAGTTAATTAAATGCCTCCTAACTGAAAGACAGCCAAGAAATCCAGCCTTCCTCCTCTCACCAAAGCCCTTTAGATGGAGCGTCTCCTTCCCCAGACCCTGTGAATGCAGCCGGTGCTGTCAGCACTTTTGTATCATAGTGAATCCGCTGACTGTACAGCTCCTCAAATGAGGAAAATAATAGGTTCAAGGGGCCAGAGCACGCCACAAAGTTTGGATGAACTAACTCTTTAGACAAGACTCCTCTGGGGAAATCTTGCAAATGACCTGAGAAGGGCCAGATATAAACTATGCAGAATATATTGCAGAAGTCAGAACATTCTTTGGAATAAGAAGCCATGAATGAATTGATAGAAAGTAATGAATAGGTAGAGCTGTACATGTTTAAAGCCCATTTTGGCAAAGTGTTTTTTTTTTTTTTTTAAAGTAGAATCGACAGTTCTAATTTGGAGTCAAATTGTCCTTTAAAACAGACAAAGGAAAATGAGAAAAGAGATTGTGATATAAAAGCAGTAGTGGAAGAGGTATACAGTTCCTTAGGTGGTGGCAAAGTACTGTTTCTTCAGAACTATAAACTTTAGGCTGGCTGGTTTTGAATGTAAGTTCACCATGGCAACCAACATTGTCTTCTCTGATCGGTTGTGTCAGCTGCTTTGGTCCAAACCTTATTTAAATCACATGTCAAAATCACTGGGACATACTCTTCTACGTAGATTCTTTCAGGTCAGTGTTTCTCAAGCTGCAGTCCAACAGAATCACCTGGAGGACTTGATAAACACCGATTGCCAGGCCTATCCCCAGAGTTTCTGATTGAGCAGGGCTGGGATGGAGCCTGAGAATTTGCAATTCTGAAAAGATTCCAGGTGACACTGATGCTGCTGGTGTGGGTACATGCTTTGAGAACCTTGATTTAGATCATTGCAAAGGAATTTGTCCACATAATGTAGCAGTGCAAGTTTACACTGGCCAACATTTCCAAAATCTCAGAAACCAAGAGCCAAAGGTTATCTTAGAATTGTGTCAAAAGTTAAACTTCAGGTACCCAAGCCAAAGGCATGTCAGCAAGGTGAGGGTTGGGTGGGGAGCACCCTGTAAAAGATAAAACTTTTGGAAAATAACTTTGAGAATCCTTTTTTATCTGACATCACTTTGTCTGCAAGAATGTCATAAGCAGTATTACCAAAATTCCTGCTGAATTAGACACTTTTATATAAAGGGCCTTCATGGTCTAGTGGTTAGGAATCTGCCTTGCTGCTGGCTCAGATGATAAAGAATCTGCCTGCACTTCAGAAGACCTGGGTTCAATCTGTAGGTCAGGAAGAGCCCCTGGAGAAGGAAATGGCAACCTACTCCATTATTCTTGCCTGGAGAATTCCTTGGGCAGAGGAGCCTGGTGGGCTACAGTCCACATGGTCGCTAAGAGTCAGACATGACTGAGCAACTAACACTTTCATATAAAGGGCCGGTTGAATGGTCATGTTTGTTCTTGCCTAGTGGTTCTCAAACTTGGACTTTCAGCTGAATCTCCTGAGGATTTTATTAAATCCAAGATTCCTGGCCCCACCCTAGAGATTCTGATTCACTCGTTCTGGGTGGCCCCCGTGGTTTGCCTGTCTAGCAAGCTCTCAGATGCTGCTGATGCCACTGATGGGTGAAGGACACACTTTAAGAACCACTCTTTTACTCTATGGCCAGACAAACCATTTTAGTTGGTAAGTTCTCTTGTTAAGGATCAACACTAATCACTATAATAAAGTCTCCAAAAGGTTCCAAAAAAAAAAAAAAAGAACCACTCTTTTAGGTGGACTGAAGCTTGAACTTTATAATCACCCTTTTTAATAGCCTAGAAATCATTTTAAAGTGCTAATACACACAGAGAGAATAATGTTTAAAAGCCTTTATATCACAACATTGTAAATCAACTATACTCCAATAAAAAAATAAAAAGAATGGCCATTTTATTTTATTTTGGGGGGATACTTTTATTTTTTTTACTTTTTACTTTTTTAATATAAATTTATTTAAAAAGCATTTAAAAATAGGAAGAGGAGATCCAAGGAGTGAGCACATGGTGTGTAAGTCCAAGATCAGCCAACTGCAATGGGTGGCATTAGATACATCACCCGCCTGCTGCTTTAGACAGGAGTTTCCTTGTCTATAAAATGAGGGTGCTATATTTCCCTTGCAACGCTTCAGTGGCCAGATCCCAACTGTCCAAGGAGCTTTGGTGTATGGAGAATACTTTCTACTATTTGTACTTAGTTTAACAATGTGATAAAATTATGGATCTATTAAGTAATATTTTAGAAAAATACCAGTACCTATTATTAAATTAGTAACATTAATCAAACTATGCATTTAAGTATTAAGTAGTCACATGCTCCCAAATAGTTCAAGAACATCACAGGTGAAATATTTTAACAGAGGAAAGTAAATGTATGCAAAGAAAAACAGTAAAGACACATCAAATATCATAATTGTCAAAATGGCTATAAAATATGTTGTTTCACCAACACTTAACCTCTTACTAAAATATTAACACTTTTGTTATTACAAAAATATTAATAATTTGGTTACCAAATTTCTTGTTACCTCTGAGTCAGTTGAGATCTTTATCTTTAAAACCCCCAGGATGCATAAAATTTTACATTAATTTCACTCATTCATTCAACAGGTATTTACTGGAGCCTCACTCTGGGTGAGTGGGATGTCCTTAAGTGCTAGGTCCCTGTCCTGAGGAGCTGTAATGCTCACAGAAAGACAGACAATGATCATCTAAATAAACAAACAGCACACCTATGTAGCAATAAATATGATGAAGAAAAGAAAGTATCATCATAATATAAAGTATCTGAGGGTGAAGCCATTCAGAGACCTAGAGGAGAGTCTTCAAGAAGGTGATGAGGGAGCCAGGAAGAAGACCTAGGATGGGGGAGAAATTCACAGGAGGAAGGAAGAACATGTGCAAAGACCCTAGGAGTGGGAACAGGCATGGGGAAGTAGCCTGGGGCCGGGGGAGCTGGAAAAAAGTGGGCAGGGAAGGGGTGGGGAGGTCCATTCACACACTGGATGTTGGAGGCTTTGTGAGCCACAGTCAGACCATTGGTTAAATCCCTGTCCATGAAGGACACAGGTCTCAGATCAAGAAATTGTTCTATTGCAAAATAAATTGATTCATATAAAGGTCAGATTCAATTTTATACTGTGCCGGCAATATTGATTTGATATGCAATCCTGCAGATTTTCAGGGCATGTTAATTAAATGAATATGAATAGTTAAGATTCAGGAAGTCCTTCTGACTCTGTGCTTATCAAAAGATATTTAAGAAAAGCACAAACCTCTTACAGAAGAAGTAATGTGTGTCTTGTAGAGATCATTAAATTTTTTTAAAAGAAAAAGTTAATTATAAATGAAACTTTGGTGGCAGATTGCCTATATGCTAAAACTTCTCATCAAAAACATCTTAAAAACACCTACAGCTGGGGCTTTCCTGGGGGTCCAGCAGTTAAGAATCTGCCTTGCAGTACGGGGGTGCGGATTCAATCCCTGGTCAAGGAATTAAGCTCCCATGTGTTGGGGAGCAACTAAGCTCCCGTGTCCCACAGCTACCAAAGCCCACATGTGCTGGATGCCACGTGCCACAACTCATCTGTGCACTGCAAAAAAAGATTCTGCATGACGCAGCAAAGATCCTGCATGCTACACCCATGACTCAACACAGCCAAGTAATAAGGAAATACATCAATAAATTTAAAAAGGAAAACAAGTCACAAAAAATTACAAATCCAATTAAAAAAAAAAAAACACCCACAGCACTGTCTATTAGGTTGATTAGAACCCAGGCTTTCACTGGCATAACAGGTGATTAGCCTTCGCTAAAGTTTTAGTATTTCTGCACTTTTAAAACCAGTGAGAACAACAGACTTGGCGTCTCACAGCTGTCTTGGTGCCCATTATTTTCAGGAACCTCCTTCCATTTTCACTGTGCCTTCTCAACCTTCCCAGCACCAGAGACTATGGAAAGAAAACGTTACACCTGCCCCATTCTCTCCCTTACCTAAATTCAGGCGACTGGGGCAAGTGAGCTCAGTCCCAGAGGAGTGGGTAGGGCCAAAACCAAAGTCAGGTTTATTGCCCATCTTCATTTCTATGATCCAACCAAATCTGGAAACTTCTGAAAAGCATTTTCTGTTGTGTAAGTGAGATTAGTATTGGGCATGCCCCACACCCACCACTCCCCACCCCACCTCCACTCCCCACCACCCACACAGCCACCTTTGAAAGTCAAAAAAAAGTAAAAATTGACCCCCTCTGCTTATCATCACCATCTTTCCTCCGTTAGAGCGGTACTTCACCTAAGCTACCTTGACATTTCCTTTCACAGTTGGAGCAGCCTTCAATGCCTATGGCCTAGATATTACTCCAAAAAAGCAAAAACTGATATTTTCAGGGCAGAAGGAATTATCCCAGGAGAGTGAGCCCTGCAGGTACTCACCCCTTCTTTTATTCTGAGGAGAGCTGGACATTAAACAAACACCTCCTCTGGGCTCTCTGGCCAACACCAAGCATCTGTGTGACGTTTCTGTATCACAAATGACTGGATCTCACAACAGCAGCTCAGGGAACAAGTAGAGAACGACTGGACATCCGTGTTCCATGATCCCATAACACAGAAGATCCTAGGCTTCCAGTGAAAATTGGACCATTAAGGCCTCATGAACAAATGCTCTCAGACGCTCCCTCTCAAGAGTTTGGTATCTGTAGTCACCCTGAAGATAAACATAAATAGGATGTACCATTTTAAAGCAATTGTTAGTCATCGTCTGTACTGGGAAGTAATTTATGACCACTTGATAGTTAGGTCTATTTCTGAGAAAATCCCTCTCCCAGCATTCCTGCAGTAACTCTGTCCCCAGCTGTCACTCCAAGGAGGAGATGGACAGATCCCACACGGTGACAGAATCAAGCACCAAGGAGCAAGCGAGTAAGTCTTCAAAGGCTCCTGCCCCCCTCTGTCCACAGTGGCCTCCCTGCCCCGCAAGCCGATCACATTGGAAGTCAAACAGTGAGCACTCAGATCACAGGCATGCCTCCAGATTTGTGTGGCTTCCCCAGGGAGTGGCCGGCTCTGAACTCCTGACAGCTGAACTTGCCCAGGGAGAATGGCTGTGCTTTGATAGCTGGGAAACTCTATATTCAGAGACGCTGTTTTCAGAGATGCCTTATTTGCCCCAACTCTTCTCTCCTGGCAGGGGTGACCTAACTGAAAATAGTCCTTCTAAATCCAAAGGAAAAAGCATGTGACTCCCTGTGACTCACACACATACTCAGAGCTTGAAAGATTTAATTTTATCTTTGATTTAGCTTATCACAGAAATTGGGGCACAAAGATGGCAGCTATAGGTTTCTTGGGGGTACTGTCAAATCCTACAGTCTTTATCATTTTGTCATGTAATTTTAAATATGAGCATTATATTGTTGACTCTAAGATAGGACTAGAGAAGTTGATCAATTCTTTGATCATTTCCAAGCCACACATCACCATCCACCTGATTGGATGCTACTATTGTTACCTATAGGGCTTCCCTGATAGCTCAGTTGGCAAAGAATCTGCTTGCAATACAGGAGACCCCAGTTCAATTCCTGAGTCAGGAAGATCTGCTAGAAATGGGATAGGCTACCCACTCCAGTATTCTTGGGCTTCCCTTGTGGCTCAGCTGGTAAAGGATTCACCTGCAATGCAGGAGACCTGGGTTCAATTCCTGAGTTGGGAAGATCCCCTGGAGAAGGGTAAGGCTACCTACTCCAGTATTCTGGCCTAGCAGATTCCATGGAGTCCATGGGGTCAAAGAGCTGGACACAACTGAGTGCCTTTCACTTTCACATTGTTACCTATAAGGTGAAAATTGCGATGCAAAGGCTAAACCCAGGATGGCGTGAGTCTGAGTTTGCTGCACTTGCACAATGCATTGCCTGTTGAGAATCTTTGTATTAGTTTTCTGTTGCTGAATAATAAGTTACCACACACGCCATCGCTCACAAGAACATACATTTATTATCTCACAATTTCTGTGAATGTGGAATCAGTGTTCTGTGCTCAATCTCTCACAGAACTACATTAGGAGATCAACCGGGTTTCATGGTTATCCAGAAGCTTGACTGGGAAAGAACCCACATCTGGGCTCATTTAGGTTATTGGCAGAACTCACCTCCTTGCTTCTGTAGAGCTCGTGGCAGTTTGCTTCATCATAGCCAGCAGGAGAGTGAAAGCTACCTGCTTAGGGTTTCTGTAGTTGGCATTACATAAACATGACGCTGATAGCTCAGCTGGTAAAGAATCCACCTGCAATGCAGGAGACTCCGATTTGATTCCTGGGTCAGGAAGATCCGCTGAAGAAGGGATAGGCTACACACTCCAGTATTCTTGGGCTTCCCTTGTAGCACAGCTGATAAAGAATCTGCCTGCAATATGGGAGACCTGGGTTCAATCCCAGGTTTGGGAAGATCCCTTAGAGAAGGGAAAGGCTACCCACTCCAGTATTCTGGCCTGGAGAATTCCATGGACTATATAGACCATGGGGTTGCAAAGAGTCAGACACAACTGAGTGACTTTCACTTTCAATCATGAAGTAATGCCCCATCATGGTTGCTAAATCATGTAACATAACCATTGGACAGGTGACATCCCATGACCTTTGCCATATAACGTAACACAGAAGTGTGAACACGGCATCCTTTCACCTCTGTCAAGTTCTGTTGGTTAACAGCAAGGCACAGGTCCTGACAAGGCTCATGGCGAGCGGACCACACAGAGGCATGAGCACCAGGAGGCCAGAGGCACTGAGGGGCCACTCAAAGGCCTCTCCACTCTGATCCTCACCGTCCCTCCTGCTACAGAATGTGTTTACTCCAGCCCAGGGTTCCCATCTCATCCTGTTAGAGCATCGTCTCAAGTTAAATCGGGGTCAGGTATAGACAAAGGTCTTGGGGGGCTGTCTATTAGGCACAGCTACGAGGGCACAGTTCT
The DNA here is from genome assembly GCF_002263795.3 of Bos taurus. Classification (NCBI taxonomy): domain Eukaryota; kingdom Metazoa; phylum Chordata; class Mammalia; order Artiodactyla; family Bovidae; genus Bos; species Bos taurus. The sequence goes on along the minus strand of NC_037340.1, from coordinate 2,668,414 downwards.
CCATCTGTGCAGCTGTGAACCTACAGAGACAAACTGTGTGCCCCCAGCCCTCCCAACACTTGCTTGTGGACTGGGCATAGAATAATCGTCATAGACATTTGGGTTCAAAATAGGAGAAACAGAAGACTAAAAGGCGTCCCTAGTCCAGTACTGCTGAGAAATCCAACCTGGTAGATGGTAGGAGTTCCTTGATTCAGTTTCAAGCTTGGGAATAATCCTCTGTGGCTCAGGCCGCACTCTCTGAGTCTTGATTCTGCCCTCTTTTCCCATGAAAATAGCCCGTGTTTGCAGTTGAGAGTTTTATCAGCCTGTTTCCTACTGGGACCTCTGAAAATCTGCTTTCAGAGAAACTGCTCTGGCAGTTTCCTTCTTCCAAGCCACCAGGAGAGTGCAAGCTACCTGCTTGGAGTCATATATATTTATCGTAACACAATTATGAAGTGATGGTTATGTTATGATTATTCAGGTTTCTCTGAAAGCCTCCTATCATAATATCTCAGTCTTTGCAGTTCAAGCTTCCAGGGTTGTTTTTGTTTTTAAGTGTGGACCATTTTTAAAGTCTTGATTGAATTTGTGACAATATGCTTCTGTTTTATATTTGGATTTTTGGCCATGAGGCATGCAAGATCTTAGCTCCTAGACCAGGAATAGAATCCCTGCCTCCTGCATTGCAAAACAAAGTCTTAACCACTGGACCACCAGGAAAGTCCCAGCAGTGTTTCTATTGAAGCAGTTTTTGAAGAACTTTGTAGACTTTGTGTGGTTGTCACTGTGGTTGCCTCCATTAGGCACATATGTAGAGCTATACCCACAGATACTGTTATGATAAACCATCCCATACCTCAGCCTCTCCTGAGATGACTGATGGGCACTGCCTTTAGGTTTTCTAGAAGTTCTGTGGTTTGACCGAGAAGATCTATGGGGCACACCCTTAATTTCCGCAGAAGGCTCTCTGTGTGACTGCGTCTTTCTGGTTTGTAACAAAGTGTTGGTGGTACAACTTTTCTCACCTTTGCCATCTAGAGAGGCTGAGAATCTTTTAAGTCATGAAATTCTTTTTCCCTTTTTTTAAAAAGAGTTCTTCCTTCAATGCATCTCTCTCCTCTTGCATTTTACCATAAGCAGAAAGAAGAAACCAGGCAGCACTTACCACATTTTCCTTGAAAATCTCTGTAGATACGTCATGAAATTTATCATATAGTTTCTGCTTTCCACATAACTCCAAAAGACAGTTTTTCCAAACTTTCCACCAGTACACAGCAAAAATTCCCTTCGTCCAATTTCCAATAACATGTTGCTCTGGAGGTGATGGAATTCCAGCTGAGCTATTTCAAATCCTAAAAGATGATGCTGTTAAAGTGCCACACTCAATATGCCAGCAAATTTGGAAACTCAGCAGTGGCCACAGGACTGGAAAAGATCAGTTTTCACTCCAATCCCAAAGAAAGGCAATGCCCAAGAATGTTCAAACTACTGCACAATTGCATTCATCTCACACACTAGCAAAATAATGCTAAAAATTCTCCAAGTCAGGCTTTAACAGTACATGAACCATGAACTTCCAGATGTTCAAGCTGGATTTAGAAAAGGCAGAGAGGAACCAGAGATCAAATTTCTAACATCCACTGAATCATCGAGAAAGCAAGAGAGTTTCAGAAAAACATCTACTTCTGCTTTATTGACTATGCCAAAGCATTTGACTGTGTGGACACAACAAACTGTGGAAAGTTCTTCAAGAGATGGGAATACCAGACCACCTGACCTGCTCCTGAGAAATATGTATTCAGGTCAAGAAGAAACAGAACCGGACATGGAACAACAGACTGATTCCAAATCAGGAAAGGAGTACGTCAAGGCTGTATATTGTCACCCTGCTTATTTCACTTCTATGCAGAGTACATCATGAGAAACACTGGGCTGGATGAAGCACAAGCTGGAATCAAGATTGCCAGGAAAAATATCAAAAACCTCAGATACGCAGATGACACCACCCTTGTGGCAGAAAGTGAAGAGGAACTAAAAAGACTCTTGATGAAAGTGAAAGAGGAGAGTGAAAAAGCTGGCTTAAAGCTCAACATTCAAAAAATGAAGATCATAGCATCCAGTCCCATTACTTCATGACAAATAGATGGGGAAACAGTGGCTGACTTTATTTTGGGGGCTCCAAAATCACTGCAGATGGTGAGTGCAACCATGAAATTAAAAGACGCTTACTTCTTGGAAGAAAAGCTATGACAAACCTAGACAGCATATTTAAAAGAAGAGACATTACTTTGCCGACAAATGTCCATTTAGTCAAAGCAATGGTTTTTCTAGTAGTCATGCATGGATGTGAGAGCTGGACCATAAAGAAAGCTGAGTGCCAAAGAATTGATGCTTCTGAACTGTGGTGTTGAAGATTCTTGAGGGTCCCTGGACTGCAAGGATATCCAACCAGTCCATCCTAAAGGAAATCAGTCCTGAATATTCATTGGAAGGACTGAGCTGAAGCTGAAGCTGTAATACTTTGGTCACCTGATGCAAAAAATGGACTCATTTGAAAAGACCCTGATGCTGGGAAAGATTGAGGGCAGGAGGAGAAGGGGACAACAGAGGGTGAGATGGTTGGATTGCATCACTGATTCAGACTTGAATTTGAGCAAGCTCTGGGAGTTGGTGATAGACAGGGAAGCCTGGTGTGCTGCAGTCCATAAGGCTGCAAAGATTCGGACACGACTGAGTGACTGGACTGAATTGTTTCTCATTTGTTTCTGTGCCCTCAACGTCCACCTTGTCCAAGTCCAGATTCTAGTAAGAAGTCATGGCAAGTTAGACTATTTTCTACCATATTCCTCAGCATCCCTCCAGCCTCCACCCACTTCTGTTTGCAAAATCCCTGTGTTGTTATGGATTTAATCCCCTCTAAAAGCCACATGCTGAAGCCCCTACCCACAGTGTGATTTTATTTGGTAATAGGATCTTTAAGGGAGGTAGTCAAGATTAAATGAGGTTGTCAGGATGCATCCTAATCTGATAGGACTAGGGTCCTTACATAGAGAGGGGAGAATGCCACGGATGCCTAAGTGCACACAGGCAAGTCTGTTTGCAAGACAAGGTCAGCAGCCTGAGAAGAAGCAACCCTGGGTATTCCTGGATCTCAGACTTCCAGCTTCCAGAACTGTGGGAAATAAATGTCTATTGGTTAAGCCACCGGCCTATGGTACCTTATTATGTCAGCCCTAGCAAACATTCAGGTTTTAGGTATTTGTTACAGCAGCATCCCACTTCCATGCACCAGAATTTATACTCATCATTGCTATGTAGTAAATTATTGTAAACTTTCCAGCTTCCACTAGCACAAGAGAGAAGCCAAGAGAAGGTGTGTTAGTGAACACGCCAGTTGCTTGTGGGCAACTGGGGTTCAGACCCCCTGGGGCTGCCTGCCAAGGGAAGTGATTTCATAGGACACAGCTACAAGTGTGTCTCCATGGTGCAGGGAAGCTGGGCTGTCTGTCCACCAACTCCATCTGTTCCCTGGTTGCAAGCTGCTCACAAGAGTCTACTGCTCTGCGAAGCCGCTTCAGTCATGTCCGACTCTGTGCGACCCCATAGACGGCAGCCCACTAGGCTCCTCTGTCCCTGGGATTCTCCAGGCAAGAATACTGGAGTGGGTTGCCATTTCCTTCTCCAATGCATGAAAGTGAAAAGTGAAAGTGAAGTCTCTTGGTCGTGCCTGACTCTTAGTGACCCCATGGACTGCAGCCTGCCAGGCTCCTCCATCCATGGGATTTTCCAGGCAAGAGTACTGGAGTGGGTTGCCATTGCCTTCTCCAGCTCACAGGAGTCAATTCCTGGCAAAATATAGCCTCCCCACGTGTGACCAAGCCTTCCCCAGCAGCCAGAAGACCCCTTCAGGTAGAGACTCGAGCAGCCGTCAGCATGGACAGGCAATGGCTGCAGGGGGCCTCCGAGGTGGATTTTGTAATGGCGCAGCAGAGGAGGCAGCTGCTGTCAGCATTAACATCAGCTTTCACATCTTCAGCAAATGTTTTTTGTGGACCTACTGTGTTCTTGGCAGTGAAGTGCTAGAGAAAGACAATGTACGGTCCCCATCTCTACAGGCACACACTCTAGTCAGGGATAGATTTATAAATACAGATAAAATAAAATAAATGTTACAATAGTGTATCTAACTCTTAATGGAAGATTACATAAACACTTTGTTATGAAATCTTTGAGAATGGAATTACTTCCTAGAAAATGCAAGGAAGGTGTGATTTGGGGATTTTGAAAGATCATAATCTTTTGTCATGCTGAAAGCCCATGGGGTCACAAAGAGTCAGACACAACTTAGTGACTGAACAACAACAACATCAAATGAAAGGAAGGGCTCCCCAGGTGACTCAGTGGTAAAAGAATCCTCCTGCCAATGCAGAAGACGTGCATTTGATCCCTGGGTTGGGAAGATGCCCTGAAAAAGGAAATGGCAACCCACTCCAGTATTGCCTGAGAAATCTCATGGACAGAAGAGCCTGGCAGCTACATAGGATTGCAGAGTCAGACACAACCTAGCAAGTGAACAACAGCAACAACGAAAGGATATACCTTAGAGAAAAACATAAATTTACAAACAGTCGGTGAGATCATCTTGCTGAGGAGCCCTCTGAATCCAGACTTTCCAAAATAAACCCCAGATCTTGGTTCTGCCCATTCTAGATGCTTGACCTTGTGCAAGTTACTTGCCTTCTGTGTGCCTCAGTTAAAAGTAGATATAACACTACTGCCTCATAATGCCAAAGGGTCGAATGCATTTAAAATATTAGTATGAGGGCTGAAGAGTTGAATACATTTAAAATATTAGTGATCAATAAATTTTAAAATAAAATAAACCCAATGATCTCAAGTACAAAGTATAATGACAGTTGCCTTTTTAGGATAAAAAAATTTGTATATTGTTTTCTTTTTTGAATTTTGAATTTTATTTTTATTTTATACTGGAGTATAGTTGATGTACAATGTTCCGTTAGTTTCGGGTGTACAGCAAAGTTATTCAGCTTTTCATATACGTATATCCATTCTTTTTCAGATTATTTTCCCACATAGATTATTACAGAATATTAAGGAGAGCTACCTGTGCTGTACAGTCGGTCCTTGTTGACTACTCTGTACATAGTAGTGTGTAAATATTAATCTCAAACTCCTAATCTGTCCCTCTCCTCCCACTTTTCCCCTTCTGTAACCAAAGTTTGTAGGAGAAAAATAATTTTGAGTTTGATTTCTCTCACAATCAAAAAATCAAGGGCTACCTGTGTATGTTTCAACTGTATAGATAACTCAGTAGCTTTATAAACTGTGAGTTTTCAGGAGTTGGTCAGTTTTAACAGCAAAAGACCCCAGATCTCTGTCACTCAGGGGTGCTTTCACATGTGCGTTTCCTCGGGGCAGGCTCCTAATGGCGTCTTCCATCTAAGAGCTGCAGGATACTGTAGGGCCTTCCACAGGAAGCAGGAGCTGGAGAAGCGATGGTCCCCCAGGGCATCTGTAACATCAGCCGGCCCCGCCACCGTCTTTCATAGATTGTCAACCTTTATTCTGAGAGGCCCCATCTGCTGGTGACTCCAAGCCATAGTCACTTCCTGCGGGCTGCAGAGGTGGGAAGTGGGTGGGTTTTCTTTTTAGCAGCACAAGAGAGACTCATAAAAACAGGTTTCTCCAAAGCTTCAGTATCCTAAAGCCAGATCCTGTATGTATGAAGCAGGAAGCTGGAGAAGTTAGCAGAGTGGAATAAAATCTTCTCCAAAAATGAAACTCCCTGGTGTTATTTTATTCAAATCAGCAAATGTGATCCCCTGGGAAATAATTTTTAATAACCTTTCATTATTTTCAGCCTATTAAAGTTAATCCTTACTCATCACAAGTAGATTAGTAAATAAAGAAAACTACAGAAAGAAAGTCCTACCATGTCGCCACTGCTGAATTCTGATGTACTTTGTTCCATCATCTTAAAACACACAGCCACCCATGGAAAAGCGAGATTGATTGCAATGTTTCAGTTCAGTTCAGTCACTCAGTCATGTCCGACTTTTTGCGCCCCCATGAACCGCACCACTCCAGGCCTCCTTGTCCATCACCAACTCCCAGAGTTTACCCAAACCCATGTCCATTGTGTCGGTGATGCCATCCAACCATCTCATCCTCTGTTGACCCCTCCTCCTCCTGCCCTCAATCTTTCTCAGCATCAAGGTCTTTTCCAATGAGTCAGCTCTTCGCATCAGGTGGCCAAAGTATTGAAGTTTCAGCTTCAACATCAGTCCTTCCACTGAACACCCAGGACTGATCTCCTTTACGATGGACTGGTTGGATCTCCATGCAATTCAAGGGACTCTCAAAAGTCTTCTCCAACACCACAGTTCAAAAGCATCAATTCTTCGGCACTCAGCTTTCTTTATAGTCTGTCACATCCATACATGATTACTGGAAAAACTATAGCCTTGACTAGATGGACCTTTGTTGACAGTCTCTATTTTTTAATATGCTGTCTAGGTTAGTCATAACTTTCCTTCCAAGGAGAAAGCCTCTTTTTAATTTCATGGCTGCAATCACCATTTGCAGTGATTTTGGAGACCAATAAAATTAAGTCAGCCACTGTTTCCCCATCTATTTGCCATGAAGTGAAGGGACCAGATGCCATGATCTTTGTTTTCTGAATGTTGAGCTTTAAGCCAACTTTTTCACTCTCCTCTTTCACTTTCATCAAGAGGCTTTTTAGTTCTTCTTCACTTTCTGCCATAAGGGTGGTGTCATCTGCATATCTGAGGTTATTGATACTTCTCCCAGCAATCTTGATTCCAGCCTGTGCTTCCTCCAGCCCAGCATTTCTCATGATGTACTCTCCATATAAGTTAAATAAGCAGGGTGACAGTATACAGCCTTGACATACTCCTTTTCCTATTTGGAACCAGTCTGTTGTTTCATGTCCAGTTCTAACTGTTGCTTCCTGACCTGCATTCACGTTTCTCAAGAGGAAGGTCAGGTGGTCTGGTATTTCCATCTCTTTCAGAATTTTCCACAGTTATTGTGATCCACACAGTCAAAGGCTTTGGCATAGTCAATAAAGCAGAAATAGATATTTTTCTGGAACTCTCTTGCTTTTTCAATGATCCAGCGGATGTTGGCAATTTGATCTCTGGTTCCTCTGCCTTTTCTAAAACCAGCTTGGACATCAGGAAGTTCACGGTTCATGTATTGCTGAAGCCTGGCTTGGAGAATTTTGAGCATTTCTTTACTAGTGTGTGAGATGAGTGCAATTGTGTGGTAGTTTGAGCATTCTTTGGCATTGCCTTTCTTTGGGATTGGAATGAAAACTGACCTTTTCCAGTCCTGTGGCCACTGCTGAGTTTTCCAAATATACTGGCATATTGAGTGCAGCACTTTCACAGCATCATCTTTTAGGATTTGAAATAGCTCAACTGGAATTCCGTCACCTCTACTAGCTTTGTTCATAGTGATGCTGTCTAAGGCCCACTTGACTTCACATTCCAGGATGTCTGGCTCTAGATGAGTGATCACACCATCGTGATTATCTGGATCATTAAGATCTTTTTTGTACAGTTCTTCTGTGTATTCTTGCCACCTCTTCTTAATATCTTCTGCCTCTGTTAGGTCCATACCATTTCTGTCCTTTATTGAGTCCAGTGATTATGCAGCTTTTATTTTAATTTTTTCACCTAATGCAGCAGTTCCCAAACTTTCTTGGTCCACAGCACCAGTGACTCTAGCATCTCAGTAATTTTGTCACAGCACCCCTTAGGCAAAAAGCAATCATTAATCATTTATTTATTAAATACATAGTTCAATCCAAACAGCTCAAGTATTTATGTCCTAACAAAGAGTGGGCTTTCTGGTGGCTCAGACTGTAAAGAATCCACCTGCAATGTAGATAAAAACAAGTAGTACACAAAGTTCGCACACTTTATGTCATTCTTTTTGAAAGCATTTAGTGGCTGCGCTGAGTCTCCTCTGCAGGGTGCAGGCTTTCTAGTTGTGGTGCGTGATTCCTCACTGCGGTGGCTTCTCTTGTTGTGGAGCATGGACTCCAGAGCACAGGAGTCTTCCTAGACCAGGAATCGAAACTGTGTCCCCTGCATTGGCAGGCAGACTCTTAACCAGAGGACCGCCCAGGAAGCCCTTCTGCCATTCTTAAAGAAGCACTGATGCAAACGCGCAGGTCTGCTGGGCACTGCGTCGTCTTCAGCCTCAGAAGCAGACTGCAGCCCTCAGTCCCTCACCCTCTGTTCCTCTTCCACGGTAATTTCACATAGAGTCTCCTGTTTTTGTTGTGACAACTGCCAGACGTGCAGCTTTACATTCAGTGATGTCATCAACAGGCTTGTAGCCCAATCGAGTGTTACAAGGCATCATATCATATATACAGTATTTGGATGAATGGTGAAAAATATGTTTGTTATTATAACCATGCACAAATAAAAACTATTATAATAAAAAGTCTTGTTAACTATTTTTTTAAAAAAAGATTAAGCATTGCTGATGCCTTTGAAATTTAAAATATCTTACCACACTTGTGAGAGTTCACAGTCTCTGAGACACTTGGATATACAGTTTGGGAACCATGAACCCGACACATTGTTACATTCGTTTTCTGCAATATTATTTCCAGTGGCCATATTAGGACAGATACAGCAAGATTTGGAAACCTGCCTGTTGTTGGAAATGTATGTTGATTGCTAGTTTATTTTTTTATTGATAAGTTCTTTATCTTCAAAAGGGTAGGAAGTTCTGTACAAGTGACATTTCTGAGTGCACAGTTAACACCTGGAGTTACTTGGCTTGTTTACACTCTCACCTTGCAGTTTCAGAGCCTAATTAACTGGTAGCACCTGCAGTCTTAAGTGCTGTGATTTTCTGTCCTCCACATCCTATGGTCTTCATGGTTTGTTGGTGATTTGGCTTTAGGAACAATGAGCCTAAAACAGGAAGCAGTTTTGTAACCCATCTGCCCTGCTTCATGTTTCCAAGTTGACAACTAAAAATAAAGCTAAGAAGTTGACAAGACTTTGTGAATTAGTGACAACTGGAGAGAAGTTAACCTAAAACACAGAAAATAATGCAGGCAGGTTTAAAAAAATGGTCAAATTCCAAAAACTGATTTTGGGTAGCTTCACACCAAAAACCTGGGCTCACAGTATCTCCTACCCCGTTGGTGAGCTTGTCTCAACAAGAAAAACGTTAATGAGCTACTCAGCTTTCTGCTTCTCTCCTTGGCAGTTTTATAGGCAATAGTTCAGGTTGGGAGTCTGAACTCCCCATGTCAGATTGATAGATCCCTGCCGTATGCTGGGTTAACATTCCCTAAGCTCCAAACTACATATTTCTGCCTTTTAAAGTTATTATGTAGGTCAAGTCAAAGAAGAAAGAAAGAAAAGCAAAAAGGTGGTCATGGTTGGGGTAATAATTGTAGAAGTGGTTGGTGGAGGTGGGGGGTGGGGGGTGGACAGTAGTAATAATCCTTTGACTGTTTTTAACTTTTATTTACTTGGCTGCACCAGGCCTTAGTTGTGGCCCGTGGGATCCAGTTCCATGACCAGGGCTCAAACCAGACCCCTGCACTGGGAGCAAGGAGTCTTAGCCACTGGGCCACCAGGGGAATCCCAGTAATATTTTTTAAAACATCGATGAAAGGCTCCATGTAGATAGAAAAGGCCCACAACTATTTTAAGCACAGTTAGAAAGTTCAGTGTGTACAAACCAGTGTGGATATTAGGTACATGTGTTCCTTGCTTCCAGATCTGTTGCTAGCATGGTTTTCTCTGTGGGATATGAACTTCTGGGGATCAGGGCTGGAGTTCATTGTACTAACACATTTGAAAAGACATGACCTCATCTGAGCCTTCGTGGGGGCAGGTATGTCTGTCTTGGTTTACAGATGGGAAATCTGGGCTCAGAGCACAAAGAACTCCACACCCGCTACACAATCATCATGTGGTAGAGCTGGAACTTGAAAACTGGGTTTAGGACAATGGTAATTGCTAAGGGTATAGCTGCACTGATAGCATATTACAAGGCACAGATGTGTGGAGAAGCAGAGACTTCAATCATCAAGGAAACAGATAAGTTGGAAGAAGCTCTGTTTGCTTTATCTCTACAGAATTTCCACCCAGTCAGTCCTGGGCATTGCATGAAAAGTCTTCCTGTAAACACCTTCCAAGTGTTCACATGCTCTTGATTTCTGATTTCTTTGCTGTGTCGATACCTTTATTAGGTTTTCAACATTTCATTTGTTCGTCGTGCTGGGCGTTGCATGGTGCTTGCTGAGATGTGAAATGTGCACTCGTGGCTGTGATATGGACAACTAGCTAAACCTAAGATTCTTATAGAATTGGACCAAATTTTAATTTCCTGATATAATTCTCCTATGCCTTATTTCTTTTTAATGGCAAAAATTCTCTATTTCTGCCAAATCACAAGAGAGGTACACTTAAGTGTCTCTCTAGGATTGTGACTTTTAATATACTTTCTTGTAACATATTTATTCTCTGATGCTAAATTTCAGATGAAGAGTTAAGTTAAACTTTTTCTTGACTACAGGACATTGGAGAAGGAAATGGCAACCCACTCCAGTATTCTTGCCTGGAGAATCCAATAGACAGAGGAGCCTGGACAGCTATAGTACATGGGGTTGCAAAGAGGCAGACATGACTGAGTGACTAACATACACAGGACGTACTCTGGAATGGGATTGCTGGGCCATAAGCTTATGGAACAACAGACTAGTTCCAAATAGGAAAAGGAGTACGTCAAGGCTGTATATTGTCACCCTGCTTATTTAATTTATATGCAGAGTACATCATGAGAAACGCTGGGCTGGAAGAAGCACAAGCTGGAATCAAAATTGCTGGGAGAAATATCAATAACCTCAGATATGCAGATGACACCACCCTTATGGCACAAAGAGAAGAGGAACTAAAAACCCTCTTGATGAAAGTGAAAGTGGAGAGTGAAAAAGTTGGCTTAAAGCTCAACATTCAGAAAACTAACGTCATGGCATCTGGTCCCATCACTTTATGGGAAATAGATGGGGAAACAGTAGAAACAGTGTCAGACTTTATTTTTCTGGGCTCCAAAATCACTGCAGATGGTGAGTGCAGCCATGAAATTAAAAGACGCTTACTTCTTGGAAGAAAAGTTATGACCAACCTAGATAGCATATTCAAAAGCAGAGTCATTACTTTGCCAACAAAGTTCATCTAGTCAAGGCTATGGTTTTTCCAATGGTCATGTATGGATGTGAGTTGGACTGTGAAGAAAGCTAAGTGCCAAAGAATTGATGCTTTTGAACTGTGGTGTTGGAGAAGACTCTTGAGAGCCCCTTGGACTGCAAGGAGATCCAACCAGTGCATTCTAAAGGAGATCAGCCCTGGGTGTTATTTGGAAGGAATGATGCTGAAGCTGAAACTCCAGTACTTTGGCCACCTCATGCGAAGAGTTGACTCATTGGAAAAGACCCTGATGCTGGGAGGGATTGGGGGCAGGAGGAGAAGGGGACGACAGAGGATGAGATGGCTGGATGGCATTGCCGACTCGATGGGCATGAGTTTGAGTGAACTCCAGGAGTTGGCGATGGACAGAGAGGCCTGGTGTGCTGCAATTCATGGGGTCGCAAAGAATCGGACACGACTGAGTGACCGAACTGAACTGAACTGAACTGAAGGGCTTTCCATATGGCCCTACTGGTAAAGAACCCACCTGCCAATTCAGGAGACATAAGAGACATGGGTTTGATCCCTGGGTCAGGAAGATCCCCTGGAGGAGGGCATGGTGATCCACTTCAGTATTTTTGTCTGGAGAATCCCATGGACAGAGGAGCTTGGTGTGCTATAGTCCATGGGGTCACAAAAGTGTCAGACATGACTGAACAATAACACTTTCACTTTTTTTCACTTTTCATCATGACTCATATGCTTGATTTTATTTCTGCTATATTGGTGTTTTATTTAACGTACATTTTTATTTTTTTCTTTCACTTATTTTCTGGCTAATTGACATCACTGCTTCTCATTTGTTAATTTGAAGTCCCATAAATGAATTCTCCCCTTTCTCTGCTTTTGGAATCAGATACCTCCTTTCTTACTATACTGTGTAAACCAAATCCCAACCAATTCCCCCAGTAAGATATACTGTGTCCCCTCAAAGATGCTATATTTACTCCCTATCCTGTGCTCTCATAGGACATGTAGAAAACTTCCACCTCTTCCTCTCCTTCCCCCTTATCCATTCGATAAGGATTTGCATCACTAGGCAGCCCACCAGTTTTTCTACTGAGACATCCTCAATGCCCAGCCTTGCTTGGCCAGCTGCCCACGGCCCTCAAGAGCCATTTAGAGAGAAGGAGGCAGGCTGGCACTGAGCACGGAGAGGAAGTGGGCAGTGTCTGGGTCCTCATGCTTCCGAATCCTCCTCTATGCTCCTCCACTCTGTCCTTCCAGAGAGACCTGAATGCAAGTCTCCATTCTTCCATGTCAGGGTATCTTGTTTCAACAAATGCCTGCCATGTGCCAAGCTGCATGCACCTTGCTGGGGACACAGGAGTGGGTAACTTAGGCATGAGCCCTTCCAAGAACATTTACTCCAGAGGGGAGATAATTGCAGATATGTCCAGAGGTGGAGCTGTAGAAGGCTGCCTGCAGCACCAGGGTGTCCTTCCCACATTTCTGCTCTCTGCGTCCACCTCAGTGTCACGACAAACACCCTGCCCTGTTGGGTTCACTCTGAAGGTGTCCATTTCACTCCAGTTCATCTTGGACAGAGTTTACCAAGTGCATCCGAACAAAGGTGGCCAAGATGATGGAGAGTCTAGGACGGAGGCTGTTTGACAGCTGCTTGGTAAAGAATCCACCTGCAATGCAGGAGACCCACGTTGATCCCTAGGTCAGGAAGATTCCCCTGGAGAAGGACATGGCAATCCACTCCAGGATTCTTGCCTGGAGAATCCCCTGATCAGAGGAGCCTGGTGGGCTACAGTCCATGGGGTCACAAAGAGTCAGACATGACTGAAGTGACTAACACTTTCACTTTTTGAGAGCACTGGTGATCTTCAGTCAAAGACTCCAGGGAGGCAGGATATGCTGGCTTTCTTCAATTGATGAGTGGCTGCCCCACAAAGGAGAATTCAGGATCCTCTAAAATCCCCAGGAAGGAAATGCGGGAGGAGCTAAGGAGAGCAGGCAGAGAGGCCTCAGTGCTGTAGTCCTCTGTCGGTGGACGAAGCTGCCTAGTGCTGGCCCAACTACACACACAGGCGGGACCTGCATGCAGATGAGGCAGTGGTGAGACCAGGAGGACCGGAGGAGGGACGTGTGGGCACCTGGGGTCTCGGAAGCTGAGGACGCCCGGAAACGGGAGAGTGGGGAGGGTGGAAAGGGAAGGGCGGGGGGTCTGAGAGGTATGACCGCAGTTCAAGGAGAAGTCAGCAAAGAGTGGAATTGCTTTTCAATTATATCTTTACAAATCCTGGGGCACATCTAAATTGCCTAAGGTTGGATACATCCATGCTTTCTTTTTCCCAATTTTTTTTTTCCTTCTCTTCTCTGGTCCACCCACAGTAAAACAATAATTAAGAATAGAGTTTATCTGCTTACCTCTTTTCAAAACCTTAGTCCTGAAACATATGCTATGTCATAAAATATTCATTCATTTGAACTTTCTTTAATTTACTTGTAACATTCTCTTTATAGAACAAGGCCTGTCACAAGGCAGGTGCTCAATAAATATTTAATGATTGAATTCATCCTCTCGAGCCCATAATAGTTCGTCATATGTATCAACATATGCCCCAGCAATAACACCTGGTCGAGGATCTTATATAAAATACTGCAGCCACGTGAGGTAGAGCAATTTCTTCAATCAGATTATAACGTAGTAGGCTAATAAAATTTGGGAAACTCATGATTTTTTTTTTTTTATCCATATACAAGAAGTAACTTGTATACTTCATTTAGCTCATCTGTTGAACTTGTATTACTGCATTACGCAAAGCTTCACTTTTGATGGGCCCAAGCTCTGGGCATTCCTAAGAGTATGCTGCCATCTGCTGGGACTGGGGTCACATTACAAACCCACGCGTCTTTTGTATCCTTACAAAAAGCTTGTTTTTCATTATATTATTAATATGAAGCTCAATTGAAGGTTACTTGCATAATTTCTTTCGATGGCCTTGACCTTCTCTTCCATGGTGCAGCTTCAATTTCAGGACCCAGTTTAGAGGTTTAACAGTCTCTTTGATAATTTGACCATAAAACTTCTTTAAATTTTCACTTTTTGTTTTCCATGATTTGGTAGAAAAGCCATTGAAACAAGCTGGATTCCTGGCTCCTAGTCTGGTCCCTGCAAATTGAATAAATAGCCTCAGTTTCCTTCTAGGTGTCGTTCAGTCACCAAGTCATGTCTGACTCCTTACGACCCCATGTACTGAGGCAGTTTCCTTATTTTTCAGCAAAGGGTTTCATCATTTGCTGTGTTTAATGCCACCTCATGCCAGCACACCAACTGACAATGTAGAAAAATCATCTGAGAAGAGTTTCTTAAAATACTAATTTCCAAAGTCCAGTCTCCAGAGTTCAATTCAGTGTCTTTGAGAACTACCGAATTAACAGATGTTTTCTGTTGATTCCAGGTTTAAATTCTGGTTTTATGAAGAAAGATGCTATGGCACCATCTAGTGGTTCCAAACAGTTTGTACAGCCTCAAGTTGAGAGTTAGGCTGAAGGGATGAAGCAGTGGAGGCCCCTGGAATTTCATCTTGCTACGTCTAATATGGATATACTGAAGCATTAACTTGTCAGTGTTTCCAGTTAAAAATGCAATAAAATTTGCATTGAATTAGTGAAGTCAATGCTGTCACAAGATAAGTCAGTGTTATCTTGGAACTCACTTGGAATAGTTGGACAGCTATCCCATTGATTTATGAGTTAGGCTTTTTTTCTGAACTCAATTATGCCTTTCAACCTTGTTGTATCTGAACCACACACAGTTGAGGTGGTCCAACGTTTTGCAAATATCTGTATTTTTACACACAACTTTGGGGACCTTCCTAGGTGCTGCAGTGGTAAACCATCCACCTGCTAATGCAGGAGACTCAAGAGATGAAGGTTCGATCCCTGGGTCAGGAAGATCCTCTGGAGTAGGAAATGGCAACCCATTCCTGTATTCTTGCCTAGAAAATCCCATGAACAGAGGAGCTGGTGGGCTGCAGTCCACAGGGTCACAAAGAGTCGGACACAACTTAGCAACTGAGCACGCACACACAATTGGAAGACCAGAATGAAGGAATGAAAGACTTCTGCAGAGGAAAATGCAATTTCTCACTCCACCCTATTCCTATTGGTGATGAGCAGCAGACTGCCAAGGAATCCAGCAGCTTTCCTCCACCACCTGCCACCCACCCTGGACTTCTAGCCTTAGTTTCTAACTTCCCACAGAAAGCTAAGTTTATCAGGCTCATCAGAGAAGGAGACATAGTTTTCTTGGGTTACAGGCCTTGTCTGGGCAGTGAATCCTCTTTGTACCATAAAGCCCTACTTCCCGGAATACAGGCCACAGACAAGCAGCTTTGGATCCCCTGGGAGCTTGTTAAATGCAGAATCTCAGGCTCATCCAAGACCTTCTGAACCAGAATCTGTATTTCAACAAGATGCCCAGGTCACACGCACGATAAAGTTTAAGAAGCACTGGAGAACACAGAGGTTTTAGCCAGAGAATTCCGATTCACTTCTCAATGTGTTGCTTCTCTTTGCTGCATTCCCAGGGGCATTAACTAGTCTGGAAGCGTGGGCACCAGGCAGCTGTGGCTTTGGCATCAGAATCTGCCACTGATGGCCACTGTTATGGGCAGCTCCTTCATCACTCTCTGCCTCCAGTCCCTGGCTGTTATATGGGGGCTGTGATTCCTGCTTCGAGAGTCGCAGGCTAAGGTGTCTAAAGCACCTGGCCCAGTACCTTCCTCACAGTCTCCCTTGAATATCCATTCCTTTCTCCACCGACCCAGCCCTGCTTCTGGTGAAAATGTACTTGAGTGTAGTTTCAGCATGGCATTGTTCTTTGATACTTTTCCTGAAGAGGCGGTGTCTAACTTCCCTCCCCTCATCTCAGGCTGGGTTCTGACTCCCTGGTGCCCAGGGGAATTTGGGGGAAGTGCCACCACGGGACTAAAGGATGAGGACAGGCCCTGCAGCTCCCACCTGGTTCTCTCAGAATGCTGTTTCTGGGAGAAGCCGGGCAAGGTGTGAGAAACCACCACACTGGCAAGACTTGTGGGTGCTCAGAGAGCCTGCAGAGCTCCAAGCCCAGAGTTGCCCCCAGCTGCCACATGAGTGAGCCTCTCGGATGCCCAGTCCCAGGCCTGCATCCCCAGCCAGTGTCTGACCTCAGTTACAGGCTCCTCCTCAGCAACGCCCTTCCAGATTCTTGACCCTCAGGATGATAAACAAAGCAACGGTTGTTTGAGGATCATTCATTACGTGGTTTGGGGATTGTTTCATTTATTTCTTCAAAAACAAATCTAAGTCAGGAGTCAATAAACTAAATCTACTGGCCAAATATAACCTGCCATATTTTACAGGGGTTTTATTGTTGTTGTTAACAGACTCTGTTTTTTAGAGCAGTTTTAGGCTCACAGCATAGCTGAACAGAAAAGAGGGGGATGTCTCACTTAACCCATTGCCTCGGGTATGCATCTCCCGTGTCAGCATCTCATATCAGGGTGGACATCTGTTACAGTGGATGAACCTGCACTGACACATCGTTACCACCCAAACTCCGTAACTGAGGCGACAGTTCACGCTCGGTGTTACACTAGCTCTGGATTCTGACATGTATCCACTATTATTACATTGTTCAGAATGGCTTCACTGCCCTAAAAGTCCTCGCGCCCTGCCTGTTCATCCCTCTGTCCTCCCCAACTCCCGGCAACCACTGATCCTTTTGCTGTCTCTGTAGTGTTGCTTTTTCCAGAATGTCATATGTTCAAAGAATGTTCAACTACCACACAATTGTACTCATCTCACACGCTAGCAAAGTAATGCTCAAAATTCTCCAAGCCAGGCTTCAATAGTACGTGAACCATAAACTTCCAGGTGTTCAAGCTAAATTTAGAAAAGGCAGAGGAACCAGAGATCAAATTGTGAACATCCGTTGGATCATCAAAAAAGCAAGAGAATTCCAGAAAAGCATGTACTTCTGCTTTATTGATTATGCTAAAGCCTTTGACTGTATCATAGTCACATAGTGTTGTATTTCACAACAAACTGAAAAATTCTTCAAGATGGGAATACCAGACCACCTAACTTGCCTCCTGAGATATCTGTATGCAGGTCAAGAAGCAAGAGTTAGAACCAGACATGGAACAAAAGACTGGTTCCAAATTGGGAAAGGAGTATGTCAAAGCTGTATATTGTCACCCTGTTTATTTAACTTATATGCAGAGTGCATCATGCAAAATGCTGGGCTGGATGAAGCACAAGCTGGAATCAAGATTGCCAAAAGAAATATCAATAAGCTCAGATATGCAGAAGATACCACCCATATGGCAGAAAGTGAAGAGGAACTAAAGAGCCTTGATGAAAGTCAAAGAGGAGAGTTAAAAAGCTGGCTTAAAACTCAACATTCAAAAAACAAAGATCATGGCATCCAGTCCCATCACTTCCTGGCAAATAGATGGGGAAACAATGGAAATCATGACAGACTTTATTTTCTTGGGCTCCAAAATCACTGCAGATGGTAACTGCAGGCATGAAATTAAAAGATGCTTGCTCTTTGGAAGCATCTTTGCTTCCAAAGATGATCAATATGCTAGCTATGACCAACCAGACAGCATATTAAAAAGAAGAGACAATATTTTGCTAAAAGTCTGTTTAGTCAAAGCTAGGTTTTTCCAGTAGTTATGTATGGATGTGAGAGTTGGACCATGAAGAAAGCTGAGCACCAAAGAATTGATGCTTTGAACTGTGGTGTTGGAAGAGACTCTTGAGAGTCCCTTGGACAGTGAGGAGATCCAACCAGTCAATCCTAAAGGAAATCAGTCCTGAATATTCAGTGGAAGGACTGATGCTGACGCTGAAATTTCAATATTTTGGCCACCTGATGTGAAGAACTGACTCATTTGAAAAGACCCTGATGCTGGGAAAGATTGAAGGCAGGAGGAGAAGGGGACGACAGAGGATGAGATGGTTGGATGGCATCACCGACTCGATGGACATGAGTTTGTGCAAGCTCCAGGAGTTGGAGATGGACAGGGAAGCCTGGCATGCTGCAGTCGATGGGGTCACAAGGAGTCAGACACGCGTGAAAAACTGAACTGAACTGAGAACATCATATAGTTGGAATCATACAGTGTGTAGCATTTTCAAGTTGATTTCTTTCACTTAGTAATTGACATTTAAGATTCCTCTATGTCCTTTCATGGCTTGATAGCTGATTTGTACCACAGTTTATTTATCCATTCA
The DNA here is from genome assembly GCF_002263795.3 of Bos taurus. Taxonomy (NCBI): domain Eukaryota; kingdom Metazoa; phylum Chordata; class Mammalia; order Artiodactyla; family Bovidae; genus Bos; species Bos taurus. Next base: position 2,649,920 of record NC_037340.1, on the reverse strand, counting down.
CTTACTGAAGGATGTCTTGTTTATTTCCAGGTTTTTGCAGTTATAAATAAAAGCCACTGTAAATACTCATGTGCAGGATTTTGTGTAACACAAGTTTTCAGATCATTCGCATAAATACCAAGGAGCACAACTGCTGGATCATATAGTAGGAATATGTTCAGTTTTATAAGAAACCACTAAACTGTCTTGCAAAGTGGCTGTTATTACTTTGCATTCCTACCAGCAATGAATGAGAGTTCCTGTTGCTCCACATCCTCTCCAGCATTTGGTATTGCCAGCATTTTGAAGTTTGTCCATTCTAATCGGTGTGTAGTAGGATCCCACTGTTGTTTTATCTTGTAGTTCTCTACTGATGAATGATGCTGAGCATCTTTTCATACAGTTATTTGCCATCTGTATATCATCTTTGGTGAAGTGGCTATCAGGTCTTTTGCCCACTTTTTAATTAGATGGTTCATTTTCATACTGTTGAGTTTAAAAGTTTTTTGTATGTTTTGGTTAATAGTCTTTGGTCAAAAATATCATTTTCAAATATTTTCACCTAGTCTGTGTCTTGTCTTCTTATAGTCTTGACAGTGTCTTTGACAGAGCAGAAATTTTTAATTTTAATGAAACCTAGTTTGTCAAGTGTTTCTTTAATGGATCCTGCCTTTTGTGTTGAATCTAAGTAGTTATTGCCATACCCAAGGTTATATATCTAAATTATCTTCTGGAATTTTATAGTTACTTGTTTTATATGTTGTTCTATGATCTATTTTGAGTTAGTTTTTGTGAAGAGTATAAGATCTAGGTTTAAATTTTTTTTTTTTTTTTGCATGTGGATGTCTAATTGTTCCAATACCATTTGTTGAAGAGCTTATCTTTGCTCTATTATATTATATTTACTCTTTATCAATGGAGAAGGCAATGGCACCCCAATCCAGTACTCTTGCCTGGAGAATCCTATGGGTGGAGGAGCCTGGTGGGCTGCAGTCCATGAGGTCGCTAAGAGTCAGACACGACTGAGCGACTTCACTTTCACTTTTCACTTTCATGCATTGGAGAAGGAAATGGTAACCCACTCCAGTGTTCTTGCCTGGAGAATCCCAGGGACGGGGGAGCCTGGTGGGCTGCCACCTATGGGGTCACACAGAATTGGACACAACTGAAGTGACTTAGCAGCAGCAGCAACTCTTTATCAAAGATCAGATGACTATATTTATGCAGATCTATTTTTATATACTGTATTCACTTCCATTGGTCTATTTCTCTCTTCTTTCACCAATACCAAACTGACTTGATTACTGTAGCTTTATAATAAGTCTTAAAGTCAGATAGGGTTTCCCTGGTGGCTCAGATGGTAAAGAATCTACTTGCAATGCAGGAGACCTGGGTCCAAGCCCTGAGTTGGGAAGATCCCCTGGAGAAGGGCATGGCAACTCACTTCAGTATTCTTGCCTGGAGAATCCCCATGGACAAAGGAGCCTGGCATGTTACAGTCCATGGTGTTGCAAAGAGTCAGACACGACTGAGCAACTAAGCACAGCACAGTTTAAAGTCAGTGTCAGCCTTCTAACTTTGTTCTTCTCTTTCATTATTAGGTTGGCTGTTTGGGGTCTTTGCTTCTCATATAATTTTTAGGATCAGTTTGTCAATATCTACAAAATAACATGCTGGAGTTTTAATTGGGATTGCACTGAATTTATAGATCAAGTTGAGAAGAACTGACATCTTTATAATATTGAGCCTTCCTATCCATCCTAAGTATTTCATTTTAAGGGATACAAATGTAAATTGCATTATGTTTTTGATATCAAATTCCACTTGTTCATTACTGGTATAAAGGAAAGTGGTTGACTTTTTATATTAATTTTTTATCCTATAACCTGGCTATAATTGCTTATTAGTTCCAGGAGATTGTCAGTTCTCTCAGATTTTCTGCAGAGACAGATAGTCATGTCATCTGCAAGAAAACAGTGTAATTCCCTCCTTCCAAATAAGGATAACTTTTATTTCCTTTTCTTATCTGATTGTATTATCTGGGACTTACCATACAGTACTTAAAGGAGTGGAAAGGAGGAACACCCTTTTACTGTTTCTGATCTAAGCAGTAAAGCTTCTGGTTTCTCACAACTAAGTATGGTGTTGACTATAGGTTTCCTATAGATGTTCTTGTCAAGTTGAGGAAGTTTTCCCTAATCCTAGTTTGCTGAAAATTTTTGATCATGAATAAGTATTAGATTTTGTCAAATGCTTTTTCAGAAACTATTGATATGATCATGTGATTTTTTTTCTTACGTTGATGTGACGCATGCTTTTGTGCTAAGGTGCTTCAGTCGTGTCTGACTCTTTGCGACCCAATGGACCATAGCCTGGTAGCTTAGCTGGTAAAGAATCCACCTGCAATGCATGAGACCTGTGTTCAATCCCTGGGTTGGGAAGATCCCCTGGAGGAGGACATAGCAACCCACTCCAGTATCCTTGCCTGAAGAACCCCATGGACAGAGGAGCCTGGATGGCAGTCCATGGAGTCACAGAGAGTCCGACATGACTGAGAAACTAAGCATGCATGGACTATAGCCCGCCAGGCTCCTCCGTCCATGGGATTCTCCAGGCAAGAATATTGGAGTGGGTTGCCATGCCCTCCTCCAAGGGAGCTTCCCAACCCAGGGATTGAACCTGCATCTCTTATGTCTCCAGCGTTGGCAGGTGGGTTCTTTACCACTAGTGCCACCTGGGAAGCCCTATGGATTGCATTAATTTATTTTTGAATGTTTAACCCACCTTGTAGACCTGGGATAAATCTGTGGCCATGGTGTATAATTCTTTTTATACCTTGCCAGATTCAGCTCATTAATATTATATTGAGGACTATTGCATCTCTGTTCATGAGGGATGTTGACCTGTGGTTTCCTTTTCTTGTGATATCTTTGTCTGATTTTGATATGAGAGAAATGCCAGTCTCAGAGAATGAGTTAAGAAGAATCCCCTCTTCTTCTATACTCTGGAAAAGATTGTAGGAAATTGGTATAATTTTATCCTTAAATATTAGGCTCTTAAAAAAAAATACTTTAACTCTGGCAAGATAGTTTCCCTTGAAGGCAGACTTCCTTAAGAAAAACAAAGTGCTCTGAGATTTTTCAAAATGGTTTCCTTTTCTTGTCCTCTGTGGGAATCAGGAGTGGATTTTTCTCCGATATTTGCTAGGAGAACCTGGTTGAGCTCCTAGAGGTAAAACTCACAAAAACGTAGGATGCCCCCCACTCCCCCCACGCCCCACTCCAATGACTGAGCCTCCAGCAGTTTGTCGGTTATAGACCAAGATTTCCTGCCGGGGCACTACCTCCCATGGAGGTTTCTGTTCTGATAAGCTGTGATTCTCTGTATTCATCTGTTTCTCCGATTTAGGGGGCAGAAGTTTGCCTTGAGACCTCATTTCTCTGACAGAGCTAAAAAGAGCTATTGGATTTCTTCAGTTTGTTTAGCATGTTACTTGTTGCTAGGACTGGCAACTTCTAAGCTTCCTACATGCTGGACTAGAAACCAGAAGTCTGGTTTTTACAAATAAAGTTTTATTAGAACATAGCCACATGCATTCAAGTGCTACAGCCGCAGAGTTGAGTGGTCGCCACAGAGACTGGCCCACGGAGCTGAGAAGACTTACTGTGTGGGCATTTGCAGAGAAATTGTGCCGATCCCTGCTCTAGATGATAGGGATCCAATGATATGTGAATTAAGTTCCTGGTTTTGTGGAGTTTGTCCTGCAATGAGGGAAGAATAAGGAAAAGCTAGTAAGTATCAAGTGGTAATAGTGCCAAGAGGAAGAGTAAAGGGGACAGGAAGTGCAGGGGGAACAGACAGGCGGTGCGGGGTGAGCGGGCGGCGTTTCAGCACGGAAGGGAAAGGGTGAGGGAGCAAGTCTGGGGGGTGCATTCTCCAGGCAGACAAGGCAGGCTGACGGTGAGTGTCCCGGTGAGGCACTCAGGGAACAGCAGCCTGAAGGCAGGGAGCCAGAGGGCCCAGAGGTGGCACCTCAGAGAAGACTGTAGGTTCGGATGTTCACTATCCATTCTGCCTCAGAGTCTCATCAACACACACCACTGTGCCATTTTTCCGTAATGGACCAGGCATCTTGGATTTCCATAATGCAGCAGGATAGCATTGTTCATACCTGTTTAAAGAATTTAGAGGACCTCAATTTTTAAAAATATTTTTTAAGAGGAGAACGGAGCTGTCTCAGGATGGATTCCTTAAGGCAAAGATTCATGTGTGAAGGATTTCTAAAGGCATGATTCCAGGAGAAACTGGTCAGAGAGCCAGGGAAACAAGCTAGAAGAGAAATTACAAGAAGAAAGAGGAAATAGCTTAGGATCTTGTAAATATGTCCACACCTTATACTTGCCTATTTGTAGTTCAAATATTAGGTACATCTCCTATATCTGATTCAGTCAACTCTTTTAAATATATGATTCTGGATAAGGATGTGATAAACACACTGTGAAAGCTGGCTCTCCACTCAGGGAATGTGACCCCATGCCCAGAAATTTTGTTTTAGAAAGTCAAAGGAAAGCAGAGATAGCTGATAGTACCAGCCCTGTGTTCAAAGCCACATTCAAACTCTACCTGGGGCAGCAAATCGGGAAATGTTTAGTGATAGTCTATCTAGAAGGACACAGGCAAATTCTTCCATTCTTTGGCATCCTCCTTAGTAGCTGCTGCTGCTGCTAAGTCATTTCGGTCGTATCCGACTCTGCGACCCCATAGACGGCAGCCCACCAGGCTCCCCCGTCCCTGGGATTCTCCAGGCAAGAACACTGGAGTGGGTTGCCATTTCCTTCTCCAATCCTTAGTAGTTAGTCTGCTTTAAAATATATTCAATGCAAAAACCATCGTGGACTTTGATAGCCCAGCTTACATACTACAGTTTTTATATAGCAGAGTGATTTCAGCCTTATTCTTTATTATACTTATTTATGCATACACACACACACACATATGTGTGTGTGTGTGTGTGTGTGTGTGTGTGTGTGTATATATATATATATATATATAAGGTATTATGTCTTTTAAGCGCCTCAAGTAGCTGCTGCAGCCCATGGGGTCACAAAGAGTCAGACACCACTGAGGGACTAAACCGAACTGAACAGAACTAAGTAGCTTCAGGTGCTTTTACTATTTTCAACACCAGGGGGCAGACTTGAGTCTGAAATTCGATGTGTCTCCTGAAAAAACAATAGCCGAGTGTAATTTTAAAAGAAAATAAAACAAAAACCAAAACCCACTACACTTAACTACCTCCAAGGAAAATTACCATCCGGCATTTTACTCCTTTCACTGTCATGGGCCGGTTACAAACCTTCTGTGGGCTAGGTTTAAACGTGTTTCTCTCCGTCTATCCAGTCTGTGTTTTTTTTTCCTACTCCATTTAGGACAATTTTTAAGGATACATTTGAGTTTTACACAGGAAGATATATTATCTGTGTTAAAGACCCACCAGATAATATAGGTCACAGTTTACAAATCCCTAAAATAGAAAATTTACCAACATTAGTCATTTAAAAATTGTTGTTTTTTTCCTGTGCTGGCTCTTGGTTGCAGCTCGCAGGACCCTGGGTCTTTGCTGTGGCATGTGGGATCTTCAAGTGCAGCATGCAGGATCTGGTTCTCTGACCAGGGATCGAATCCAGGCCTCCTGTCTTGGGAGTGCAGCTTCTTAGCTACTAAATCACCAAGGAAGCCCCCCAGTATTAGTCATTTTTAGTGTGTTCTTGCTCTGCTAGTGTAAAATCTTCCAGTAAGATATGCCTAGTGACCAAATGCACACAAGCCCTCACATCCCTGCCTTTAGTGGCCTTGACCGCTGGTGGCGGAGGCTTGGCCTCGGAGTTGAGAACCATGGGCTTGTATGCCCTGTGTTGACCCCTCACCGTGAATGCCAGCCTCGCAGAGGGGAGGGAAGGGTTTGCATCTGTGCCCGCTCAGCCCCTTGGTGTCTGCCCTCAGCTGGCTGTGTGGGCTCCTGTGCAGGATAAAACTGTGATGTGTCTGGTCCTCGTCCGTCTAGAAGGTGGTGGTCCTAGCTCGGTTGCTTAGGGCAGCACAAATGGGCTCCAAGGGCAGGTGACCTGGTGATTCATGCTCACAGCTTAGATGCTATCTGAAGACCAACTAACCAGCTGGCAGGTGAGAGCCACCAGCCTGGGCCTGCGGAAGTGAAGGAAAGTCCCTCTTTATTGCTAAGGAGAGGACCTGGAGGATGCTCTGCATAAATATTCACACACACCAGCATCACGGGGCCACCAGTACCCTGTTACACAAAGCCTGGTGTCTGGAGGATGCTCTGCATAAGTATTCACACACGTGTGTATACACACACACACACCAGCATCACGGGGCCACCAATTCCCTGTTACACAAAGCCTGGTGTCTGGAGGATGCTCTGCATAAGTATTCACACACATGTGTATACACACACACACACACCAGCATCACGGGGCCACTGATTCCCTGTTACACAAAGCCTGGTGTCTGGCTGTAAAGGGAAGCCCTTCTCTGGCCCTGGGAAGTGGTTGAATTCATAGCTTCCAGATGAGGAGTATCACTTGGTGAAGAGGTATCAGTAGTTTGTTCATTCGGGACATGCTTTGCTCTTTTCTTCATCACACTGAATAGCTTCCGGTACTTGAGATTTGCCTCTCTGCTCTTTCAGTCTCATTGCTGTGACCAGTGGCATCAGATGAAGGAGCAGCAGCTGGACAGTTTAATTTATTAGTGTTGTCATGGCCAATCTACCGCTGATAATAGAGCATGGTGGGAGTGGACTCATCCAGCAAAACAGATTTAATTTGAATGATTATAGTGTTTCAGCAGCTTCCAATAAGTTAATTCATTTTAGAGTCTTCCTATTGATTTTGTTTTAATTTGAAAATATGTGTACATTATACAGGCACTTCTCTTTTAAAAAAAACTTTCAGATTTTGAAGAGAAGATACTGGATATTTAAATTATTTCCCTCTGGCTTCGAATATAAGTTTCAAAATCAAAGAAGATGTTATATGGGATTAAGGGTGTCTGAACATCTTGTCCAGCACAGGAATAACTGAAACTCACTGATCAGCTTAAGTCCACTCTAGGAAGAAACACTTGTACCTCGTGTTCTCAAACTGCGTGGCTGCCCTCTGAGATCAGAAATCTCGGTTAAAGCATTTGTGGACACGCCTTTACTCTTCATTTTTATTTCAAATAGTCTCAAATTTACACAAAGGTCATAAGCACCATGTAAAGAACTCTTTATCCTGAATCTCCTGAGAGAAAGTTGTCAACCCAATGCTCCATCACCTCCAAATCCCATAGTATATTTTTAATACTAAAAAAGAGCAGCTTCAGAATAGCCACATGCCACCACCTACACAGGACATTAAATACTGAGACTTCCATTTCATCCTTATGCCCCAGTAAGGTTCTCCAGGGTCCCAGTAACAGCCATTATAGCAAAAAGATCCAGCTAAAACTAACTCCTTGTTGTAGGGTGGAGAATTCCCTGGTGGTTCAGGGGTTAGGACTCAGTGCTTTCACTGCCAAGGCCAGGTTTCAGTCCCTGGTCAGAAAACTAGGATCCCACAAGCCACATGGTGTAACCCCACCGCCACCACCACCCACCCCACCCCACCCTGCCGCCAAAAGAGAGAGAGAGAATGAGAAAGAATGAAACAAAATCACATGTTGCATTTACTTGTCACGTGTCTTTGGTCTCATTGGGTCTGGACTAGGCCCTCAGCCTTACTTTGTCTTTCTTGGCCGTGGCACTTCTTGACCTAGGCCACTCACTTCATGGAATGTTCCTTGGTTTGGTTCTGTCTCACTTCCTTGTAATGGGGTTCAGGTAAATCACCTCTGTAATGCTGTCAGAGAAATGGTGCTGGGCCTGCCTCTTGTATCTGGTCAGTGTCAGTTTCCAGGTATCCTCTTGCTGCTGGGCTCACTCAGTGAAGGCGGTGTGTGCCAGGCTTCTGCTGTAAGGTTACTCTTTTCCCCTTTGTAATTCGTAGTAAGTATTGGAGGGGGATGTAGTTTGAGAAGATGAAATGTGATCCTTCATTTTAAAAACAGCCATTGGTAAAAGGTTTTCTGACTCTAAATGTTAGTTACTTTTCTAAAAAGCTTGGCTTTCTGAAGTTGTTTTAGAACTTCCCTTAATGCACCCAGAGGGAAATTAACCCTGCATGTCTCTGTGTTTCTCATTTGGTGGGGACACAAGCCCTAGAAACGTTTAAAAGCCAAGCCTGCATGGCCCCACTTCCATTTTTCAAAGTCTTGATGTTTAACATTTATACAGAAAAGTGCGCCAATTATAAATGAACAGCCCAACACATCTAACAAAGGGCCAACTAGAGTCATCTTATTGTAACACCTGCCCCCACCCCAGCAGATGCCCCTCCGGGCGCACTTCCATCCTAAGTCATGCCCAGAGGTAACCACTGTCCATCACAGAGTTTGCCAGTTTGAGGATTTGACTATGATTGAATTATATAGGATCTGCTATCTTGTGTCTAACTTTGGCAGGGGAGGGGGACTTTTTTTAACTGAAGTATTGAAGTTGACTTGCAGTGTTTCAGATGTATAGCAAAGTGATTCAGTTTTATAAATGCATGTGTGTGTGTGTATGTGTGTGTGTATATATATATATATATATATATATTCTCTTTTGAATTCTTTTTCATTGTATGTTATTATAAGATTTTGAATATGGTTCTTTGTGCTATACAGTAGGTCCTTGTTTATTTTGTATATAGTAGTATGTATCTATTGGGGCTCTCCTGGTGGCTCAGATGGTAAAGAATCTGCCTGTCATGCTGTACACCCAAGTTCAGTTCCTGGGTTGGGAAGAAGATCCCCTGGAGAAGGGAATGCAGCCCACTGCAGTATTCTTGCCTGGAGAATTCCATGGGCAGAGGAACCTGGCAGGCTACAGTCTATGGGGTCACAAAGGGTCAGACACAACTGAGTGACTAACACACAATTATATATCTGTTAACACCAAAATTTCAATTTATCCCTCCCTTTCCCTTATCCCTTGGTAACCATAAATTTGTTTTCTATATCTGTGAGTCTATTTCTGTTTTGTAAATAAGTTCCTTTGTATCATTTTTTAGATACCACATGTAATTGATAGCATATGATATTTGTTTTTCTCTGTCTGACTTACTTCACTTTAGTGTGATAACCTCTAGATCCATCCATGTTGCTGTAAAGGACATTACTTCATTCTTATTTGTATTCCATTTGATATATAAATATACATATATACCACATCTTATGTATCCATTCATCTGTCAGTGGATATTTATGTTATTTCCATATCTTGTCTATTATAAATAGTGTTGCTGTGAACATTGTGGTGTATGTATCTTTTTTAATTAAAGTTTTCATCTTTTATGCAACAACAACAACAACAAAAAAACTACAGGCCAATATTACTGGTGAACATAGATGCAAAAATCCTCAACAAAATTCTAGCAAACAGAATCCAACAGCATATTAAAAAGATCATACATCATGACCAAGTGGGCTCTATTCCAGGTATGCAAGGATTCTTCAATATTCACAAATCAATCAATATTATACGCCATATTAACAAACTGAAAGATAAAAACCATATGATTATCTCAGTAGATGCAGAGAAAGCCTCTGACAAAATTTAATACCCATTTATGATAAAAACTCTCCAGAAAGCAGGAAAAGAAGGAACATACTTCAACATAATAAAAGCCATATACAACAAACCCACAGCAAACATTATCTTCAATGGCAAAAAATTAAAAGCATTTCCTTTAAAATCAGGAACAAGACAAGGGTACCCACTCTCACCACTACTACTTAACGTACTTTTGGAAGTCCTAGCCATAGCAATCAGAGAAGAAAAGGAAATAAAAGGAATACAGATGGGAAAAGAAGAAGTAAAACTCTCACTGTTTTTAGATGACATGATCCTCTACATAGAAAAACCTAAAGATACCACCAGAAAATTACTAGAGCTAATCAATGAATGTATTACAGTTGCAAGATATAAAGTTAATACACAGAAATCCCATGCATTCCTATACACTAACAATGAAAAAAGAGAAAGAGAAATTGAGGAAATAATTCCATTCACCATTGCAATGAAAAGAATAAAATACTTAAGAATAAGTTTACCTAAAGAAACAAAAGACCTATATATAAAAAACTAAAAAGCACTGATGAAAGAAATCAAAGATGACACAAACAGATGGAGAAATATACCATGTTCATGGATTGGAAGAATCAATATAGTGAAAATGAGTATACTACCCAAAGCAATCTATAGATTCAACACAATCCCTATCAGTCTATCAATGGTATTTTTCACAGAACTAGAAAAAATAATTTCACAATTTGTATGGAAACACAAAAAAAACCTCGAATAGCAAAAGCAATCTTGAGAAAGAAGAATGAAACTGGAGGTATCAATCTTCCTGACCTCAGACTATACTACAAAGCTACAGTCATCAAGACAGTATGGTACTGGCACAAAGACAGAAATATTGATCAATGGAACAAAATAGAAAGCCCAGAAATAAATCCATGCACCTATGGACACTTTATCTTTGACAAAGGAGGCAAGAATATACAATGGAGAAAAGACAATCTCTTTAACAAGTGGTGCTGGGAAAACTGGTCAACCACATGTAAAAGAATGAAACTAGAACACTTTTTAACACCAAACACAAAAATAAACTCCAAATGGATTAAAGATCTAAATGTAAGACCGGAAACTATAAAACTCCTAGAAGAAAACATAGGCAAAACACTCTCTGACATAAATCACAGCAGGATCCTCTATGACCCACCCCTAGAGTAGTGGAAATAAAAACAAAAATAAACAAATGGGACCAGTTAAGCTTCAAAGCTTTTGCACAATGAAGGAAACTATAAGCAAGGTGAAAAGGTAGGCTTCAGAATGAGAGAAAATAATAGCAAAGAAGCAACTGACAAAGAATTAATCTCCAAAATTTACAAGCAGCTCATGCAGCTGAATACCAGAAAAAAGGAATAACCCAATCAAAAAGTGGGCCAAAGCATGAAACAGACATTTCTCCAAAGAAGACATACAGATGGTAATAAACATATGGAAAGATGCTCAACATATACTCATTATTAGAGAAATGCAAATCAAAACCACAATGAGGTATTGTCTCATGCTGGTCAGAATGGCCACCATCAAAAAATCTGTAAACAATAAATGCTGGAGAGGGTGTGGAGAAAAGGGAACCCTCTTATACTGCTGGTGGGAATGCAAACTGGTATAGCCACTACTGAGAACAGTTTGGATATTCCTTCAAAAACTGGAACTAGAATGCCCATATGACCCAGCAATCCCACTGCTGGGCATACACACCAAGGAAACCAGAATTGAAAGAGATACATCTACCCCAATATTCATTGCAGCACTGTTTACAATAGCTAGAATGTGGAAGCAACCTAGATATCCATCAGCAGATGAATGGATGAGGAAGTTGTGGTACATATACACAGTGGAATATTACTCAGCTGTAAAAAAGAACTCACTTGAGTCAGTTATAATGAGGTGGATGAAACTGGAGCCAATTATACAGAGTGAAGTAAGTCAGAAAGAGAAACACCAATGCAGTATATTAATGCATATATATGGAATTTAGAAAGATGGTAATGATGATCCTATGTGAAAGGCAGCAAAAGAGACACAGATGTAAAGAACAAACTTTTGGACTATGTGGGAGAAGGGGAGGGTAGGATGATTTGAGAGAATAGCATTGAAACATGTATATTATCATATGTAAAATAGATGACCAGTGGAAGTTTGATGAATGAAGCAGGGCACTCAAAGCTGGTGCACGGGAACCACCCAGAGGGATGGGGTGAGGAGGGAGGAGGGCAGGGTTTCAGGATGGGGAGACATATGTGCACACATGGGTGCTTCATGTCAACATATGGCAAAAACCACCACAGTATTGTAAAGAAATTATCCTCTAATTAAAATAAATTAATTAATTTTTATAAAAGTTTTCTTCTTTTCCAGATATATGCCCAGGAGTTGGGTTTTCTGGATCATATGATAACTCTGTTCTTAGTTTTTCAAGGAACCTCCACAGTTCTCCATAGTGGCTGCACCAGTTTACATTCCCTCCAAGAGTGTAGGAGGGTTCCTTTTCTCCACACCTCCAGCATTTGTTTTTTGTAGACTTAATGATCTGCCTTACATCTTTCACTTGTCATTATGAGCTTCACTCTCATCTGTGCCATCTTATTCAGTTTTCATTACTGTCCCCCCACCTCCCCCGGCCATTGTCCAGAATTGGGGTTTTTTTATTTCTTCTTTTGTTCAAAGAACCTGGAGAACATCTGGGACATTAGGCAGAGACTGGCATTGACAGACACACTTTGACCTCAGTCCCTTCACCTGGGGGGTAATTCTGATGTGCCTTCTGCTTGCATCCTTAGAAGGGCCACTGCAGCCCTAACCCCCAGTAACACATGCTGGTAACCAGCTCACTCATGCTCCCGCTCTGGATTTCTCTCATTTCCTTTGCACTTTCCTCAGTCTCTCCATGGCTTCCTGGAATCTCTTCCCATATAAAGAACCTGCACTAAAGTCCTTTGTCAGGGTCCGTTTTCAGAAGAACCCAGATTAAGACACCCATTCTAATGCAGTTCCCTAGTTCAGTTCAGTTCAGTTCAGTCGCTCAGTCATGTCCGGCTCTTCGCGACCCCATGAATCACAGCACACCAGGCCTCCCTGTCCATCACCAACTCCTGGAATTCACTCACACTCATATCCATCGAGTCAGTGATGCCATCCATCCATCTCATCCTCTATCATCCCCTTCTCCTCCTGCCCTCAATCCCTCCCAGCATCAGAGTCTTTTCCAATGAGTCAACTCTTCGCATGAGGTGGTCAAAGAATTGGAGTTTCAGCTTCAGCATCATTCCCTCCAAAGAAATCCCAGGGCTGATCTCTTTCAGAATGGACTGGTTGGATCTCCTTGCAGTCCAAGGGACTCACAAGAGTCTTCTCCAACACCACAGTTCAAAAGCATCAATTCTTCAGCGCTCAGCCTTCTTCACAGTCCAACTCTCACATCCATACATGACCACAGGAGAAACCATAGACTTGACTAGATGAACCTTTGTTGGCAAAGTAATGCCTCTGCTTTTGAATATGCTATCTAGCTTGGTCATAACTTTCCTTCCAAGGAGTAAGCATCTTTTAATTTCATGGCTGCAGTCACCATCTGCAGTGATTTTGGAGCCCAGAAAAATAAAGTCTGACACTGTTTCCACTGTTTCCCCATCTATTTCCCATGAAGTGATGGGACCAGATGCCATGATCTTCGTTTTCTGAATGTTGAGCTTTAAGCCAACTTTTTCTCTCTCCACTTTCACTTTCATCAAGAGGCTCTTTAGTTCCTCTTCACTTTGTGCCATAAGGGTGGTGTCATCTGCATATCTGAGGTTATTGATATTTCTCCCAGCAATCTTGATTCCAGGTTGTGTTTCTTCCAGGCCAGCGTTTCTCATGATGTACTCTGCATATAAGTTAAATAAGCAGGGTGACAATACACAGCCTTGACGTACTCCTTTTCCTATTTGGAACCAGTCTGTTGTTCCATGTCCAGTTCTAACTGTTGCTTCCTGACCTGCATACAGATTTCTCAAGAGGTAGGTCAGGTGGTCTGGTACTCCCATCTCTTTCAGAATTTTCCACAGTCTATTGTGATCCACACAGTCAAAGGCTTTGGCATAGCCAATAAAGCAGAAATAGATGTTTTTCTGGAACTCTCTTGCTTTTTCGATTATCCAGCAGATGTTGGCAATTTGATCTCTGGTTCCTCTGCCTTTTCTAAAACCAGCTTAAACATCAGGAAGTTCACGGTTCACATATTGCTGAAGCCTGGCTTGGAGAATTTTAAGCATTACTTTACTAGCGTGTGAGATGAGTGCAATTGTGTGGTAGTCTGAGCATTCTTTGGCATTACCTTTCTTTGGGATTGGAATGAAAACTGACCTTTTCCAGTCCTTTGGCCACTGCTGAGTTTTCCAAATTTGCTTGCCTATTGAGTGCAGCACTTTCACAGCATCATCTTTCAGGATTTGGAATAGCTCAAGTGGAATTCCATCACCTCCACTAGCTTTGCTTATAGTGATGCTTTCTAAGGCCCACTTGACTTTACATTCCAGGATGTCTGGCTCTAGGTCAGTGATCACACCATTGTGATTATCTGAATCGTGAAGATCTTTTTTGTACAGTTCTTCTGTGTATTCTTACCTTCTCTTCTTAATATCTTCTGCTTCTGTTAGGTCCATACCATTTCTGTCCTTTATAGAGCCCATCTTTGCATGAAATGTTCCTTTGGTATTAAAAAGAATACATTTGAATCAGTTCTAATGAGATGGATAAAACTGGAGCCTGTTATACAGAGTGAAGTAAGCCAGAAAGAAAAATACCAATACAGTATACTAACACATATATATGGAATTTAGAAAGATGGTAATGACAACCCTATATGTGAGACAGCAAAAGAGACACAGATGTAAAAAACAGACTTTTGGACTCTGTGGGAGAAGGTGAGGGTGGGATGATTTGAGAGAATGGCATTGGAACATGGATATTACCATATGTGGCATAGATTCCCAGTCCAGGTTCAATGCATGAGACAGGGTACTCATGGCCGGTGCACCAGAATGACCCTGAGGGATGGGATGGGGAGGGAGGTGGGAGGGGGGTTCAGGATGGGGAACACATGTACACCCATGGCTGATTCATGTCAATGTATGGCAAAAACCACCACAATATTGTAAAGTAATTAGCCTCCAATTAAAATAAATAAATACTTTTTTTTAAAAAAAAGGAAAAAAATCTTAACCATGTGGGTGTGCTGGCTGGAAGGCTGGATTCAGATGCACAGCTTTCCTACTTACTGGGTCAAGCCTCAGTTCCACATCTGGAAAATGGGGATTATAAGAGTATAGACCTCATAGAGTTGTTATGAAGATTAAATACAGAAAGAAACATAGAAAGGTGAAGAGAGGGACAGTGTAAGGTAAGGGAGTTAGAGAAGCCAAGGTTCAGAAAAAAAAAAAAAAACGAGACCAGCACTTTACAGGAACAGATCACCTTTAACGAGGTAAGAAGGGGCAACAGTTAGATCAGTGGGCTGCTATGCTAGGTCAAGAAGAGAGTAGGTATATATAGAAAACATATTTTTGCGGAGATACATCGTTTTGAGAGGGTGTGTTCTTCCTCATGATTATTTTTGATTAGTTAGCTGTCAACAACTGGGGCAAGGAATTCCTGAGACCCGCTGGAGACTGGGATCGGCTGGGAGCTGAAAGTAATCAATGTTAATGTCCATTCCTTTCTTCTGGGGAGAAAGTTCTTTATTCTGTGTAGAATGGTGGGGAGGACCTGGAGGGGAGTTTTAACTCTAGGCTATTTTGAGCCGTGCATCTTTCCTTCAGAGAGGGACCTTTAAACCGTGTGTAATGTGTCAAAAGCACTAGAAAATCTAGACAAACAACTTGGAGACAGTGTCTTGGAAGATGGTCATGGCATGTGGGACCATAGGGTGTGGGCTGACCACGTGCAGGAGGAAAGTTGGCCAGTCACAGAGAACAGTGTGGAAAGCCAGGGGCTTGACTCTCCCTCTGGGAAGAAGCCCTGTGTGCACTGGAGACGAGCCGGGGGAGACTAAACCCCCAGGAGCTATGAGGTGCTGATTCTCTGATTAGGATAGAACTTGAAGGCTTTGGGCAATGAGGTGGTATAAGGAGAAGGGATTCACAGAAATGGGAGGAAGAACAGAGGAGAAGGAGTGAATGGAGCCCAAGAAAATGGATGGCTACTTCCTACCCACCAGGTAAAGCCAGCTGCTGCTCACCTGTCCCCGCCTCCCCACCTACAGGCACTTCCCAGGAGAAGCCACAGGGGGCTCCCTCCCTAGGGGCTCCATCTACCCAGAAAGCCATTATGTCATTAGCCAGGTAGCTGTCCAGGTTTTTGGCTACTTTTGTATTAATATCTAGAGGTGACTGTGATTTTTTTCTCTCCAGGTCACTATACCTGCCAGCCTTCTGTGTTTTGTGATGCTTCTGTATTGAAAGTGGTCCCATCCAGCTTCCTTGGTTCTATGTCAAGACCAAATAGGGTAAAATAAATCAACTTGGCTTTCCCATCAAAGACACCTCTGTCTCAACCATCTGTGACTTAGAGGAATAGGAAATAAAGTGCATACATGTTATTTTTCTTTTGATCATTCACTTGCTTGCTTTGTTTTGTTTTGTTGTTTTGTTTTATGGTTAAAGACTAGATTAAGTAAATGCTTATTTTTGCCTGTAAAGTGAAAGTGAAAGTAAAGTTGTTCAGTTGTGTCTGACTCTTTGTGACCCCTTGGACTATATAGTCCATGGAATTCTCCAGGCCAGAATACTGGAGTGGGTAGCCGTTCCCTTCTCCAGGGGCTCTTCCCAACTCAGAGATCTAACCCACGTCTCCCGCATTGCAGGTGGATTCTTTACCAGCTGAGCCACCAAGAAATCCTAAGAATACTGGATTGGGTAGCCTATCCCTTCTCCAGGGGATCTTCCTGACCCAGGAATCGAACCAGGATATCCTGCATTGCAGGTGGATTCTTCACTAGCTGAGCTAGCAGGAAAACCCACCCGCCACCCCCAACCTGCCCATTTTTTGGCCTGGAAAAGCTCTATTACATATCAATTCAGGCAAGATGAGAAATTTCTTGGATTAAGGTCAAATTATTCCCCAAGAGGAAAGCAAACTTTGGTTGATAAAGAGGATCTTTTCTGTATTTTGCTCAGATGTTGTGGTCATGTTTGACCGATTTGAAGCAGCTCTGAAATCTCAGCTCTGTTGAATGTTGGATGTAAACCAAGCTTTTTACTAGTTACCAATCTAGCGTGGAAAAGTCCTCCAGTGCAAAATGATTAGAATGAACTGCAAAAGAAATCTTTAGATTCTCAACCTGAAGATGATTAATCTATGGCAGGTGAGCATCTGTACTAGGCTTATCCCAGACACCCAGGGGCTCTGCTCCACCTGAATACAATGGGGCTAGCCATGGGCAGCATGATTGCCTAGACCGTATATTAAGTAGTTGTGGAGCAAAGCCTTTGAATTCAGACATTCCTGGAATTTAATCCTGACTTGACCACTGTATTAGTCAACTATGATTTCAAAAATGCTGCCTAACAACCCCCGAAATGTAATGGCTTATAACTGCAAACACTTATTTTTCTTTCTCCTGTGTCTGCAGGTTGGTAAGGTTACTCTGCTTCAAGTTCAAGTTCAGGATACCTAAAGTTGGCTTTAGGCTTTAGGTTGTGTTCAAGTCTGCTTTGGACGCCTCTTGGTATCCTTGGATGAACAAGTGCCCAGGTCAGGTTCTTTTTAGGGAAGATGGCAAGAACTCAGGAACCAAGCCAAATCTTGCAGACACGTTAAAGCCTCTGCTTGCGTGCATTCAGCAACATTCCAATGGCCAAAGCGAGCCCCATGACCAAGCTCAAAGTCAATGGATTGGGGATATGTCTTCCACATACTGTACTAATAGACACTAAAAAGTCATATACAAAGTGTTGATTTTATAATCATTACAAGGAGGGGGGTGAAGAATTGAAACAGTATTTCATCTATTACCACCATTAACATGCTGAAAACCTTGATAATTTCTCTTCTATCATTTGTAAGGCAAGTGCTTGCTACCTAGAGCTACTGAGAAGATAAAAGCAGAAGGTAGAGGATAGCACATAGTGAGTGATTAATGAAGGGACCTTGATTGTAGCAGAATCTGCCCTTTCCCTTTAAACTGTTTTTCTCTCCTGATCTCTTCTCCACCATCCCAACAGCAGCATGTCGCTTCTGCAATTCTTGAATTCTCCTGCCTGACCTCTTCTCATTTCCAGAACTGATTCAAATATTATAGTTGCGCATGAGGCTAGGGAAATGTGAGCTTCTTTGCAGACTCTCCCTTATGTTTCTGTTGCAGAAACCAGTGCTCGAGAAACTAAGAGTTGGAGAACTCAGGTTTATTATGCCAGCAGGCCGAGAGGAGTTAACACTCCAAGCTCTGAGCCCTGAACAAAGGGGTTACAGAGTTTTTATAGACAGACTGTAGTGGGCGACACTAGCTTCTAATAGGCTGGTTTAAACTAAGGGGTTTTGCATGCGCATGAACAGTGGTCAATATGGAGAGGGAGATGTCTGACCTTTACATGGACAGGTGTGATTAAGCAGGTTTGCAGGGGCTGGGCAATTGCAAAGAGCAGGATAAGGGTGAGTAAGGTAATCTCCAGTTTCTAGTATTGCAAGTTGCCACTTTCTGAGACTACACGACCTACATGATCCAGACTTTGCAAGGAGCAAGCTGAGTTACAGAAGCAGAAGAAGGAGATTATGTAAAATTTTAACTTTTTCTCTTTGACTGTGGGAAAGATCAATTGAGATCCAGATATCAGCTTTATGATTGTGACGCCCCATTTACTAACGAGGCTTCATACACTGATCAGATTGGGACTGCTGACCTGTAGACAAGACATTCTAGGTCCTTACCACATGGAAGCAGAAGAATATCCATGCCAGGCAGACAGAAGATTGTCCAGAACAATAAAGAGAAGGACCCTGGAGCCCTGCATGCTCCCTAACCTTTCTCCTTTACCCTCAATCAGATAAGCCATGCTCCCTGTCATATGCAGACAAGAGCTTAGCAAAAGCAAGAGAAGGAAAGTATTGTTCCAGTGGAAGACCCGTCATGGAAACACGAGGACAGGGGATAAGCAGTTTCCCTGACAACTTGTTTAACAAATGAGGAAGATTAATCCCTTGCTGGGAGCCTTCTCAGTAGTCATCTATTATCACAAACAAGGTTGTGTAACAAAGCACTCCAAAACCAAAGAGCTTAAAACAGGCTGAAACTGCAACATATTCCTGAAAGAAATAAAAGAAGACATACATAAATGGAAAGATGTCCCGTGTTATGGATTGGAAGACTCAGTATTGTTAAGGTGACAATACTACACAAAGTGATCTATAGATCAATACAGTCCCTATCTAAATCTCATTCGTGTTTTTTGCAGAAATAGAAAAACCTATCCTGAAACTCATATGGAATCTTAAGGCACCCCAAATAACTGAACAAAGTTGGGGAATTTACACTTAGTTATTTCAAAACTTACAAAGCAATAAAAATTGCAATAAGGAAAGCTAAAGTATAGAGCTGGCATCAGCATATACATCTAAACCAATGGAACAGAATATAGAACCCAGAAACAAACCCTCACATTTTTGGCTAAGTGATTTTTAATAAGGGTATCAAGATCTTTGGATGGGGAAAGAACAATTTTTTAGCAAACAGTACTGAGAAAACTGGATATCCACATGTAAAAGAAGGAATTTGGAGGTTTACCTTATACCATATATAGAAACTAATTGAAAATGGGGACATAAACATAAGAGCTAAAACTATAAAACACTTAGAAGAAAATATAACAGAAAAGCTTTATGACTTTGTATTTGGCAGTGACTTCTTGGATATGACACAAAAAACACATGTACCTAAAACAAAACAAAACAAAAAACTGGATTTATAAAAACCTTGTATGTCAAAAGACATTACCAAGAGAGTGAAAACACAAGCCAGAAATGTGATAAAATATTTGAAAAGCATTTGTCTACTTTGTATATCTGGAATATACAAAGAACTCCAAATCAACAACAAAACAGTGTAAAATAGGCAAACATCCATCCATGTCTCTACAAATTATTCCATTTTGTTCTTTTTTATATGTACCACATCTTCTTTATCCTGTCATGCAGAGTAAAACAAGTCAGAAAGAAAAAAGCAAATATCATATATTAACATATATATGTGGAATCTAGAAAATGTTATTTGCAAAACAGAAATAGAAACACAGATGTAGAGAGCAAACTTATGGACACCAAGAGAAAGGGAGACTGGGATGAGTTGGGATATTGGGATTGACATACATACACTATTGATACTATGTATAAAATAGATAAATAATGAGAATCTATCGTATATTTCAGGAAACTCTACTTAGTGCCCTGTAGTGACCTAAATGGGAAAGAAAGAAAGTGAAGTCGCTCAGTCGTGTCCGACTCTTTGTGACCCCATGGACACCAGGCTCCTCCGTCCATGGGATTTTCTAAGCAAGAGTTCTGGAGCGGGTTGCCATTTCCTTCTCCAGGGAACTTCCCGACCCAGGGATCGAACCCAGGTCTCCCGCATTGTAGACAGACACTTTACCATTTGAGCCACCAGGAAAGTCAGGAAATCCCCAAAAGAGGATGTGTGTGTATATATATATATATATATATACACATACTTATACATACACACACACACACACACACACACACCTATACACATATATGTGTACATACATATAGCTGATTCACTTCATTTTACAGTAGAAATGAACACAATACTGCAAAACAACTATACTCCAATAAAATTAATTTTTAAAAAAGAATGGGAAAAAATGGGCAAAAGGACTTGAATAGACATTCTCCAAAGAAGATACACAAACAGCTGAGTGTATGAAAAACTGTTCAACATCAATAGTCATCACTGGGGAAAATGCAAATCAAAACCACAGTGAGGGACTTCCCTGGCAGTTCGGTGGTTAAGACTTTGCCTTCCAATGTATGGGGTGTAAGTTCAATCCCTGGTCAGGGAATTAAGCTTCCACATGCCTCCTAGGCAAAAGGCCAAAACATTAAAAAAAAAAAAAAAAAAGCCAGAACAATATTGTTCAATAAAGACTTCAAAATCTGTCCATGTAAAAAAAATTTTTTTAAATCACAATCAGAAACCACTTCATATTCTTTAGAATGACTATTATAAAATTTTAAAAATAAATAATACAGAAACTTGCTAGAATGTGGAGAAATTGGAACCCTCATACATTGCTAGTCAGAATGTAAAATGAGTTGGTTGCTCTGGAAAAGAGTTTGGTGGTTACTCAAAAGTTAAAACTAGACTTACCATGTGAAACAGCAATTCTTTTTTTTTTTTTTAATTTATTTTCAATTGAAGGATAATTGCTTTATGTGAAACAGCAATTGTCAATGTTCAGTTCATTTCAGTCACTCAGTCGTGTCTGACTCCTTGCGACTCCATGGACTGAAGCATGCCAGGCCTCCCTGTCCATCACCAACTCCCAGAGCCTACTCAAACACATGTCCATCTAGTCGGTGATGCTATCCAACCATCTCATCCTCTGTCATCCCCTTCTTCTACCGCCTTCAATCTTTCCCAGCATCAGGGTCTTCTCCAATGAATCGGTTCTTCACATCAGGTGGCCAAAGTATTGGAGTTTCAGCTTCAGCATCAGTCCTTCCAAAGAAACCCCAGGGCTGATCTCCTTTAGAATGGACTGGTTGGATCTCCTTGCAGTCCAAGGGATTCTCAAGAGTCTTCTCCAACACCATAGTTCAAAAGCATCAATTCTTCGGCGCTCAGCTTTCTTTATAGTCCAACTCTCACATCCATACATGACTACTGGAAAAACCATAGCTTTGACTAGACAGACCTTTGTTGGCAAAGTAATGTCTCTGCTTTTTAATATGCTGTCTAGGTTGGTCATAGCTTTTCTCCCAAGGAGCAAGTGTATTTTAATTTCATGACTGCAGTGATTCTGGAGACCAAAAATTAAAGTCTGTCACTGTTTCCATTGTTTCCCCATCTATTTGCCATGAATTGATGGGACCAGAAGCCATGATCTTAGTTTTCTGAATGTTGAGTTTTAAGCCAGCTTCTTCACCCTCCTCTTTCACTTTCATCAAGAGGCTCTTTATTTCTTCACTTTCTGCCATAAGGGTGGTGTCATCTGCATATCTGAGGTTATTGATATTTCTCCTGGCAATCTTGATTCCAGCTTGTGCTTCATCCAGCCCAGCATTTCGCATAATGTACTCTGCATATAAGTTAAACAAGCAAGGTGACAATATACATCCTTGACGTACTCCTTTCCTGATTTGGAGCCAGCTGTTGTTCCATGTCCAGTTCTAACTGTTGCTTCCTGACCTGCATACAGATTTCTCATGAGGCAGGTCAGGAGGTCTGGCATTCCCATTTCTTTAAGGATTTTGCACAGTTTGTTGTGGTCCACACAGTCAAAGGCTTTGGCATAGTCAATAAAGCAGAAGTAGATTTTTTTTGGAACTCTCGCTTTTTCGATGATCCAGCAGATGTTGGAAATTTAACCTCTGGTTCCTCTGCCTTTTCTTTTTTTTTTTTTTCTAATTTTATTTTATTTTTAAACTTTACATAATTGTATTAGTTTTGCCAAATATCAAAATGAATCCGCCACAGGTATACATGTGTTCCCCATCCCGAACCCTCCTCCCTCCTCCCTCCCCATACCATCCCTCTGGGCCATCCCGGTGCACCAGCCCCAAGCATCCAGCATCGTGCATCGAACCTGGACTGGCAACTCGTTTCATACATGATATTTTACATGTTTCAATGCCATTCTCCCAAATCTTCCCACCCTCTCCCTCTCCCACAGAGTCCATAAGACTGTTCTATACATCAGTGTCTCTTTTGCTGTCTCGTACACCGGGTTATTGTTACCATCTTTCTAAATTCCATATATATGCGTTAGTATACTGTATTTATGTTTTTCCTTCTGGCTTACTTCACTCTGTATAATAGGCTCCAGTTTCATCCACCTCATTAGAACTGATTCAAATGTATTCTTTTTAATGGCTGAGTAATACTCCATTGTGTATATGTACCACAGCTTTCTTATCCATTCATCTGCTGATGGACATCTAGGTTGCTTCCATGTCTTGGCTATTATAAACAGTGCTGCGATGAACATTGGGGTACACGTGTCTCTCCCTTCTGGTTTCCTCAGTGTGTATGCTCAGCAGTGGGGTTCCTCTGCCTTTTCTAAATCTAGCTTCAACATCTGGAAGTTCATAGTTCACGTACTATTGAAGCCTGGCTTAGAGAATTTTTAGCATTACTTTGCTAGCATGTGAGATGAGTGCAATTATGTAGTGTTTTGAACATTCTTTGGAGTTGCGTTTCTTTGGGATTGGAATGAAAACTGACCTTTTCCAGTCCTGTGGCAACTGCTAAGTTTTCCAGATTTGCTGGCATATTGAGTACAGCACTTTCACAGCATCATATTTTAGGATTTGAAATAGTTCAACTAGAATTCCATCACCTCCACTAGCTTTGTTCGTATTAATGCTTCTAAGGCCCACTTGATTTCGCATTCCAGGATGTCTGGCTCAGGTGAGTGATCACACCATCATGGTTATCTGGGTCATGAAGATCTCTTTTGTATAGTTCTTCTGTGTAGTCTTGTCACCTCTTCTTAATATCTTCTGCTTCTGTCAGGTCCATACCATTTCTGTCTTTTATTGTGCTCATCTTTGCATGAAATGTTCCCTTGTAGAATTAGAAATGTATCTCTAATTTTCTTGAAAATTTTCTTTTGCAAAAAGGAAAAATGGCTGTCTGATGAGGCCTTACAAATAGCTGAGAAAAGAAGAAAAGCTAAAAGCAAAGGAGAAAAGGAAAGATATACCCATTTGAATGCAGAGTTCCAAAGACTAGCAAAGAGAGATAAGAAACCCTTCCTCAGCAATCAATTTAAAGAAATAGAGGAAAACAATAGAATGGGAAAGACTAGAGATTCTTATTGTTATATGCCCTCAAATATATTCAAAGTAGCAACTCAGGTATTTGTACACTGATGTTCATAATAGCATTATTTGAAAGCCAAAAGGTGATCCATCAATAAGGGGATGGATAAGCAAAATGGTATACATGTATAATAGGATATTATTCCACATTAAAAAAATTAAATTCTGACGCATGTTACAACATGAGCCTTGAAATCATTATGCTAAGTGAAATAAGCCAGACACAAACAGACAAATATTATATGATTCCACTTATATGAGAGGCAAAGGATAGGTGAATTTGTGGAGACAGAAAGTAGATTCGAAGTTATCAGAGACTAGGGGGAGGCAGGCAGGGAGTTATTTTTTAATGGGTACAGTTTCTGTTTGGGATGATGAAAAAATTCTGGAAATGCATAGTGGTGATGGTTGCATAACAATGTGAATGTAGCTAATAACACTGAATTATATACTTAAACATGGTTAAAATGGTAAATTTTATATTTTATGAGTTTTTTTAAGAGCTAAGAACAGCAAGCATTTGTTGTTCCTCACAATTCTGCAAGTTGGCAGTTTGAGCTGTGCTCAGCTGGCAGGTCTTCCGGTCTCGTCTGGGTTTACCCATGCAGTTGAGTGGGCTGTAGGCTGGCTGGCCTAGGATGTCCTCAGCTGGGATCACCCATCTTTGCTCCGTAAGTCTCATTCCCCAGGCTATCTCAGGCTTGTTCTCATGGCAAGTGGACAGGGTCCAAAGCTGCACAGCCTCTGGACATGTAGATTTGCATAGGCATAACATCACTTTGTCTGCACCCTTTTGGCCAGAGCAAGTCCTGTGGCCAAACAGGCAGAGAAACAGATGCCATCTTCTGATGGGAGGAGCTGCAGAGTCACCTTGAAAAGGACCTGGCACAGCCAGGAGAGGAGAATTAGCATCCTTGTGCATCAACCTACAATCTGACATTCAACAATCTGACATTGTTGAATACAGAACATGTCAGGACACCAAATGGTTTGGGGCTCATATATCTAACCTAGGAGTTGTTTAAAACAGGATCAGTGCCTATTCTAGGAATTTAAAAGTGTAGGAAAGTATACACACTCTACTGTTAGCACACATAATTTTCTCTCCTAGGCGTTAAGCATCTGTCAGATTATTTTTCAATCAAGACAATTCCTTTGCAAACTTGATGCTTTGTATTAGCTGTAACTCTTGAGAGCAGCTGGAATGTGGAGAGAGTCTTCAAAGCAACAGAATTTTTGAGCTGGAAGGCAGCCAGGCAAATCTCAGCACAAAGGGAGTGGTAGACCCAGCAAAGTAAAATAGCTTGACAAAGGCTTCATAATTACCCATGATAGAATTTGGATTAGAACCCAGGTTGCTGAACTCATCTCCCACGCTCTCTCTAGGATATAGTGGTAATCTCATTTTTCTTAGAATATACAGAGCTCAGCTCAGTCATCTAAGGAACTTGATCTGTTCTTTAGGACTTTGCAACTTAAAATTGTCTTTCAGACCATCAGCCTTACTGAAGAGCTTGTTCAAAAGTCAGGATTTTGTTCCCTATATAAGACCTGCTGAATTAGAGTCTGCAAGCTAACAGTTTTGCAAGCTCTTGATGAAAGTGAAAGAGGAGGGTGAAAAAGTTGACTTAAAACTCAACATTCAGAAAACTAATGTCATGGCATCAGGTCCCATCACTTCATTGCAAACAGATGGGAAACCACTGGAAACAGTGACAGACTGTATTTTCTTGGGCTCCAAAATCACTGCAGATGGTGAAATGAAATGAAAAGATATTTGCTCTTTGGAAGAAAAGCTATGACCAACCTAGACAACATATTAAAAAGCAGAGACATTACTTTACCAACAAAAGTCTGTATAGTCAAAGCTATGGTTTTTCCAGTAGTCATGTATGGATGTGAGAGTTGGACTATAAAGAAAGCTGAGCACCGAAGAATTGATGCTTTTGAGCTGTGGTGTTGGAGAAGACTCTTGAGAGTCCCTTGGACTGTAAGGAAATCTAACCAGTCCTTCCTAAAGGAAATCAGTTCTGAATATTCATTGGAAGGACTGATGCTGAAGCTGAAACTCCAACATTTTGGCCACCTGATGTGAAGAACTGACTCATTGGAAAAGAAGACACTAATGCTAGGAAAGATTGAAGGTGGTAGGAAAAGGGGACAATAGAGGATGAGATGGTTGGATGGCATCACCAACCAAATGGACATGAGTTTAAGTAGGCTCCAGGAGCTGGAGATGGACAGGGAAGCCTGGCGTTCTGCAGTCCAGGGGTCACAAAGAGTCGGACACAACTGAGCAACTGAACTGAACTGAACTGGTACAGTGTGCAAATTTCTGTCCAGAGCCTGACAATGCACGAGGTCACTGGGCATTGTAGGTTCCATCATGTGGCTCTGGCATCTCCTGGAAACTTCTGAGAGTATCCTGTTATATCTTCTCTGTCCACCTGACAGACAAGAAACTAAAGAGAAGAAAATATATTTGTTTGTAAATATGGTTTGGACAGACACACATCAAAACCTGCTCATGTTCCATGGGTGACGGTTAGTCTGATGGTCCATTTAGGTGCAAAGGGTGCTGGGAAATGTGGCCCCTGGCTGGGGACAGCCTTGCAACAGTAAGGTTACCCTGTGGAAAGGGAGCACGTATCTTTGGTGGTTACCTAGCATGTCTGTTAATACCACATTAATCAAGAATACCAATATCCAAGCTCATTGGTTTGTGAGAAGGGGACTCCACCTTCATTTGAAATTTATTTTCAAACTTTTATTTTCAAATTTTTTTAATTTTCTTTTTTGGCTGTGCCACATGGCATGCAGAATCTTAGTTCCCCTACCAGGGATCAAACCTGTATGCCCTTCAGTGGCAACATGGAATCTTAACCACTGGACCACCAGGGAAGTCATTAAATTTTTACTGTGAAATATTTTTCTTAAAAAAAGGGTACTGAACACCTGTTGTATCCCATCTCACAGCTTTTAGGCCAACCTTTCTTCCCCCGGCCATTGCTAAGGCATACTTTCGCCACCTCGGTTGAACCACTTACCTCTGCCTTCGAACCTGGTGGTTTTTTACTGCTGAGAATTGAACCCTAACAGTCCACAGACAACCAGCTTGAAAGCATGTCTTACCCCTTTCCCTGTTTACTCACCACGCTATTCCTTGACCTCACTTTCCAAAATAAAGTGCTCACATGCTGGTCACTGTCTCAGCTCTGCGTTTCAGGAAACCAGGCTAAGACGAGAATATAGCACATGGAGAGTTTAAAGAAAATAATACTAAATTCTCACATCTCTTGCTCAAGAAATAGATTGTGGAATATCGTCTCATTCATCTCCAAGTGCTCCCTGAACCTAGAAATAATTTTTGGTTTAATTCAATGCATAAATTAATGAGCAGAAATACTTCCATAAACTAAACTGCTACCTAGACACTAGAACCAAAAAACGGCTAGCAAATAGCAGTTAAGTTCTCAACTATGGTACTCATAGTCTCAAACTGACTTAAATACAAACATCAGTTCAGTTCCGTCACTCAGTTGTGTCCGAGTCTTCGCAACCCCATGAATCGCAGCATGCCAAGCCTCCCTGTCTATCACCAACTCCCAGAGTTCACTCAGACTCACGTCCATCAAGTCAGTGATGCCATCCACCCATCTCATCCTGTGTCTCCTTCTCCTCCTGCCCCCAATCCCTCCTAGCATCAGAGTCTTTTCCAATGATTCAAGTCTTCGCATGAGGTGGCCAAAGTACTGGAGTTTCAGCATCAGCATCATTCCCTCCAAAGAAATCCCAGGGCTGATCTCCTTCAGAATGGACTGGTTGGATCTCCTTGCAGTCCAAGGCACTCTCAAGAGTCTTCTCCAACACCACCCTTTTAACTATTAACTCTGGGCAAACTGACTTCAGTTGACTCCAGCCTGGCTGCCTTGCATGTCGCAAGCAGCAAGAACTAGGGCTATAAACTATACATTTGCTTTGCCAAGTTAACACTAAATAGGAAGTCACCTTTGGGTGTTATCCTTGTATGAACTGATGACTAAATGTGTTAGATTTATTGTGCTTTCAAAGGCAGAGAAAACCCAATTACTGTAATAACAAAATCTTGATCTCTACAAAATTCACAGAACCTTCCTTAGATGCATTCTGTTAATATTTTTTTATATTTTCTGTTGAACATAATATTTATAGTAAAGGAATTTGTTTATTTGGATTTTGCATGATTAAGACTATTGCATAATTTATTTAAAATGGCTTTAATGGTTAGAAACCCTCATCACCTCCTCCACTCTGAGATACCCTGCCCTAATTCTCATATTTTGCAGGAGTATGTGATTCTCGACTGACTCGCCTGATTAGCCTCACTCTCTGCGGTTATCAAAAAAAGTATGTGTAGAAAACTGAAAGAAGTTAGAAGATCTGAGTTCTTTTGATGTTAAAAAAAATAAAAGCCAACATTTCTTCCCATAAGGATGAAAGTATATCAGAGCTGTTTGTTTGTTGGGATTATGTACCCAGCTGTTTCTAGCCATATTCCTTGTGAGAAAAGGGGAATTGGTTCTCTGCAAAGAGGGTACAAGTTTAGATGGCTTGTTTGAAAGTCAGTTATTTTCTAAGAGGCCCTGGCTTATTCTTGACTCAGGGGACTGTCTAGCTTATTGACCTCCTGAGAAGTGTTTACCAGAAAGACAAAATGAAACACATTTTTGAGGAGGATAGAAGTCATTGTTTCAAAAAAGAAATGTGAGGTCTTATTAGGGCAAAGCTGTTAATTACACACTTTATTATTGTCAGGGTTAATACAGCTTGTGAGAGCAGAGGCACTTTTTCATCTCTTTCCAGGATCAAGGGGAGACAGCTGTTCTTAGGGACAGATCCATTATAGCTTATCACTGGCCAGCAGCCTCAGAAAGAAGGACCATGAAATATGGCTGCTGTCACTGGGAGCCAGAGCTGACGGTGAGCTGGTCCAGGCACAGAGGAGAGACAATGAGAACCATGGCGTCAAACTCAAGTAGATTGGGTTGCATTGATTTTTAATGCCTGACTGGTCTGCAGCATGAGATTTACTGGTACTCTTGCAGTTATTGTATTATTGATCTCTGCAAAACTGCACAATCTTGCTTTCATAAACATCAGATGCTGAAAGTAATAAATAATAGTTCTTATCATTCGAAGCCTGGTTAAACTGTGTTGTAAAATTCTGTATGTTTGGATTTCATTATCATCCCTTTGCCAATTAGGAGTCCTTTAAAGTGAAACCCAAGTCCTGGAAACACAAATTGCCTCCAGTTAAATGTGTTTTTTCTGATTAAATAAGGTTATTATATCCTTCTTTTAAAAAAAAAATTGGAGGATGAGTCAGCAATTTATTTTTAATGTTGACATTTTCTTAGCCCCTTCTTGTTAACACTGATTTAATAGTTTTCACTGAAGGAAAGAAAATTAAGAGGGATTCGTGTATACCATCAGTAAACATTTTCAAATGCTATAAAGGAGATCCAAGAAAATGCCTCAGGTAGACTGTGCTTTCAGTTCTAGGAGTTTTGTTTGTTTTCACTATAGATGAAATTTTCTTATTTCCAAATGTTTGCAACCACACCTTCATTTCTGTGGTACTCAGCTTTTATGTATCAATAATTCCCAGGCTTGGAACTTTATGGTAAGATAATGATGCTGTTGAATATGTTCTAAAATGTTGAGATCTATTAAAGTCTTCATTTCGGTTAAACATAAATATTGTACTTCATAGGAAAGGCAGAAATATTGACCAACTATAGCAATAAACAACCACAACATCAAAAAATGTACACAATATGTACATAGTTAACATTACTTATGTATTAATATATATGATATATTTAACACTATGCTATATATAATAATAAAATATGCATTATATATTTAATAGTGTATATATATATATATTGCTGAATCCTATTATACTGAAAAGCATATCTTGGTCTAACTTTTATTTTTATAAAAGTAACCCTGATTATAGGAGAATCTGGAAAATACATAACACCATGAGTATGTCACCAAGTCCAAACTCAGTTCTGCTTACCACACAACAGGCCAATAAATCAGGAGACCAGTTGTTTGAAAGAGGGATAATGATTTTATTCAGAATGCCAGCAAGCAGAGAAGATGATGAACTAGTGTCCCAAAGCAACATTTTACCCAATTAGAATTCAGGCTTCTTGTATATTGAAAGGGGAGGGCATGTGGTTGATTGTTGCAACTTCTTGGTATCAGAATCCTTTGTTCTTGCAGCTGTCCAGGTAGGTCAGGTCATGATATTCCTATAAGCCTCCAATAAGACAAATGTTATTCTCTGTTCTGCAGCATTTTATCTCTATATAAATAGAAGAGTGTTATACTTTTAAAGGTCACAGCCTCCAGAATGGGTTATCCTGTGTATTTCTGGCTTCAGGCAACATTCTTTTACAGAAGGTGCAGAGCCAGCATGACTAAGCACAGGCAACAGAGCAGAGAGGCTTAAAGTAAAAGACCAACAAGGAGTCAGATTCGTTCTTCTCTATTACAAGTACAAAGTGTGAACAACAGACTAGCAGCAGCAGCCGCATTTGAGATCCAGAGTCTCAGACCCCTCCTCAGACCTACTAAGTCATAATCTTCTTTAACAGGGGTTTTGGTGATTTGAGTGCACCTTAAAGTTTGAGAAGCACTGGTCTAAAACACAAACCACCCTTAAGCTCCCAATTAAACATTAAAAGCCCAGTTTTTTTTTTTTCTAATTTTATTTTATTTTTAAACTTTACATAATTGTATTAGTTTTGCCAAATAACAAAATGAATCCGCCACAGGTATACATGTGTTCCCCATCCTGAACCCTCCTCCCTCCTCCCTCCCCATACCATAAAAGCCCAGTTTTATTAATTTTTGCGACTAGTCAATACATTTTTTAAAAAGATACAAGTGCTAATCTTGACTTGAAAGAATTCCATTTTTTAGATATAATCAGAAGTAGCCATTTAGTGTATATATAACAATTGGTCACTGCAGATGGTGACTGCAGCCATGAAATTAAAAGACGCTTACTCCTTGGAAGAAAAGTTATGACCAACCTAGATAGCATATTCAAAAGCAGAGACATTACTTTGCCAACAAAGGTCCGTCTAGTCAAGGCTATGGTTTTTCCAGTGGTCATGTATGGATGGGAGAGTTGGACTGTGAAGAAAGCTGACCATCAAAGAATTGATGCTTTTGAACTGTGGTATTGGAGAAGACTCTTGTGAGTCCCTTGGACTGCAAGGAGATCCAACCAGTCCATTCTGAAGGAGATCAGTCCTAGGATTTCTTTGGAAGGGATGATGCTAAAGCTGAAACTCCAGTACTTTGGCCACCTCATGTGAAGAACTGACTCATTGGAAAAGACTCTGATGCTGGGAGGGGTTGGGGGCAGGAGGAGAAGGAGACAACAGAGGATGAGATTGGCTGGATGGCATCACTGACTCAATGGACGTGAGTTTGAGTGAACTCCGGGAAATGGTGATGGACAGGGACGCCTGGCGTGCTGCGATTCATAGGGTCACAAAGAGTCGGACACGACTGAGCGACTGAACTGAACTGAACTGAACTGAACTTTCCCAATATCACAAGGCTGATAAGTGGTGTGAGCCTAAGATTCAAAACAGGGATAATAAATACGTGCTACTTGGTTTTCAAAAAAATATTTCTTCAGTTCAGTTGCTTAGTTGTGTCCGACTCTTTGTGACCCCATGAACCACCCCACTCCAGGCCTCCCTGTCCATCACCAACTCCCGGAGTTTACCCAAACTCATGTCCATTGAGTCAGTGGTGCCATCTAACCATTTCATCCTCTGTTGTCCCCTTCTCCTCCTGCCTTCAATCTTTCCCAGCTTCAGGGTCTTTTCAAATGAGTCAGCTCTTTGCATCAGGTGGCCAAAATATTGGAGTTTCAGCTTCAGCATCAGTCCTTCCAATGAATATTCAGGACTGATCTCCTTTAGGATGGACTGGTTGAAACTCCTTGCAGTCCAAGTGTTGGGGTCCTTTAATGGACCAGAATCTGGTGGTCCAGAGTAGATGATAAGAAAGTGAAAGAAAGAGAGCCGGAGGGAGGGAGAGAGAGAGAGAGAGAGAGAAAGAAAGAAAGAAAGACACGGGGACCCAAGCTCTGATGGAGCAAAGGTATTTTATTAGCAGAAATGCAGGCTTATATATCTTTAGTAAGATGATTACTCAGCTATTACACAGCATGAAATTTTATCAATAGCCACAATATGGATTGTCTAATACATACAAGGTGGCTGATGCAGAAAAGAGTCACTGAAGGGAGTTACTGAAAGGAATCCAAGCAGATACCGTTTCTCATGATCTCAGTCCTGAGAGCTGCATGCAGCTCTACTCGTTCTCAGAATAGGAACTGATAAGGAACTGAGAATTTATGAGAAACAGCACATAGGAATCCTCCTGTTAAACATTCCTTGACATCCAAGGGACTCTCAAGAGTCTTCTCCAAAACCACAGCTCAAAAGCATCAATTCTTCTGCACTCAGCTTTCTTTATAGTCCAACTCTCACATCCATACATGACTACTGGAAAAACCATAGCCTTGACTAGATGGACCTTTGTTGACAAAGTAATGTCTCTGCTTTTTAATATGCTGTCTAGGTTGGTCATAACTTTCCGTCCAAGGAGTAAGCGTCTTTTAATTTCATGGCTGCAATCACCATCTGCGGTGATTTTGGAGCCCATAAAAATAGTCTGCCACTGTTTTCACTGTTTCCCCATCTATTTGCCATGAAGTGATGGAACTGGATGCCATGATCTTAGTTTTCTGAATATTGAGCTTTAAGCCAACTTTTTCACTCTCCACTTTCACTTTCATCAAGAGGCTCTTTAGTTCTTCACTTTCTGCCATAAGGGTGGTGTCATCTGCATATCTGAGGTGATTGATATTTCTCCCGGCAATCTTGATTCCAGCTTGTGCTTCTTCCAGACCAGTGTTTCTAATGATGTACTCTGCATATAAGTTAAATAAGCAAGGTGACAATCTACAGCCTTGACATACTCCTTTCCCTATTTGGAACCCATCTGTTGTTCCATGTCCAGTTCTAACTGTTGCTTCCTGACCTGCATACAGGTTTCTCAAGAAGCAGGTCAGGTAATCTGGTATTCCCATCTGTTTCAGAATTTTCCACAGTTTATTGTGATCCACACAGTCAAAGGTTTTGGCATAGTCCATAAAGCTGAAATAGATGTTTTTCTGGAACTCTCTTGTTTTTTTGATGTTCCAGTGAATGTTGGCAATTTGATCTCTGGTTCCTCTGCCTTTTCTAACACCAGCTTGAACATCTGGAAGTTCACGGTTTACATATTGCTGAAGCCTGGCTTGGAGAATTTTGAGCATTATTTTACTAGCGTGTGAGATGAGCACAATTGTGTGGTAGTTTGAGCATTCTTTGCCATTCCCTTTCTTTAGGATTGGAATGAAAACTGACCATTTCCAGTCCTGTGGCCACTGCTGAGTTTTCCAAATGTGCTGGCATATTGAGTGCAGCACTTTCACAGCATCATCTTTTAGGATTTGAAATAGTTCAACTGGCATTCCATCACTTCCACTAGCTTTGCTCCTAGTGATACTTCCTCAGACCTACTTGACTTTACATTCCAGAATGTCTGGCTCTAGGTGAGTGATCACACCATCATGATTATCTGGGTCATGAAGATCTTTTTTGTATAGTTCTTCTGTGTATTCTTGCCACCTCTTCTTAATATCTTCTGCTTCTGTTAGGTCCATACCATATCTGTCCTTTTTTGAGCCTGTCTTTGCATGAAATGTTCCCTTGGTATCTCTAATTTTCTTGAAGAGATCTCTAGTCTTTCCTATTCTATTGTTTTCCTCTTTTACTTTACGTTGATCCCTGAGGAAGGCTTTCTTATCTCTCCTTTCTATTCTTTGGAACTCTGCATTCAAATGGGTATATCTTTCCTTTTCTCCTTTGCTTTTTGCTTCTCTTCTTTTCACAGCTGTTGTAAGGCCTCCTCAGACAGGCATTTTGCTTTTTTGCATTTCTTTTTCTCAGGGATGTTCTTGATCCCTGTGTCCTGTGCAATGTCATGAACAGAGTCCATAGTTCATCAGGCACGCTATCAGATCTAGTCCCTTACATCTACTTCTCACTTCCACTGTATAATCATAAGGGATTTGATTTAGGTCATACCTGAATGGTCTACTCAGTGAATAGTCTTTTTTTTTTTTTTCTTTTAAGTAGTGTTTAGCTCATAGCAATATTTCTTCTTCCATATTAACAAATGCATAGAATTCTGTTTATTGGATTTACACTATAATTTTGCATGTGAAGTGAACATACTTTGGCCATTCAATGACAAATGCAAAGAAACAGTGAACTTCCCAATTCTAAGGTCATAGATTAATTTGTATGCTGAAACGGTGACCTCTAATCCCCACAGAAATCTAATCTACACATACTGGGCAATAAAAAAACAGTGGAATAGTTGTTTATGATAGTTTGGTTTTTACTTTTTCAAATGTAAGATATTTATAGCACAATTAATGAGAGAAAAATCTATCCCAAATTATGTTATTGCTTTCAGTTCAGTTCAATTCAGTTCAGTCACTCAGTAGTCACTTAAAAAAATCCTTACAGATAGTATAGATATAGATATTACAGATAACTATTATACCTATCTATAGATATCACTCTCCACATAGGTGGAAGAATGGGTGGATAGGTGAATGGATGGCTGGATGGATGGATAAGATAGATGCCTCTTTTTGTCAACTATATTCTTTTCTTTCAGTATTCTCCAGAACTGGAGTTAATTTCAAGTCTGCCCACTCAAATCATTAATGAACTTGTAAGGGTATTGGTGGGGAAATAGTGAGATTTGAGGACCCAGCAATTTCAAAGGAAGTGTTCAATAATGTTCTGATCTTAAAGGAGTCACATCATACAGAGAAGGCTTCTTCTTCTTCTTCTAAATATCTGTGTCCTGGTAGAGAATTTCCAAGTCTAGCCCTCAATACAGTCATTTATTAATTTGCTGAAGATGAACCAACAGGTGTTCTGGATAGAAATTGCAAAGGCAAGTGATTGTGATGCAGGTGTGAGCAGGGAGCGTGTCTTCTGTGATCACACTCGTCCTGATGGCCTTATATATGCAGCTCTGTAACACGTCCTGGTCATCTGTGTGCCTCAGTCACTCAATAAGTGACAGTTTACACATGTTGTTCTCTCTTGGACCTAGCTTACAAATTCTCCTCTTCCTGAAAACTTTCCTAGATTTTTAGTTTGTTTTTCTCTGATCTTTCCTTTACTCTATAACCTTCACCTTTTTTTTTTTGGTGGCTATAGTCCATTTTATTGCCACTATTGCCTTTCTAGGTATATATCTTTTTTAATTAATTTTTGTATTTTAATTGGAGGCTAATTACTTTGCAATATTGTAGTGATTTTCACCATACATTGATATGAATCAGCCATGGGTGTACATGTGTCCCCATCCTGAACCCCCCTCCCACCTCCCTCCCCATCCCATACCCCAGGGTCATCCCAGTGCACCAGCCCCGAGCACCCTGTCTCATCCATCAAACCTGGACTGGACAAATAGAAAGCCCAGAGATAAATCCACGCACCTATGGACACCTTCTCTTTGACAAAGGAGGCAAGAATATGCAATGGAAAAAAGACAATCTCTTTAACAAGTGGTGCTGGGAAAACTGGCCAACCACTTGTAAAAGAATGAAACTAGAACACTTTCTAATACCATACACAAAAATAAACTCAAAATGGATTAAAGATCTAAACGTAAGACCAGAAACTATAAAACTCCTAGAGGAGAACATAGGCAGAACACTCTCTGACATAAATCACAGCAGGATCCTCTATGACCCACCTCCCAGAGTAATGGAAATAAAAGCGAAAATAAACAAATGGGACCTAATTAAACTTAAAAGCTTTTGCACAATGAAGGAAACTATAAGCAAGGTGAAAAGACAGCCTTCAGAATGGGAGAAAATAATAACCTTCACCTTGTAACTTACCTTCACTGATGAGTTGTATTTAAACATTCTAAATTCATTTTCTATTTGCACATTTGTGTCCACCCAAAGGCAGTCTGTTTAATGAGACTATCAGTGTGTTTTAAAACTGCTTTTTAATCCCTCACATCCTCCATCACCCTCTACATTTCCAGGGGCATCAGAGAAGTAAATAGTAAGGGGGAAAACTAGAATGAACCACATGGTACCAGATTAGATTCAGAGACGTCCATCTGAATTCATGTTAAGATTACTACAGATAGAGATGAATGGGTAGAATTATAGACATGTGTGTGTACATGGGTCACTTTACATGTGACTGTTGCATGGCTCTAGTCACTGAAGGGGCTTGGAGGCAGTGACACCCTGGTAGCAGTATGCACACCCAGCAGCCAGGCACTGGTTTCTAATAGCATCCTTCACTAAAAGGGGCCACGGCACCTTAGAGGAAAGGCTGATTTTAGGGCAGGGACAGAAAAAATACAAGCTAAGCTTAGAGTATTTAAGGTACTTTCTGTCACTCGGATAGTGCCAGAAAGTACGCAAATGATCAAAAAATAAAAGAATTGGGCCTTTTCATAGGGACACAGCAGCCAGTCTCAAAGAACTCTTAATAACCAAAGCTGAAACAATTTGAGCAACAAAACAACAAAGTACAGGTAAACTTCAGAGATATTACAAGTTCAACTCCAGACCATGACAATAAAGCAAGTACTGCAGTAAATCAAGACCTACATATTTGTTGATTTCCCAGTGCCTATAAAAATGATGTTTATGCTATACTGTAGTCTATTGAGTGTACAATAGCGTTATATCTAAAAACAATAATGTCTGAAAGTATTTTAATTTTAAAATACTTTATTGCTGAAAAATGCTAACGATCATCTGAGCTATCAGTGAATTATAATCTTTTTTGCTGGTGGAGAGTTTGAAATATTTCGAGAATTACCAGAATGTAACATAAAGGCAAGAAGTGAGAAAATGTTGTTGGAAAAATGGTGCCAGTAGACTTGCTTGAGTCAGGGTTGCCATAAACCTTCAATTTGTTAAAAAAGAAAAGAAAAGAAAGAAAGAAATCTGCAAAGCACAATGAAGTGAGGCACAATAAAAATGAAGTATGCCTGTATTGAATTATAACCCAAAGTATTATTCAGTTGCTAAGTTGTGTCCAACTCTTTGAGACCCCATGGACTGCAGCATGCCAGGCTTCTCTGTCCTTCACTGTCTCAGAGTTTGCTCAAATTCATGTCCATTGAGTCAGTGATGCTATTTAACCATCTCATCCTCTGCTGCCCCCTTCTCCTTTTGCCTTCAGTCTTCCCCAGCATCAGGGTATTATAAAATGAGTTAGCTCTTTGCATCAGGTGGCCAAAGTATTGGAGCTTCATCTTCAACAACAGTCTTTCCAATGAGTATTCAAGATTGATTTACTTTAGGATGGACTGTTTGGATCTCCTTGCAGTCCAAAGGACTCTCAAGAGTCTTCTGCAGCTCCACAGTTCAAAAGCATCAATTCTTTGGCACTCAGCCTTTCTTATGGTCCAACTCTCACATCTGGTATATGACTACTGAAAAAACTATAGCTCTGACTATATACAGACCATTGTTGGCAAAGTGATGTCTCTGCTTTTTAATATGCTGTCTAGGTTTGTCATAGCTTTCCTTCCAAGGAACAAGCATCTTTTAATTTCATGGCTGCAGTCACCATCCACAGTGATTCTGGAGCCCAAGAAAATAAAATCTGTCACTGTTTCCACTTTTTCCCCATGTGTTTTCCGTGAAGTGATGGAACCAGGTGCTATATCTTAGTTTTTTGAATGTTGAGTTTGCAGCCAGCTTTTATACTCTCCTCTTTCACCCTCATCAAAAAACTCTTTAGTTCCTCTTCACTTTCTATCAAAGTATAAAACAAGTAAATATTCATGATTCTATCCCTACTGATTCAAATAAGTGATATAAAAATGAAAATAAATAAATAGGGAAAGTGGGCAAGTGTCCTGTGCAAAAGGATTCCAAGTACTTTATGTAGATACATCCCATCAGGAAGGTAGATCTTGACTGGACACCCCTTGAGTATGGACTACACTTAGTGACTTGCTTCCAAAGAGTGCATGAGAGGGGAGAAGGAGGGAAGCAAAACTTTACCATGTGAAAACTTGGCAACTATTACTATGGCCAGGTGATCAAGGTCAATATCATCAGCAATAGTAATGCTGATGGTGTGTATCCTGGATATGATGTAATGAAATTGGTATATTACTCTGTGATCTTCCTTCCGTAAACCAATAACCTCAGTTTAAACATGAGAAAAATACCAGATACACCCAGTTGAGGGACATTCTGCACAGTAACTGACAAGTACTCGTTAAAATTGTGCATGATACTGGATGCTTGGGGCTGGTGCACTGGGACGACCCAGAGGGATGGTACGGGGAGGGAGGAGGGTTCAGGATGGGGAACACGTGTATACCTGTGGCGGATTCATATTGATATATGGCAAAACCAATATAATATTGTAAAGTTAAAAAATGAAATTTAAAAAAAAAGCTTTCAAATTAAAAAAAAATTGTCAAGGTCATCAAGGAAAGTCTGAGAATTATCTCATGTCTAAGGAGACATGACAAATAAAGGTAGTGAGGTAGACTGGATAGGACTCTGAAACACTAAGAAAAAAATCTAATGAAATCTACATAGACTGTGCTAAACAGTTTATGTTAACAGTAATGCAAGATGTTAACAACTAGCAGCTTTCCTGAAGTTTCAGTGGAGAATGGATACATCTGTATGTATGGCTGGGTCACTTTGCTATGCACCTGAAACTATCACAATATTGTTAATCAACTATACTCTAATATAAAATAGAAAGTTTAAATTAAAAAATGTGATTAATAAAAAACATTGGGACTAGGTGAGACATATATGAGACCTCTTTTTTCAGCTTCTCTGTTAATCTGAAAGTATTCCAGACTTAAACATTTATTTAAAAGAAAGGGTGAAGACCAAGGCTTAAGTCCAGAACTGACTGAGGGGGAAGAAAAACAATTTGTCTTTCACTGTGGTAGTTGGAGAAGCACTGATCTATAAAACACAGGTCTAGGAGGACTTTGACTTTTTCTTCCAGTTTGAAATTGCTTGTGCTAACTGAGATGGCTTTGAACTCCTTGCTACTTCCTCCAAGGTATTTTTCTCTTGCATTCCTGGAAGTCTGAAGTCACATTTTGTTCTTTGTTCTTTTATCCGCCCTCGTCATATTTTACTGCAAACTTTGTCATTGTCAAGGTGCAGCTGACTAGCTTTGTAAGTACTTTCTGATTTCTTTCCGCTCCTGCTATTCATCCTGGTGTTATTTAGGTTCATTAAAGGGAACATTTGGGCTTGGCAGTTTGTCACTAAGGTTCAGGTACAACCACATCATTACCAAGCCATCCAAAGTTCGGCGATGATGATACCGATGATACACAGTCAAGAAACCATTACAGTTATATCACGTTTGATCACAAATTAAATCATATAAGTAATCTTCGTGCCATTCCCTATTTACAGCTTAGAAAGTTTCCTCTTCTATGAAATCTGATAGCTTCAATTATTATGTCTTTCATAAAAAGGTTAAAAAAAATGTGCACCTCTTTCTGAGTATGTTACTGTTTAAGTAACAATGGTTTTAATTTTGGAAGTAATCTGGATAATGAATGTAAAAAGATAGTAAGTATACGTTTTATAAGCAAAGAGTTATGAACTTAAAATTATAATCATCAGCTTATTGTTAGATTGCTAGGGTTTAGTGAAGAAGCAATGAACTGGTACATAAAACAGTGATACCCGATAAATAGCTTCTAAATGGCTTTTTGATATTTGATATCTCTATTGAGACAGATAAGGAAGAATTTGCAATTTGAGACTACTGTTTAATATTTGATTTATTTCACCAGTCAAGAAATCAAAGAATCAACAGGCTTTTTTCTTTATCTTTTTTAATGAAATGCCCCTGGGGCCTATTTTCCTCTGTGGTTTAAACTGGACGGAATCAGGATAGGATTCTTCCATCAATTTGAAAGTGTGAAATGTTTTCTTTAAACAGTGTTCTCTTTATTATTCCCAGACAATCGTTAGAGGAAACAAACCCTGCAAGGAGACCTCCATCAACGGCCTGCTGGAGGATTTTGACAACATCTCTGTGACCCGCTCCAACTCCCTGAGGAAGGAAAGCCCACCCACCCCAGACCAGGGAGCCTCCAGCCGTGGTCCAGGCCATCGGGAAGAAAACGGCTTTCTCACCTTCTCGCAGTATTCCAGCGAATCTGACACCACTGCTGACTATGCGTCTGAAAAGTACAGAGAAAAGAGTCTCTATGGAGATGATCTGGACCCGTTTTATAAAGGCGGCCACTCTGCCAGGCAAAATGGGCACGTATTGAAGATGCAACATGGGGAGGCCTATTATCCTGAGATGCAGGCTTTGCAGTCCGACAGAGCCCGGTTTCCTGCAGATTATCATGCACACTTGGACTCACTGAGCAAACCCAGCGAGTACAGTGACCTCAAGTGGGGCTTCCAGAGAGCCTCGGGCAGCTCCCCTCTGGATTATCCGTTCCAGTTCATACCTTCTAGAACTGCAGGGACCAGTGGGTGCTCAAAGGAGAGCTTGGCATACAGCGAAAGTGAATGGGGACCCAGCCTGGATGACTATGACAGGAGGCCAAAGTCATCGTACCTGTGTCAGACGAGCCCTCAGCCTGCCATGCGGCAGAGGTCCCGGTCAGGCTCCGGGCTCCAGGAGCCCATGATGCCCTTCGGAGAAAGTGCATTTAAAACCCACCCCCAAGGACACTCCTACAGCTCCTACACGTACCCGCGCCTGTCTGAGCCCACAGTGTGCGTTCCAAAGGTAACGTTCACTGCCTCCCTCCCTCCAGCATGCGGGACCTCCACAAGGTGTGCTCCCACCACCCTCTTATTTGCATTCTAGAGCACTGGTTAGTCTGTAAGTGAGAATCTGTATCAAAATTCTGCCTGGTTTCCATTCACAAGCCCCCAGGGCAGAGAATTTAGGGCAAGGCACATGTATTCATTAAAATCAAATCCTCTGGGGAGTTCCTACAGGCTTTCTGGGTTAAAAGGCAAAAGAACATTTTTTTCCAAAAGATATCCTGCTATATTAGTGATAAATGTTCTGTGCTGGCACAGC
The DNA here is from genome assembly GCF_002263795.3 of Bos taurus. NCBI lineage: Eukaryota > Metazoa > Chordata > Mammalia > Artiodactyla > Bovidae > Bos > Bos taurus. The sequence continues at coordinate 2,608,952 of NC_037340.1, read as the reverse complement.
AGGGTGTCTTGTGTTACAGAGTGTAGAGTTCTAGACTGCCAGAGGGAGTAATACAGTAGTTCCTCCACTCTGGTAAAGGGTACCTAGAACTGCCAAAAAGGGGAAAAAAGTCAGGATAATGGGTAAGTTTTAATAAAGTTAATTGTATTCAATTCAAGGGATTGTCGGTATTTTGAGAGTATTTCTTTCTACTAGGTTAGCGTTGACATGTCGTGTGTGTGTGTGTGTGTGTGTGCAACTTTAGGACGATAGATGGAATCTGGTTGCTAGGCCTTCCTTGGTGTGCTTTTTCTTTTGTTTTGTCTTATTGTAATTTCTCTTTTAATATTTTTTCTTAATGTTGTAAATTTGCTTTGAAATGTGGCTGGGTCATGATACCCCAAAGTTTGGGAACCACTGTTGGAGGAGTTACTGGCTTTACAAAATACCTTGGAAAGTGTGCCAGCACTTTGTTTTCCCAGTTAACTTAGAAATGTTTTTGCTACCTCCCTGCTACAGCTAAGTGAAGATGGGCCATTTGGCTGTGAGTTCTAGATTACAGAGGTCTCAGACCAGTTGAGGGAGACGTGGCTTCTAGAAGCATGATTGTGGACGTTTGCAACCCAATACTGTCTCTTCAACAGCTTGGTGAGCCGCACAGCGAATCTTGGAGGGCAGGGCTGCCTGCATCATCTGATTGGTTATCAATGCCCAATATTTTCCTTTGTTTGTTATTTTTCATAAACATAATCCAAGATATTGAAGTCTTTTAGGGACAAATTGAGAGTGACTTAAGCCATACTTTAGAAAAAGCAAAATAACAATCACTTTAGTTCCCAATATATAAAAATAAATCCTAAGGAAATAAAGACCTGAAATACATACCACCAATTAAAATTTAAATATTGAGAGTGCTTTCCATCTCACTGCATTATCTATTTGAACTACCATGATGAAGGTATCATGACTGCCTTTTCCTATGTTCTCCCCAGGGCAATGGTTGGAAAGAGGTCTGTCTAACTAACTGACAGACAAAAGCTCTAGGAAGCCATATGCACGTGTCATGATGCAGGAGATCATTTATGTAATTTCCTGTGCACATCACCCAACCCAAGGTTGTAGAGCATCACAGTTGTAGAATGAACTAAGCAAATTAACACATCCTGTAGCTGAATCTAGTTACATTCTCTAGTTTGTGAACATCAGTGCTTACTTCAGGAATAAATAATGTGATTTCTTTCAGCTTTACCAAGTTTATAATTGACAAAATTTTAAGGTATTTGAAGTGTTGAAGATGATGATCTGATCTACATATACACTGTGAAGGGATTTCCCTCGCTGAGTTGACATTCATCACCTCACATATTTACCTTTTTGCTTATGTATGAGAAATTTAGGTTCTACTCTTTTAGCAGATTTCAATTCTACAATATAGTACTATCAACTACAATCACCATGTGATACAATCTATCCTCAGACCTTAGAGCTGAAAGTCTGTATCCTTTAACCAACTTCCTTTTCTCCACCTCCTAGACCCTGGCAACTACTTTTCTGTTCTCTGTTTCCATGAGTTTGACTTCTTCCTTTATTTTCTAAAATCCCACATATAAATGATACCAGTTGCAGTAGTTGTCATTCTCTGTATGGCTTATTTCACTTAGCATAATGCCCTTCAGTTTCTTCCATGTTATTGCAGATGACAAGGTTCAAGATTTCCTTCTCTTGTAAGGCTGAAGAATATTCCTTTATATATACATTTCTTTGAGTCACATTTTCTTGATCCATTCATTTGTTGATGGACACATAGATTGTTTCCATATCTTGTCTATGCTAATAATGTGGCAGTGGGCATGGGAGTACAGATATCTTTTCCAGATAATGATTTTGTTTCCTCTGGATATATACCTGGAAGCAGGACTGCTGTACTGTGTAGTAGTTCTACTTTCAATTTCTTGTACACTTGTGACTATGCCAGTGCATGTGCCCACCAACAGCACACAAGGGTTCTCCTTCCTCCACATCCTCATTGGTGGTGCTAGTGGCAAAGAACTCTCCTGCCAATGCAGGCGACATAAAGAGAGGCAGGTTCGATCCCTGGGTCAGGAAGATCCCCTGGAGAAAGAAATGGCAACCCACTCCAGTATTCTTGCCTGGAGAATCCCTTGGGCAGAGGAGCCTGGTGGGCTACAGTCCATAGGGTCGCAAAGAGTTGGACACGACTGAAACAACTTAGCACACACACCTCTTTAATAATAGCTATCCTAACAGGTTGAGGTAGTATCTCATTGTGCTTTTAATTTGCATTTTCCTGATGATTAGTGAAGTTGAGCACCTTTTTATATGCCTGTTGGTATTCAGGTCCTTTGCCCATTTTAAAATTATGGTATATGGTAATATGGTACTTTTGCTATTGAATTCCTTGCTATGAGTTTCCAGAATACTGGATATTAACTCCTTATCAAATATGTGATCTAAAAATGTTTTCTCCTGTTCTGTAGGTTACTTTTTCATTTTTTTTTTGGCGGTTTTTTTTTTTTTTTTTTTTACGGTACAACTGAAGGTATCACATTTCCTCATTGCAAACTACATTACAAAGTTATAGTAATCAAAACAGGATAGTTTTGGCATAAAACACACTTAGATCAGTGGAACAGAATACACAATCTAGAAATAAACCCCACACGTGTGTAGTCAGTTATTGAAGAAAGAGCCAAGAATGTACAATGGGGAAAGGGTAGTCTCTTTAATAAATAGTGTTGGGAAAACTGGACAGCCATGTGTAAAAGAGTGAAACTGGGCTCCATTCTTAAACCAATGGAACAGAGAATTCCAGCTGTCCATGGAATTCTCTAGGCCAGAATACTGGAGTGCATAGCCTTTCCCTTCTCCAGGGAGTCTTCCCAACCCAGGCATCGAACTGGGGTCTCCTGCATTGCAGGCAGATTCTTTACCAACTGAGCTATCAGAGAAGCCTCTTTCTTTGCTCAGCAGAAGTTTTTTAGTCTAATTTAGTCCTACTTGTTTATTTTTGCCTTTGTTGCCTTTGCTTTTAGTGTCAAGTCTAAAAAAGTAATTGCAAAGAACAATGTCAAAGAGCTTTCCTCTAGAAACTTTGTGGTTTCAAGACTTTAATCCATTTGAGTTGAATTTTGTGTATGATTGGTTTAAGATAGGGGTCCAATTTCATTCTTTTACACATGGCTGTCCAGTTTTCCCAGCACTGTTTATTGAAGAGACTACCCTTTCCCCATTGTACATTCTTGGCTCCTTTTTCAATAATTGACTGCATGTGTGGGGTTTATTTCTGGGCTGTGTATTCTGTTCCACTGATCTAAGTGTGTTTTATGCCAAAGCCATCCTGTTTTGATTACTATAACTTTGTAATATAGTTTGCAATGAGGAAATATTATACCTCCAGTTGTATTCTTTTTCCTCAGAACTGTTCTGGCTATACACGGTTGAATATGATTTTTCTGTGCTGTATATTTGAATACTTGTGTTGAGAGCTGTTTTAGGTCATTGTCATTGAGAAAATTGTGTTCCGAGGCTTTAATCTTTTAGTCATGGAGCTGTATTTGGCCCATTAACATGTTTAGTTATCCAGCAGTCATTTTCAACACCTGGAAAATCAAGATATTTCACTTAGAATTCTCAGCTTTTGAGTCTCAGGTTTCTCTTGTGAAAAATGGAACCATTTGTTGTCCCTGGGCCCACGTTTCCGCATAGCATTGGAAACAGAACTGTCTGGAGGTAAAAGCTTGCCCCATTAGAAAAGATAGGCTCTGCCTAGCACACTTCACTCATTTTTCCCATTAAACTAATCCCTTGGGGCATTTGAGATTTAATATAACCACCAACATCCCCTGCCTATTCATTTCACAGAAGGGGACACTGAGGTCCAGAAAGTCACATGGCACACTTAAGGTTTCATTTGCTGATTACAAAACAAGAACAAGAATCCAGGCCTAGAGTTTCCCCCAATTCAACATTCTTCCCATTATATTGGCATACGTAATTTTAGGGGTTCAACTGCATTTGCCAGTAAAACCCACGAGAGGTCCCGGTGGCCACCAGAATTTTAGGTTCACTGGAGGAATAGAGAGAGGATGGAGTGAAGGATCAAAGCAGGGAGGGAGGAGGCAATAGGGAGGGGATAAATTGCCCCATCCTTACCATGCCCTCTTCTTGCAGACTCCCAAACATAAGGCAGAGCAGAGCTGCCCTAACATCTGGTTTTCTCAAACCCAGAAACTATGTAAAAACTATTATGGCTCAGGAAAAAAGCACATAACACTCCTACCAAGTCATTTTCATCCCTTATAATCAGAACTCCAAGGTGTTGTTCCATGTTTCATAGGAGACCCATGAGAAATTCATGAGCAGGTCTTGTGGGAGGGTAGGAGGTAAGGGGCCTGTTAGTAATTAAAATGCTTGCTTGAAAATATAACATCTTTCTAAAAATAGTTAGGTGCTTGTGTCCTTAGAACTAAACTCTTGAAAATCTACCAAACACATTTGGATTTTCTGCTGAGAGAAGAAATGGCGATCACGACTCAGATAATTTGACTTTGCCTCATGGAAAATTCTAGAAACCAGTGGGTAATGTTCATAATAATGAGAGAAAGCGTGAAACTTGGTTTCCAAATACAGCAAAAATGAGGAGGATGTGTGTGTCTGTGTATGTGTGTGTGTGTATGTGTGAGAGAGAGAGAGAGAGAGAGAGAGAGAGACCAGTTTTACATTTTGGCTTAAATTAAAAAAAAAAATTACGCGTGTTAACCTATAGTAAAAAAAAAAATCCTGCAGTGTTATCTACCTACCTAATTTTCCCATTAGAGTGACAAGAATTAAGGTTGTTATGAATATGTAGATACTGGCATCCGTCTCTCTACTTCTAAGTGGTTTTTCTGCTGGGGCTAAGCAGATGAATCCTTAAGAAGAAGATAAGGTCAAACCAAATCCATACAGGACTTACAGAACTACAAAAGTGTGGAAAGAGACTGTTTTCCACCCTGCCCTGCAGACAAGCCTGCGTTGGAGGGAGGGAAGCTGGCTGGAGCTCCTGCCCACACATTTGACTGTGCTTATTCCAACACTCTCCAGGGACCATGCGGCTGCTGGCTCAGGTGTCTGGTGCTGGCCTGGGACATCCATCCCTTGTTCTGGCTCCAGCTGCTGAGAAGCCCCTAGTATCATCCCTGATCTGCCAGTTGACTAGGCACTGCCTGGGTGTCAGATCCATGTGTTGCCTTGTTGAGCATCATGTCCTGTAAATTCTTGCCCCCTTTGAACAGATGAGCCCGCCAGGGCTTTGAGAGGCTCAGTAAACAGCCTGGTCAGCCTGCTCATAGGAGAGCTGGGACCCAGCTTTCCAGGCTCAGCCCCTCAGTAGACACTGGCTACATCCCCAGTGGCACAGAAATAGCTTCTGTGGGTGCCAAGCCTTAACTTGGCTTCTTACAATCTCCTCAGACACCTGCAGCAGTGGAGGGTTGGGCTGTGTCATCCTGTTCTACTCTATAGCAGGGTTTCTCAGCCTGGACACTGTCGACATTTGGGGCCTGGTAATTGTTTGTTGCAGGGGTGCCCCAATGCACTGTAAGATATTTAGCAGCACCCTTGTCGTCTTCTCAGTACCGGCACCCCTCTCTCACTTACAACAACTAAAATATCTTTAAAAACAGTGTCACATGGGAGCAGAAGCAGCTCCAGCTGGGAACCCTTTTCCCCTCACTGTCGTTTCTCAAGTCCTCTCTGGCAGTCAGGGCTGTAGGTCAGGAAGATACACTCCCTGGCTTGAGTCTTGATGTCACCACTTACGACTGAGCAAACTGCTAAACTGTGCCTTTACTTCTTTATCTGTGAAACAGGCATAAAGACGCCTTATGGTGCAGAGTGAGGTTAAATAAGTTAATTCTTGCTGCTGCTGCTGCTAAGTCGCTTCAGTCGTGTCCGACTCTGTGCGACCCCATAGACGGTAGCCCACCAGGCTTCCCCGTCCCTGGGATTCTCCAGGCAAGAACACTGGAGTGGGTTGCCATTTCCTTCTCCAATGCATGAAAGTGAAAAGTGAAAGTGAAGTCGCTCAGTCGTGTCCGACTCTAGCAACCCCATGGACTACAGCCTACCAGGCTCCTCTGTCCATGGGATTTTCTAGGCAAAGTACTGGAGTGGGGTGCCATTGCCTTCTCCGAAGTTAATACTTACAGTAGCCTAATTATTAATATGTGTCCTCTGCATACATCAGTCTGTGTGTAGCTTCTAGATGGATGACAGCTGTGATGTGATGCTGGGGTTTACTGTGTGGCAGGTGCTATGCTAAGCCTTTTGCAAACATGACCTGATTTTGTCCTCATGACAACTCCTGAAGAATTCAAGATCATTTCCCTTTTTACTGTGAAGGACCGAGACTCAAAGAGACTTAATATTTCTAGACATCCAAGGCTGTGAGACAAACAGCTGAACCAAGATCCAAAGTTAGGTCCATTGGACTCCAAAGTCTATCTATTCCAGGATGTTCCTGTTTTTACAGGGAAAAAAAAAAAACAAAACGAGGTTCATAAGGCCCTGGGGAATGGATATAAGCCCTCGGGGCCCAGATACTCACACCACGAGCAGCCCTCACCTTGCTGACAAGGAACAAGTGCTGACTCACAGATGGATTTGGTGCACAGGAGCACACTTTTTTCTGTCTGTTCTTGGTAGGCTGGAATCCTTTGACAGGCTCCTTAGAGTCACCAGACTGCGATCTATAGGTAAAGCATTAAGAGTAGGGATCACTGGAGTCTCTCGTATGCACTCCCTCAACCTTGAGTGATGGTCTTATTTAATTTCATAGAACAGAGTTCAGATTTTCTCACCCATTACAGAAGACATTGAAGAGCACACGTTCTAGAGTCAGATCCCCAAGATTCAAGCACTCTCCAGCTGTGTGATCTTGTCTGTGCCTCAGTTCCTTCATCTGCAAATAGGGCATCTCAGTACCTGCTTCCAGCTTGTCCTGTGGCTGGAAAAAGGTTGATAAATGTAAAGGAGTTAGCACTTGGCACATCCTCAGTATCAGACCTTATACTCAGGAATATTTCTGGTTGGAAAACATGTCACCATATCTCTTGTGCCAGTCATAGGAGCACCCTATCGATATAAACTTTCACACATTTTCAAAATATGGTAACAAGTTCTATCTGACTCTGCCCTCACAGTCACTCTGTGCAGTCTCATAATTACAACTGTCCTCACTTTAGAGATCTGGGTCACAGGCCAGAGTAGTTGTGTGACTTCCTCAAGGTCATGCAAAGCTCTAGGTCATGACTGAGCTGGCCTAGGGACCCCAATCCTGCCACCCCAATTCTTTCTCTGGTCTCCAGAATGGAAATGAAATTCTCAGACTGCCTATGAAAGCCAGATGCTAAGAGAGAACAGGAAATTTAGCAGCATGAAAGCAAGAACCATCATTACTGTAGATGGATAGTCGTGATGACTTCTTGCCAACCAACCCTTCCACGTTACCCACTTCATCTCCACTGCACGGAGCAGCAAAGCAAGCCATGCTGGGCCCACGCCATTCCAGATAGACAGTGAAGTAAAGAGTTCTGAGTGAAGATAGAGGACGCAAGGAAAACAGTGGCATGGTTCCCCAGACCCTCCTTCTGGAGTCACCAGTGCAATGGCTTTTCATTGCTCAGCTATCACTTTGCTTTCCCTGGAAGGAAAGAGCAGTTGAACCAGTGTGCTCAGCCTTACTGAATCAAGTTTAATGACTCACCATTCTTTGCGGTACTGGCATACCCAGATTCAACCAAGACTCCAGGAACAAAACTGCGGCTCCTGATCTCCTAAGGGTCCCAGCAGAACACTTTTCAGAGACACTTTAGGGGCCTTATGGGTAATTAAATGACTAGGCTGGTGAAATCTGATAGGCTGCACCAACAATCTGAGAAAGGGAAGGGCTGAGAGGCAGGGAAAGAGAGAAAGAAAGAAGTGCTTAATCGCCTAATAGAATAACGGAGAGTGCTGCCTGTAGATCTTTTCCTTTACACATGGGCTCCTGTAGGCTGTTCATTAAGGCTCATAAAACACACAAAGAGGTGACTCAGAGCAATAGCTCTGACATCTGTCCCTTCTGATGGAGACTTGAGGCGTCTTTTGCATATGAATGAACTCATCTCCCCGTGAATGTTATTATGGTTCAAAGTAAATTGTATTTGGTCATTATAAGTGGGTTTTCCCATTACCAAATTAAAAGTGAAATGAATCTAACCTGGCCTTGTCTGCCCCAGTGCTCTCAGAGGCCCTGACATTGTTGAACCATGTTCTTCAGCAGTGAACTAATCCCCAGAGGTCCACCCCCACCCCCAGCCCACAACATGCCTGCAGCTGGCGACAGAGCACAGGTCGGGGTAATCTGCTCTTGAATACAGGATGCATCTGCAGAGTTTGGAGCAGCAACTGTGGGGGGTTAATTGGATATACTGACTCCAAGGTGAGGGGACAGCCTGCTGATCAGAGATTGCTTCACTTCTTCATGTAACTCAAGGTTTGCCTCTTTGTACAGGTCATGAGCCACTTGTCAGACTCTTAGTGTGTATTTACCATCCGTTTTGTGGATGCATGGGAAAGGCAAGCAGGGAAATGCATGACTCTTCAAACTTCATGTCATAATGTGTAAGTTCCTACACACCTAGATGGGTATCCAGCATCACAGATGGGAGATTTTCCTGCAAAAAGTTAAATATGGTGAATAGCTTTCTGCTACATGCAGTTTGGAAACCCAGCAAGTGTCTCACAGTCCAGAACACATACTTCCCAAGTTCCCTGAACAGGGATCTTAAGGAGATACCTTGATCTCTGAGGTCCTAGGGGGTCCAGCTCGTGACCCCTGCTCCCTGCTGTGATGTGTGTGTGCCTCTTTCACCAAAATTGAATGCCAGCTCAAAGTGTGTGCTGTATCTCTGTGTCATCCAGCCAGTGTCATAGACTCTGAAACAGGGCCACTCCATTTTGTAAATGAACATAAGTAATTCAGAGGAAACTGACCATGGCTCAGCACGTGTCAAGGTTTTGCCTCAAGCTCTGGGAACAGTAGCTACTGTTTATTAAAATGACATTGGAGGTGGAAAAACTCCCCACCATCCTGTAATAATAGCACTGGTGTCAGCAGCCACCTTGGTGGGAGAAGCAGAGGCTGGAAAGTCAAGGACGGAGACACAGGAGCCCATCAGCCCCCGTTAGCAGCACCTCTGCCCCACAGCAGGAAGGCCTGGGGTTTCAGAGCATAACCAAGGGATGCAGGTCACGGGATTTAGTGAATCCCCTTCCCCTGCTTATCCATCTCTGAAATGTCCCTGCAGAGAAAACCAGCTCCAGATTCTCTCCCAGGTCCTTACGAGCACATGTTTTCCTTTTCCCAAGCCAAGCCTTGGCCCTGTTACATTTCCCTTTGAGTCAAGTAAGGACAGTGTAAGATGTCCTTTTCTTATTTAGAGCCCTATGGTTCTCTCTTATCCTGCATTTGATTTATGGAGAACAAGTAGCACGTAGTCTGGCTTTTTTCATTCCGGGCACGAGCAGTCTCTTTGCTTTGTTGTGCTTTGAAAAGGTGTATTAAAGCATCACACTCAGGCCCTGGAAACAGCTGCCTCTGCATTCTCTATAACTGCAGGGCGTGGAGAGAGAGACTCCATCCTTCATGGAAGCTTCCGCAGTCCCCATTATGTGGGTGCAGACTTATACCACGCACACACGTGTGCACACACACACACACACACACATCCAGCACAATCCAGCCGCAGCCTGCCTGTCACCAGCATAGAAGGCCACGATGACAAATAGATGCTGCCACAGGAGTTTTTTCCTTCTTTTTTTTCTCTCTCCGTCCTCCCGCTGAGCCTTTTTTCCCCAGCCTTGGCATAAAATGGTCAAATGATGTTCCACTGCAGAATTCAATTTCACAGTTCAGTTAGGTCCTTGATTACACTGCCAAATTCAGATTAATGTGCATTTAACTAACATGGATCACAGGAATTCTGGCTGACAGCCAGCTGTAATCAGAGCAATTGATAGCTGTGTGGAGTTTTATGTCCTGTCCACCCCAGCACACCACTGGTGAAATTGATTGATTAAATGAATTCATTGCTATAATTATTTATAATTTTGATACATCACAAGCCTGTGTCTGACCCTATCCTTGAAGATGTCATGCTTATTGTGCAAGGGCAGTCTGGCTGAGTTGTTAACTGAGAATTATTTATTCCCTTATAATACTGCTTTTTTGTGGGGGGCCTTTCTTAATTCTTCACGGGGTTTGAATAAAGCCATGAAAAAGCAAGATTTAATTTATATGGAATTCTGAATGTCATTGGGAAACTAAAAAACAAATATGTTATTAGCCATTTCAAAAAGGAAGGAAACTGAGACATTTTCTATATTTGTTTTCAGTATTTTTAAAGATTCCTGTAGAAAGAATTCCTTTTCAGAATTTCAAAATTTCAGAATTCAGAAATTTCAGAATTTCATACATACATCTCAGAATGTATCTGAGTTTTAGTGACAGTTAGTCATCCTGTGACCTCAGCTAAGCAATTTGGCAGTCTGGTGACATCAGCCTAGGTGATAATTTACAAATCGATCTGGTCTTCTCTATTATTGCTACACCTTGCCGTATGGAAACCCACCTTTAATGTATGTAGACCACGGTCTTATTTGTATGAAGCTACTTTTCCACAAAATCGCAGGACTTTTTTCTTGGTGGCTCTTCACTGCTTTCTCTCCTGCCTTCTGCCTTCCCGCCCCTGTGTCCTTGAAATAAGGTCTTTCTGCAATAAGGTCTTAGAGCATACACTAGATGCATAGATCTTTTGGAACTGGTTTGAGACATGGGTGGTGAGAGGCACATTGGATTCTCTTTTTAAATGTCCATACCTTTCCCTAGTCTAATTTCACTCCATTGTGGTTTTACTAAATGATAAAATCTTACATTCATCTCAAGATACTGTAGGCCTGCCTACATGGACTCCAAATGTACTCCTTTTTTCCCTAGAATATATTTGTAAGTCAGGCTGTAGAAAAGGTTGCCAGTTCAAGCTGTACTCCTTTAAAAGTCTTTCTTATAGGCACAAGTGTGTATGTATGTACAAAATAGTATATATGGACACATTCATCATTTTTGTTTCACCCATTTATGATTATAAGGTATCATGGGAAAGATTATTTAAGGTAGGAAAATTAAATAGTTATAACAGTTTAAAAGCCATGTAAAAAGCCAGGAGACCTTGTTATAGAAGAGAGCTTAGACAAACACCTAGAAGAAAATTTGAGCCTTGTGGATGAACACAAAATTCTGCTGTGGCCACAGAAAAATGAAAGCAATACATTCATTTTCCTGTAACAATCAACTCATTTTGCTGTAATGATTGATTATCCCTTTTTAATATATTTTGAACTGATTTATATAAGCCAAGACTATTAAAACACACATTTAATTTTTCTTCCATCCCCCTCCATCAGGCATTATCATCCATCATCTTCTGGCCGAGTTCTTGCATCCTGCCCCAGGCTGCTTAGACATCTGGGCCCCTAGTGAAACACCCGACCAGGCTTTAGCTCTGTAGGTGTCACTCTATACTGTGTTCGCCTCAGTCCTGACCCTGGCTATCTTCTTACTGTTGAAGGATACCTTGAGAAGCTATCACAAATTCTAAGGTGATACTGTCTAGATTTGAATCCCAGCTCAATTTCTTAGGAGCTATGAGACTTTTCCATGACCTGCTTAAACCCATGGTGTCTCAGTTTCCTTATCTGTAAAATGGAACAGTTTCAGGACTTTATCTCATTGTGTTACTTGGGATTTAAACACAGGCATGTATATGAAATGCTTAAAATGGTCCCTGGCATGTAGAAAGCACTCAGCAAATGTCAGGTATCATTATTAACATCAGTGTGAGTTACTCCTGCAGGACAGGCTTCTAACAAAGCCGTTGGTTAAAGGAAGGAACCCGACTTTGGCTCCCAGTAAAACATTCCAACTTTTATCAAAAAGAGAATGTTAAGCCTTGATTTGTAGAGGTGACAACGAATATAAGAATTGCCAGGGCAGGCAGTAAACCGGCTGTGGTGCTGGTATGCCCATCAGCTGGGACATGGACACTGTCCCACTGGGGGTGACCTGACCTGAACCAAAGAATCAGATGGTAGATTGCAGTTTGGGGCACTTGACCTTGGATTGCTTGGGGAGAGTTTCACCTCCCAGAGCTTCAGTTTTATCAACCATACAGTGGGATTGTCTACCTTCTGTTTGTCTGTTACAGTGATAAATCATGAGGCTAGCCACAGTGTTTGAGCCAGTGACAGTAACCATCATGGAACCCTTGGGTCATGAAGATCACCTGGGGACCATGGTTCAGCAACACAGTCAATAGAACAGGTTGCTTATGAATGTCTCCTTTACATAGCCAGCCATTTGTCCACCATCATCTCTTTGAGTGGACGGAGCATGGAGAGAGGAACATGCATTCTCTCCCAGTAGCCAAATGTCCATTTTCCTTTGACCCATATCCCTCGAGTCTGGTACCAAAACCTGTCTCTTGTGGTAGCGTTTGTGCCTCATCTATTGCTTTTTTAAGAGTCTGCACCTCCTCCTAGCAGCCATGAAAGACAATGGCACTGTTTTATCTCTAAGACCTAATTTCAAAGACCTTTAGCTCACAGTGAACTCTGCAGTCTGTCTAACTGGAAATCCTCCCATTTGTTAAGACAAGCATCCTTTTCTTTTCTTTTTTGGTATTTAATTATTTTTTTTAATTTAATTTTTTATTCTATATTGGAGAATAGTTGATTTGCAAGACAAAAGGAGGTAAGAATATACAATGGAGAAAAGATAGTCTCTTTCATAAGTGGTGCTGGGAAAACTGGACAGCTCCATGGTAAAGAATGAAATTAGAACATTCTCTAACACCACACACAAAACTAAATGTAAGATCAGATTCAAGTGGTGTTTTCTTGATGTCACATGACAGTCGTGACAAGTAGAGTCTGATAAAGAAGAGCAGTGGAGGATGTGATTCCTACCAGAGACACCTTTTACCTCTAACATTTCTTCAGAGATCAGTTATACCTGCTTGCGGAGAATGAATTCTGTTTCAAAGCATAGAAGGAAATACTGTCATAAAGACAGCAGGAGATAATGGCATGTGATGGCTCCCAGGACACACTTTCGAGAGTAAAAGTCATAGACCCCACAGCCCCTCACATGATGGCCTTGTAACTAGCCTGGGCTTTGCTAATCTGAGCTTAATTTGCAGGAAGAACTTAATTATTTAATTTACACCAACATTTGTCATCCCCTAACCCTAGCACATACACAGACCAGTTTTGTGTATGGCACAAATCCAGGCCTTAGACAAAAACCAACTTGATCTCAAATACAGCATTTCAATGATGTTCACTATATTACAATGAGCCACTTTGTTTTAGAAGATGTGTGTAATAGGAGTATATATTTCACTTTCACTTTTACATTGTAAGTATTCAATAAATGCTCACTAGTTTTATTACCATTGTAGTTACTATTTATTATTTTCTTTTACATTCCTTTTATATTGCTAAGCACTTTATATAATAACAATACCTAGAATGAATTAATAGATTGTATGGAATAGTCTCTGTTCAAATTCTTTAATTTGTATTCATTCTTTAGCATTTGCAGTGACTAAAGGAAGTAGGTATTATTATTATTATTATTAGGCAGGTACCATTATTAATCTGTAGGTATTATTATTATTACTCCCATTTTAAAGATGAGAAAACTGAAGCACAGGAATTTAAATAACTTGCCCAATGTCACACAACTTGTAAATGGCAAATAAAGGCTTTGAGTCCACAGTCTTTTCTTAAACAGTAGGCTGCTCTAGGGGACCCTTAGGCTTACCTTAAGCCTCATAAAAACTCTGAGAGAGAGATATGATGACCCAGATTTTACTAAGTGATTTGATTCAAGTCACCAGAATCAAAATTCAGCTTTCAATACATCCTTAAATATGTTCTCTCTGCTCTGCCACCAGGCCAGGGCTCAGACTGCGCAACACCCCAGCCCTGGCTGGCGCGAGGCCCCCGAGTGCAGCAGGGCAGGAGGCCCACAGTGTCACCTGGAGCCAGAGGGTGGTGCATAACTGAGACTAGGACCGTGGCGGCCCCTGTCAGGGGCCCACTGTGTGTAGACCTTGTTCCCTGACTTGGGGAGGCAGCCCTGGTCATGTGGTGTGAGGGCCAGTGCCTCTGACCTTGCCTGTGTCCGATGACACACCTGTGGCCAGGTGCGGCGGGCACCCTGCTGCACCCTGCTTCACTTCTCCCTGGCATGTGATGGTCCCTCACTCCTTCCTTCCTAAAACACTGTCCTTCTGGGCCTCAGGACACCCTAGGCCCTTCATGCCTTTCCTGCCAAATTGGCTTCTCCTCCTCAGTTCCTGCAGCTTCCTCCTTCTCTTTATAGACTCCACATGCTGGAGTCCTTGAACTTTCTCTTACACATTCAATGCTGTGGCTTTTAATACCAGCTAAATATTGACAACTCTCAGATTCATGTCATCAGCCTCAGCTCTTCCCTGGACTGGAGGCATGCCTGTCACCTAAGAGACATCTCCTAGTGGATGATTAATAGCTGTCTCACACTTAACATGGCCGTGATGGAACTCTGGGTTTTCCCCCACGTGTTAGTTACCTACTAGTGTGTAATAAAGAATCCCGGGCTACTGCCATCTGAAGGCTTGACTGGGGCCAGAGGATCACCTCCAAGATGACACACTTGGCTGTTGGTGGGAGGCTTCGGTTTCTAGCTGGCTTTTGGAAGGAAGACCTCTCCATAGATTTTTGAGTGTCCTCACAACATGGCAACCAGAGAAAGCCAGATCAATAGGAGAGAATGGAGGGAAGCCACAACGTTCATACTGACCTCAGAGGGCACTTGCTATCACTTCCACCATATTCTTTTCCCCACACAAATCCACCTGATACCACGGAGAAGACTGCACATTCCTGTCGAGAAGCAGGGATCCCTGGGAGCCATCTTGGAGGCTGATTCACCACTCACTATCCTGCTTCTGCACTTGCGTGCTTCATATTACAAAGTGGCCTGTTCCTCAAGCCAAAATCCTGGGAATTACCTCTGATTCTTCTGCTTTATATTCTAACCCCATCCATCAGAAAATCCTGCCAGCTCTGTCTTTAGACTTGACCCTGGATCCCACCATTCCTCATGCCATGTAGAGAACCCACCCTAATCTCTGCCCACACTAGCTGCAGTAAGCTCACTGGCATCCCTTCCACCAGAGCTGCTCCTTCAGCACCGAGAGTCAGGACCCCACCACGCCTCTCTGCGTAGCAACCTCCGTCGTCCTTGCTGTGGGTCTGCACAAGCTGCCTGCGTGCTCCTTCTCCGTCCGTCTTCCCCTGGCACCTGCCCTCAGCTCGGTGCTGCTCCTCAAGCCTCTATGTGTTCAGAGCTCTGTGCATGCTGTGCCCCGGCCTGGACTGCCCCCTTCCCCCACAGTCCCGGGCTCGCTCCCTCAGTTCAGCCAGGCTTCTACTCGTGCGGCACCTCTCAGAAAGCCTTCCTTGGCCAGCCCATCCAAGACGGCATCTTGTTTCTCTCAACCCCCATCCTCTGTCTTATTTTTCATATCACCCATTGCTACTAGACCATATACTGCATAGTTATTGATTTTCTTGTCTATCATCCATCTTCTTCTCTAGTAAACTCCAGGAAGACAGAAATACCATCCATTATAATTATTGCTGGACCTTCCCACGGCACCTGAGATGGTGCCCAACAGCTAATAGTTGCTCAAATATTAATGTGCATGCTAAATGAATGGGGCTTCCCTGGTGGCTCAGACAGTAAAGAATCCACCTGCAATGTGAGAGACCCAGGTTTGATCCCTGGATTGGGAAAATCCCCTGGAGGAGGGCATGGCCACCCACTCCAGTATTCTTGCCTGGAGTATCCCATGGATGGAGGAGCTTGACAAGCTACAGTCACTGGGGTCACAAAGAGTTGGACATGACTAAGCGATTAAGCATAGCACTAAATGAATGAATAAATGGACCACACAGGACCAGTGAATTCAATAGTGAATAGAACAGTGCAACCCTTAAAATATTCTGCAATGGTGGAAATGTTCTCTTATCTGTGCTGTTTGATATGTCGACTCGTTAAATACCTAACATCTGACTAATGTGAATGAGGAATAGAATTTTTAACTTTGGTTTCTATTGATTTTAATTAGATAGACACATGTAGCCAGTAACCATCATTTAGAGCAAATCTAGATCCTCGGGGTAGATGAGGGTGAGCATGAAGATGTCATTCTGTGTACATCCCAGTAGAGTAGTAGAGACTTCCTGGGATGCTGTGTTAAGAAGGAGGCTGAGGTCCCATCAACAAATCTTTTTCAAGCACCTTCTGTTTACCCAACACTCTGTTATTATCAGGATCTCGCACAAAGGAGTGCATTGATCTACTAACACTTCCTGCAAGGGTACTGTGCTGTGCATATTCACCATCCTTGACCTCAGTCATTCCAGGGGTGGCCAGAGCTCCTTCTTGGTCTTTTCCAGAGTGGGATTGCTGAAACCTACCTCTACCGTCTTAGAAACCCCTCACTGGCTTCCCCCACCCCTGCCCTATCTGTCCTCCCCATCCGCTCCACTGAGTCCATCAATCCGCTCTTCACAATCTTAGACCTTCCTCTAACTGTCAGAGCCTGCTCAGTCCAGGACACAGAAGGCCAAAAGTGCCAGAGAATTCATATCCCAAGGAGCTGATGGTAAGCAGATTTGGTACCTGAATACCTTAACTCTCTGCCCTGAGATGGGACAATTTTAAAGTGTGTGTCCTACATAGTCTTCCAGGTTTGAACTTTCCTAGTGGGATTAAGTTCCAGTTACATCAGTGGTATCTTGCTGTGTATGTTAGAGTTCACCAGAGAAACAGAACCAACAGGAGATGCATGTGTGTGCATGCATGCATACAAAAAGAGGAAGAGATTTTAAGAAACTGACTCATGCAATTGTGGGGGTTAGAAATTCCAGCAAGAATTGATAGAGACTTGAGCCAAAGGGCCATGTAGGTGCAAAAATCTTCCTCTTTAAACTCAATCCTTTCTCTTAAAACTGTCAACTGATTTGATATGGCCCACCCACATTTTGTAGGGTAATCTGTTCTACTCAAAGTCTACTGATTTAAATGTTAATCACATCTGAAAATTGCCTCCACAGTGATATCTAGACTGGTGTTTGAGCAAACAATGGGGCTCCATGTATAGCCAAGTTAACACCTAAAACTAAGCATTATACTTTATGATTCACAATTTATTGACTTTTCCCCCATTCCTGTCTCACTTCATAAGTCCAGGGATCACCTCCTATTACTTGCATTCTAATCCAGGTCTCAGAGTCTGCTTCTGGGGATTTTAATAGGGAAGGAGAAAGAAAGAGGCTGGATGGGGAAGTTGGAGGGCAGATAAAGGGTGGGAGCAGACATCCCAGGACTTTACAAGGTAAGCCTTTCCCCCGAGCAGGTTGTGAAAAGTGGTGCTCATCATTTGGACCAGCTGTGTGATGGTTGTGATGTTCAAGTACAGCATGTGAATTTCTCCATCTATGTCTGTCTTTCCAGGTGGATTATGATCAAGCACAGATGGTCCTCAGCCCTCCACTGTCAGGGTCCGACACCTACCCCAGGGGTCCCAGCAAACTACCTCAGAGTCAAAGCAAAGCAGGCTATTCCTCAAGCAGCCACCAGTACCCATCTGGGTACCACAAAGCCACCCTGTACCACCACCCCTCCCTGCAGACCAGCTCACAGTACATCTCCACAGCTTCTTACCTGAGCTCTCTCAGCATCTCATCTAGCACCTACCCTCCACCCAGCTGGGGCTCCTCCTCAGACCAGCAGCCCTCCAGGGTGTCCCACGAACAGTTCCGGGCTGCCTTGCAGCTGGTGGTCAGCCCAGGAGACCCCAGGGAATACTTGGACAACTTTATCAAAATTGGGGAGGGGTCGACCGGCATTGTGTGCATCGCCACAGAGAAACACACAGGGAAACAAGTCGCAGTGAAGAAAATGGACCTCCGGAAGCAGCAGAGGCGAGAGCTGCTTTTCAATGAGGTAGATGGTGTGTTTGGGTCAATCCTTCTGTCCTCTGTAACATTTCTTTCCCATTTTAGAAATAGCCCTTGTACATTTTATGACATTAGAGAATGCTAAAAATGTAAATACAAAGCGGCATCCTTTTTTCTGTGCCTATATGGCTGCCTCTTTAGGAAGTTCCTCCTGTGGGTCACCCTCTGTGCTAAGCATTGGTCAGGTGACAGAAAGATGTTATCTCCACTTTAGCAACAAGGAAACCTGGACTCAGTTTATGTGACTAGCCCCAGTCAGACAGCAGGTTCATACAGCTGTAACTGTGCCCTCAGCTGTGACTTTGAACCTTCTGCTGTGGGGCTTCATGTGAAGCCACCAGTAGCTCCGTGCATTTCTACCTCCCATAGGCGTTCATTTCTTTCCCACCCTCCAGATCTCACAGACAGCACCAGGTCAGTGGGGCTCAGCTTCTTCCTGATCCACAGCTCCTGATTTCTGGAACTTATTTCCAAATTGCAGTGCCAGAAGAGACAGGACAAACAAACTTAGATAAATAACTGTATAATTTATTATTCAATACTGATTCTGAAAGTGTCACCACAAGCAGGCCCAGGACAGGAATTCCTGGATGCTCTCTCTAGCAAGCAGACACAAGTTGACCTTTTTATGCTTAAATCCTAATGTTTTTACCTTCAAGACTTGTCCTTTGTATTCAGCCCAAACTCTTTCAGACTCAACACAGACCTCCCAAGAAGTGAAATTGGTCTCATGTGGCCCAAACCCTAATGACCGTGATTTTCATTCATTTATGAGACTCAGTTACTTTGCGTTGGTGACCCTTTTGCCCAGTTAACAGAGTATGCACAGTGGGTTTTAAGAGCAACCCATGAGAAATCTGATCACATCCCCCAGAATAGTCAACTAACCTCACTCTTGTCAATGGAGACCCTTCTATGGTTCTGCCTGTCTTTATTCTTGATTCTTCCCAAGCCCCACTGACCTGCTGTTTTCTCTGACTTTGCTAACGTGATCTCCATTCCTACCAGCAACTCTCAGCGCTGCCCCTTTATCTGAATCTATCTCTCCCTCCCCATCATTACTTCTCCATCATTAAACTCACAGCCCAGATGTAGTCACAAGAAAACAAAAAGCTTAATTTCACCTTCCTAAATCAAATAACGTCTTTCCATTTTGCCCAGGTTGTGATAATGCGGGATTATCACCATGACAACGTGGTTGATATGTACAACAGCTACCTTGTTAGTGATGAGCTCTGGGTGGTCATGGAATTCCTAGAAGGTGGTGCCTTGACAGACATCGTTACTCATACCAGGTAAGTTTCTTATTATCCAGACAAATAATTCAAGATGCTTATTATTCTTCCCCAGGGTAAGACCTTAGTAACTACGTCTATGAACTCTTTATAAGTTGTAAGCACTTTGAAGGCAGAGAAATGACTTCCCTTACTTCTGTATTCCCAGGTGCCTATTACAATATCATGTATGTATAGTTCATTCATTCAATTCACATTCTCCCTGCCCTCTAGGAGTTCACTGATACTTGTTGATTTTAAATCAGCAAGCTGCTGAGAATTCAGTTTAAGTGACAAATAATAGAATTTCCCATCCCAATGAAGATTTCTAAAACTGAGTTTCATTCTTCTGAGTTGCTAGGCCATTGCTATGTCTTGATACTACCAAGGGTATCTGGGAAAGGCAGGGGCAGGTGAAAGAGCAAAGTTTTATGTAGTTTTAACAATAAACTACATAAAAGAGAGAGAGAGACAGAGTCTTCAATTCTGTTTCAAATCGCCTTGCAAGTAACAATGGTTAATTGCCCCTGTTGCCTCAGCTACTTGCTTCTCTGATATGCCAGTTGTGGTCATTTCATCAAGTATATATTAATCACTTTTTATGTGCCAGACTCTTTCCTAAATGCTGGGGGTACAAAATAAATAAACTATAACACCTGTGCAGAATCAGAAAGCTGTACATGAGTAGCATAGAAGAATACCTGAATATCTTTACTAGAGTCAAGAAGTATTTTTGAAATACAGCAATGTCCAAGATGGGTTTTGAGAGATGCATAGGAGTTTACTAAGAAGGCAAGTGGGAAGAAAAGGGCATTGAAAGCAAATGAAAGAGTATGTGCTAAAACAGGGCTTCTCAAATTTTAATATGCATACAAATTACCCATGGATCTTATTAAAAAGCAGATCCTGATTCAGTAGTGAAGAGAGTGATACTTTGCATTCTAAGGAGCCCCCAGGCAATGCTAATGCTGTTAGTTCCTGGATCATGCTTGGAAAAGCAAGGTTCAAAGGAACACATATGTAAAAAAAAAAAATTATGTACATTTAGGAAACTTTAAGTTTGCTCTTCTGGTAGATAAAATGCCAAAGAATTGAAAGGATCGTCATGAAGGCGCTATATGAGATGTCACTGAAATGGCATCCAAATCAAAAGTGAATCCAGATGAGCAACAATAGAGGGGAAGCAAGATAGCAAGAAAGCATTGGGAACCCATGTGAGGGCAGAGTTTCTGCTCTTTCTCCACTGTAATGAGGCAGTGTTTCAGTCACGACCGCCTACAGCTCTGAGTCAGCGGTAGACCGCCTGAAAACAAAACGACGCTAGGGAAGACACTGAGCATTTATCACCAGCATTTCAGCTGGCAGATTCCTATTAGGATAGCCAGAGGCCACAGCAACCCTACATGAATATAGACACAGACAGACAGTGTGTGTGCGCACGTGCGTGTGCGCATGCGTGCGTGCTCAGTCACTCTGCAGCCCTATGGACTGTAGTCACCAGGCTCCTCTGTACATGGAATTCTCCAGGCCAGAATACAGGAGTGGCTTGCCATGCCCTCCTCCAGGGCTCTTCCCAACCCAGGGATCGAACCCAGGTTTACCCACATTGCAGGTGGGTTATTTACCATCTGAGCCACCAGGGAAGCCTGAAGAGAACTGTGAAAGTGAAAGTCAGTCAGTTGTGTCCAACTCTTTGAAACCGCACGGACTATATAGCCCATGGAATTCTCCAGGCCAGAATACTAGAGTGGGTAGCCTTTGCCTTCTCCTGGGGATCTTCCCAACCCAGGGATCAAACCCAGGTCTCCCACATTGCAGGCAGATTATTTACCAGCTGAGCCACAAGGGAAGCCCAAGAAGAGAACCATGGTCATGCCCATGTCCAAGATGAGGAAAAAGAGACCCAAGGACATTAAAGGACTTCCTCGAGATCACCTAGGAACCATTCCTGGAACTAATATAGCTCCATTCAGTGCATCCTCTCTACCGGACCCTGGCGGTGTGTCAGTACCTGGGGAATTACCTGTAAGAGTCCAAGGAAGTACATTTGCTCTAATGACCCAAAGACTAGCCAGTGGGGCTCCCTTTCGTTCAGTTTATACTTGGCGCCTGTCATCGTTAGGGTTAAGCCTTAGGTTCTGGGAATCAGGTCCCAAAGACGTCCTTTTCCTTCCCTGTAGGTTTTCCAGACACGGACTGGGGAGCGTGGACTGGTTCACTGGAACTCAAGGGAGCTACCTCTCTTGATCATTTCAAAGATGGTCTTAAACCTGACCTAGCTCCTTCAATGTGATTTCCTTTCTAGAATGAATGAAGAGCAGATAGCTACTGTCTGTCTGTCCGTTCTGAGAGCTCTCTCCTACCTTCACAACCAAGGAGTGATCCACAGGGACATAAAGAGTGACTCCATCCTGCTGACAAGCGATGGCCGGGTAAGGTTTTCAGGTTTGGTCCCTCCCCAGTTTGCTCTGTCACTTCATCTGTCACGGGTATTATCTTCCCAAGAGCACTTTCTCATAATTCTGATTGTCCATAAGTCACCTACAACACTTCCCAGAAGGCTTACAAAAAGGAAATCACCATCCTCTGTGTCATCCTGTTAATCAGAATTATCTGTGAACTGAATTTGAAGGATAATTTTCCACTTAACAATAAGCATGGAAAGTAATAATATGGAAAGGACTTTTATTTTCCTGCTACATGCTTATTTTTGTTGGTGGGGTAAAAATGTCTTTTCTAGGATGTGTCCACCCTATTCATGTCTGCAGTATCACTAAGAGTACCTGCAGATGACAAATTCCAGTACTTTGTGTGTGTGTGTGTGTGTGTGTGTGTGTGTGTGTGTGTGTGTTAAGTCACTTCAGTCGTGTTTGACTCTTTGCAACCCCATGGACTGTAACCCACCAGGCTCCTCCATCCATGGGGTTCTCCAGGCAAGAAAACTGGAGTGGGTTGCCATGCCCTCCTCCAGGGAATCTCCCTTACCCAGGGTTTGAACCTGTGTCTCTTATGTCTCCTGCATTGGCAGGTGGGTTCTTTACCACTAGTGCCACCTGGGAAGTCCTTTGGGAGAGTTTAATAAAGGTATTGGTAGATCAGTCAAAAGGAAGTGTCATGAGGACCAGGGCAGTTCTCTAGGATGGAACACTGATCTTGCTACTCCATGCCTGAAGAGGTAAGGTGCAGAACTCAGGACTGGAATCTGGAAGTAGAGATTGTTGCAGGAAGAGGGCTGCCTGGCAAGAGCTCTGAGCCTCATTGGAACCCAGACCCACAGAGAACCTGCAGCTTGGGAGCTGGGCCAAAAATAACCCAGCCTCACTCTGCTCCTTCCTTCTAGGCTCCCACCGGAGCCGTGCATTGACTGAGTCCAGTTGGAAGCCATCAATGGGTCAACAGAAGTTGACCTCCCAGGGCTCAGAGAAGGGAGGACCTAGATCTAGAAGGATGAATGGAAGATATCCACCACACTGGTGTATCTCTAGGCTCAGATTTCTGCATTTCCCATCACTGCAACCTACCCAGAGAATTCACTTGAAACTTATCAGCCACACCAGGGTACAAAACACCATAGAACAACAGCCATGGAAGGAATGGGTTGATGTTCCCAGGAAGACTTAGTTAGAAGAGTTTTGAAGTTTTGCTACTTAGGACCTTTCCATGAAGTCACAAAAAGAATGGGATGCAACGTAGCGACTAAACAACAATCTCCCTAAACTCCCACCAGATGTAATAGCCCCTAGATGAATGGAGCCAGTGTCCCCTTAATGCACCTGTCTTTTACCACCCAGCATCCTCACTCACATGGAAAACATCCACGTCACATCAGAATTGCCCAGGAATGATCAGAGGGTAACCAGAAGAACTTTCCCAAGCACTACAGCTTTTCTTCATTTAAAAAAAAAAAAACTGTTGATTTATTGCAGAAAATCCAACAAATACAGGAAAGTATAAAGGATAAAATAAAGACCACCCAGAATCCCATTTTCCATATTTCCATGTATATATGTGTGTTTTATATATGCATGCATGCATGTTAAATTGCTTCAGTCATGTCCAACTCTGTGCAAGGTCCTAAGGATGAGTAAAGCAAAATCACTAATTTCATTCAGTTTATTCTAAGCATCTAGGGGTGTGATCATAAAGTCAAAGTCGCTCAATCATGTCCGACTCTTTATGACCCCATGGACTATACAGTCTATGGAATTCTCCAGGCCAGAATACTGGAGTGGGTAGCCTTTCCCTGCTCCAGGGGATCTTCCCAACCCAGGGATCAAACCCAGGTCTCCTGCATTGCAGGCGGATTCTTTACCAGCTGAGCCACCAGGGAAACCCAAGAAGACTGAAGTGGGTAGCCTATCCCTTCTCCAGGGGATCTTCCTGACCCACGAATCAAACCAGGGTCTCTTGCATTGCAGGCAGATTCTTTTCTAACTGAGCTATCAGGGAAGCCCTGATATCAGGGTGTGATCATAAACAGATAGATAAACATACAAATAAAATCACCACCAGACAGGCAAGGTGATACATTCTAAGTTTTCTATGAATTGTTGATTTAAGCCAGTAAGGAGGGTGGACAGTAGAGAGTCTGCAGAGGCTGTCAGAGAAGGCCCCTCTGCAGGGGATGGTGACAACGGAGACTCCTCAGGGAGCGGAGCCTGTGGCCGTCAGGACTGAGCGCAGTCCCGGAAGAGGAAGCACAGCATGTGGGGCGGAGCCTGGCTCTCTGTGTTGGCCAGAGTGAGTTCATCAAAATTTCAGAACAGGGCTCCCTATTGACTCCACTTACTACAGAGAAAGGAAACTTTGTTTCTTAAAAAAGAGAGCAGAGAGGGAGTGTGACTACTCCAGGAAAAGGCTGAGAGTATAATGTATACTAACATATTGGAGTTTTTATAGCATTCTATTGGCACCCCACTCCAGTACTCCTGCCTGGAAAATCCCATGGATGGAGGAGCCTGGTAGGCTGCAGTCCATGGAGTCGATAAGAGTCAGACATGACTGAGGGACTTCACTTTCACTTTCCACTTTCATGCATTGGAGAAAGAAATGGCAACCCACTCCAGTGTTCTTGCCTGGAGAATCCCACGGACGGAGAAGCCTGGTAGGCTGCAGTCCATGGGGTCGCACAGAGTCGGACACGACTGAAGCGACGCAGCAATAGTGCAGAAGACATATCTGTTTATTGTCATAATAATGAATCATGTGATTTTAAGTGAAAAGTCATTTTAGCATTCTCGCTTGGCTCTGAGAGTTGGCTGGGCTCAGTGTAGGGACTTGTCAGATGGAAACATCTGTACGTTTTCTTCGGGCACACGTCAGGTACGTGCACTGACTGGTGACTGCACACTTAGCTGGGACTGTCCTCTAGCATCCTACCATCGGGCTTCTCCACGTAGCCTTCCTCACAGCATGGGGGCTGGGGTCCGTGAGTGAGTGTCCCAAGAAAACAGGATGGGAGCATGGCATTTTTATGACCTCAGAGTCTCATAGTGTCTCTTCCACCATGATCATAGCCCTTCCAGATTCTGGGGGAAGAAACATAAAACCCTCCTGAGTGGGAGGAGAATTGAATCACATGATAAGAAGATCTCAGGGACAGTATTGTTGTTGGCAATTTTGGAAATATTGTCTATCACACAGGTATGCTGGATTCTCTTCCTGTTGTGAGATATTCAGCATCATCAGTCCTGACAGAACTGCAAATTAAAACTATGAGATATCATTACACACCTCTAAGAGCAGCTAAAATGAAAAGTAGTGATAACACCACTGGTTCATACACTGCTGGTGCAAATGTAAATGTAGAGCCACTCTTGACAAATGATTAGCAGTTACTTTCAAAACTAAAAATGGACTTGCTACTATGTGACAGCAGTCTCACTCTTAGGCATATATTCCAAAGAAATGGAAACTTATTTCCACATATAAGCTTGCACACAAATGTTTATGGCACTTTTAGTCGTCATAGCCCCAAACTAGAAAATAGGCAAATGTCCTTCTGAAGGTGCTGCTGATGCTAAGTCACTTCAGTCATGTCCAACTCTGTGCAACCCCAGAGACGGCAGCCCACCAGGCTCCACTGTCCCTGGGATTCTCCAGGCAAGAACACTGGAGTGGGTTGCCATTTCCTTCTCCAATGCATGAAAGTGAAAAGTGAAAGTGAAGTCGCTTAGTCGTATCTGACTTTCTGCGACCCCATGGATTGCAGCCTACCAGGCTCCTCTGTCCATGGGATTTTCCAGGCAAGAGTACTGGAGTGGGCTGCCATTGCCTTCTCCATTCTGAAGGTGAATAATGGCTAAATAACCTGTGGTGTGTTTATACTAGGGAATACTACCCAAAGGAAAAAGAGGAATGAATGAGTGACACATTCATGAATTTGGATGAACCTCAAGGAAATTACACTGAGTGAAACAAAGTCAGACTCAAAAGGATACACAGTGAATAATTCCACTTATGTAACATTTGTGAAGTAACATAAATATGGAGATGTACAGCAAATTAGTGGTTGCCAGGGTTACAGATTGGGAGTGTGTGCTATAAAGAGGTAGCATCATCATTTTATGGTGATGTTACTGTTGGTTATCAATCTGTGATAGTAGTTGTATAAGACTACAATGTGATAAAATCGCAGAGTACACACACAGACACACACACACACCACACAACATACACAAGTGAGTTCATATATAACTAGTGAAATCTGAGCAAGCTCTATGGACTTTCCATCAATTTCTTGGTGTTGATATTGTGCCATAGTGTATTCGAAGTGAGTGAGTGAAGTCGCTCAGCTGTGTCCGACTCTTTGCGACCCCATGAACTGTAGCCTGCCAGGCTCCTCCGTCCATGGGATACTCCAGGCAAGAATACTGGAGTGGGTTGCCATTTCCTTCTCCAGGGGATCTTCCTGATACAGGGATCGAACCCGGGTCTCCCGCATTGCAGGCAGATACTTTAACCTCTGAGCCACCAGGGAAGCCCTCCATAGTGTATAAGATGCTAATATATAGGGAGAACTGGATGCACCTTTCTTTGCAACCTCCATGAACCTATATACATTTCAAAATGTGGGAAAAGTTGAGAGAAGAGCATGGAAACATATACATGACCATATGTAAAATAGATAGCAAGTGAGAATTTGTTGTGGGACCCAGGGAGCCCAACCCAGTGCTCTGTGACAACACAGAGGGGTGGGGTGGGGAAGAAGAAGGGTGGGAGGTTCAGAAGGGAGAAGCTGTGTGTACCCTGTGGCTGATTCATATCAAGGTACGGCAGAATCCAGCAGAATATTATAAAGCAGTTATCCGCCAATAAAGAAAGTAAAAAAAAAAAAAAAAACAGTGAATTGCTCACGTTTAAGAGGATGAATCCTTTCTGGCCTCCTCAGAGACTACAAGGGAAATTATTTGTTATCAACTAAAAATAAATTGTTCACTATTTGTCCATGATATAAATAATATCTAGTGAGTCACTAATTTGTGTTAAGCAGGGGTGTTTAAGGAGTGATGTTTGAGGTTTGAAAAGGAAAATAAATAACATAGAGTGGTCTTAAGAATTACATGAAGTAATTAGTATAAAGCCATAAGAGAGAAACCAGGTACAAGGTAGGTGCCCAAAATGAAGGCAATCCCCGCCCAACCCTTGCAGTTAAAAGTTGAGTAAATTCATCCGTGATTTTTCCTTGGCCTGGGGTTTGCATTTAAGAGATGATACTTAGGGGTCACTAGACAGTGAGTGACTAACTTTTATCAAATTCATTGGCTGAAATAGAAATCAAACCCATATCTTCCTAAGCCCAATGAATGCATCTATTAAAAAGAGACATTTACTAGTGATCTTTGTAGTCTTTTTAATATAAATTGGCTGCCACGCTTTAAGAATTAGGAAATGTCACACGAAATTTCAGATTCCTCTCTCACTTAAAAACACTGTGCCTGACTTCACACGTGGCAGTCATGGGGGTGGTGTGATGGGGGTGAATAGCATCATGGTGCAAATGTTGCTGGTGCCCCACTCACATGATGCCACGTCAGCCCTCACTAACTCCACCTTCAAATGCCACCACGTGCGTCTCTTTGCTTGGGGACTTTCTCTGGACACTGTAGTCTGCTCTTCCAGTACAAAGCAAGCTAGAAATTCCAAAGGAATTAGCCTCCACAGTCCCCAGAGGCAGCCCTGGAAAAGTGATGGGGATTGATGTATGATACCTGAGTTGTCTCGTCCTTGGATGGACCAGCCCTGGGGACGCATCATACGCGGTCTCCCAGACGCCCTCAACATTGAGCTCTCATTCCCAAGGTGGTAGCTGCTTGCTGATTAGTCCTCGAATGACTGCCTTCCCTTCCCTGTTCTATTTCTCCATTTCACTGAGAGTGATTCCTGTGTCTCCCCAGTACATGACTTACACTATATCCTTATCTCAGTGTTTTCTTCTCGGGGAGGAGGGGCCCAAGCTAACATAGAGCCAGAAATAGCATATATGTTTGTTCCCTTTCCCCTATAGGATTTGAAGCGAGGGTTAAAGGATAAGTAAGGGGGGCTAGACTGGCAACCAGAACCCTG
Organism: Bos taurus; assembly: GCF_002263795.3. Lineage (NCBI taxonomy): Eukaryota > Metazoa > Chordata > Mammalia > Artiodactyla > Bovidae > Bos > Bos taurus. The sequence continues at coordinate 2,580,957 of NC_037340.1, read as the reverse complement.
TGAATGTTCCACAAGTCCCCTGCGGGGGCCCCTGACAATCAGCTGATTATCAGTGTCTCTTCAGCAAGGGCATATGCTCCTCATTTTACAGTGTCTCCACCAGCTCACTTAATTCTTTGGTATTATTTTCCTGGATCCTCAAATTGTTAGAATTTTACCTTTAGAAGAAGACCTGAATATGATCTCCCAAAAGCTCTTCTTAAACAGAGACTCAGGCATGTTAGATAGCTTGCTTACATTCATTCCTTTCCAATAGTCTCTGAGACAGATGCAAATGCTCCCATTTTCTAATGCAGGGAGCACAGCATGGAAAGTCAGGAGACCCCAGGGTTGAGTTTTCACTAATACTGTTGTACAGTCTAGGGCAAGTTACTACCATGCTCTGAGCTCCATCGGAAGGCAGAGGGGCTGCCTGGGGCTTCCAGGCCTTTGCAGCTCAGCTGCTGCAATGCCTTCCCTCTCCTCTAGGCTTTGGCTGCTGAGAAAGCAGGCCTTCAGCTAGAGCCATCATCATCAGTCTGGCTCCTTCTATTACTTCTCTCAGTTCCTTTGTTCATGGGTCATTGCTCTTTTTAAAACAGAGGTTCTCAGACTTCAGTGACCATTAAAACCCCTGGAGACCTTCACAAAAAATTCCTGGGCCCTTGTCTTGAACATTCTGATTCAGTCAGGCTGGGTGCATCTCTGAGAAATCTCCAGCTGATGATATGAGTACCATTGCCTTGTAGGAAGCACCCAGGAACAAAGGACAAAAGCATCCATCTTTCTGCCTTAGCAAAACCTGGAGCAGATGCAGCGGTTCTTTAGAGCCCATACAATTCAAAAACAAGGGTTTTACATTCTGTTTTAAATTTATATTATGGGTAGAGTCTCTTTTGCTCCCCCTCTTGCAAGTTTTTGTGGGGCCCTGATTGGTGTCTCAGACAGTAAAGAATCTGCCTGCATTATAGGACACCCAGGTTTGATCCCTGGGTCAGGAAGATCCCCTGGAGAAGGGCATGGCAACCCACTCCAGTATTCTTGCCTGGAGAATCCCATGGACAGAGAGCCTGGCAGGTTAGAGTCCATGGGGTCCCAAAGAGTTGGACATGACTGAGCGACTAACACTTTCTGACTCCTAGCCGGAATGCACTGATAAGGATAAGAGCTCAGATTTAAGTGGCAGCTTTGTCTGAGTTCTAAGCTCCAGTTCCTTGTCTGGCCCGTGTGGAACCAGCTACATCTCCTGTTTGGGGGTGGGCAACATGCTCACTTCAGTTCTTTTCGTAAGATATACGTGGTTTCCTAAGTACCTGCATTGTACAATCCTATCTAAACTAAGGCTCAGCCTAAAGTCTCTGTGATTTGCTTTTAAGAACTGCCTACAGTGCTTTATTATACTCATTACTTGAATTTTCATTATCTACTTGCAGATTTATTTGGATGAATGTTGTGTGCAATTATGTTCTTTCAGAAAATTGTCTCTTTTATGTACTTGGATGAGTTAAAAAAAAAAAAATCATGCAAAAGCGCTTATACTCCTACAACAGAAGAACAGGACTGGCTTCCGAATGTTGAGTTTCAATTTCTGATCTTACATTTTTCCAAGGAGATAATTATTAGTCTCTCGGGTTTGGTATCTTCTTTTAATGTCTGTGAAAAGAAAACCACACTAGAGATACTGAAATTAAAACTGCCAATACCAGAATGTTGATACATTCACCTCCTTAATCATTCAGGTTTCTTAAATTTACAGGCAAACAAAATATATTGGCAAAATTGTCCCTGCTCTCCTATCTGTGTAATAGAGTTGCAAATTTACTCATGCTTGAGCTTTGGAAATAACTACACACACACACACACACACACAATTATATAGCTTCTCTCTTTCTTACAATTAATTGTGACTTGTTCATAAAGCCCCAGTGGCTATTTTTAAATTCTATTTTAATTCAGTTTATTAAATTTAGTCTGCTTATACAATTTAAACATTGTCTATCAAGTTCAACCACAGTAAGGTTAAACTGATACCTTTCAAACCTGTCTTTCAGATTTGGCTACCACCTGTTCCTTCTTTACACCTCCCACCCCTATCCTCCTCAGAATGGAGACAAATGGGGGTTATGGGACCTCGGGATGAAGGAGACACAATCCATCTTCTCGTGTCTTGATGGTCCCTGCCTTATCGTAACATGCTCTTCTGCTATCTGGGCCAGTGACCAGTGGGACCAGCGTTAACTGGTCCCATCAGCTGCTGGACTTTCCAGGAAGGCTTCTCCGCAATATTTTACACGATATTTGATGTGCATTTGTTTGCCTGGGTCTTAGTTGTAGCACTCAGGATCTTCTATCTTCACTGCAGCCTGAGGTATCCTTTTAAGTTGTAGCACATGGGATGTTTTTCAGTGTAGTGTGTGGGATCTAGTTCCCTGACTAGGGATGGAATCCAGGCCCCCTCCACTGGGAGCGTGTAGTCCTAGCCACTGGGTCACCAGGGAAGTCCCTCTTCCCTCAAGTCTTGAAAGCTATCCTTGGGACTGGCCCTCCTGTCAACCATAGGCTTGTGCTGGGTGCTTCCCCATTCCTTCACTAAGATCTGGAGGAGAGAAGCTTCTAGACCCCTGCACACCACGCAGAGGCCATGATGGAAGCCAGTAGCATTGCCTCAAGTTCATTTCCACCCGCTCTACTGTGCCATCTCTCCACTGAGGCCATGTTGGGCACACCCAAGGCTGGTGTGCAATGGGGTTTCACCACTGTATCTATGCACACATGCTCAGGCACTCAGTTGTTTCTGACTCTTTGTGATCCCATGGCCTGTAGCCCACCAGGCTCCTCCATCCATGGGATTTTCCTGGCAAGAATACTGGAGTGGGTTGCCATTTCCTTCTCCAGGGGAGCATCCCGACCCAGGGATTGAACCCACTTTCACATCTCCTGCATTGGCAAAAGGATTCTTTACCCCTGAGCCACCTTATCTATGTTGTGCTTAATTGCTCAGTTGTGTCCAACTTTTTGCGACCCCATGGACTGTAGCCCACCAGGTTCCTCTATCCGTGGGGATTCTCCAGGCAAGAACATTGGACTGGGTTGCCATGCCCTCCTCCAGGGGATCTTCCCAACTAACCCAGGTCTCCCACATTGCTGGCAATTCTTTACCATCTGAGCCACAAGGGAAGCCCAAGAATACTGGAGTGAGTAACCTATCCCTTCTCCAGGGGATCTTCCTGACCCAGGAATCAAACCAGAGTCTCCTGCATTGCAGGTGGATTCTTTACCAGCTGAGATACTAGGGAAGCCCCTTATCTATAGCTATTGTTAAAATGTTGCAATATTCTCATGCTTGTTGGTTAATAGCCACTGTTTCCATTCACTGGAGTATTATCCCCTTGAGCCCAACCCTGTACCAGGACTCCTTTTGCCTCATTAAAGATGGCGATGGCCTCAGGATAACTCCAGAAATGTGCTCAGCTTAATGTCTAGATGCTGAATGGTCTAGATGAATCTGGTTATTGAATATGTTTACTGTTACCTCTGAACATAGATGCATGTGCCTTCTCTCCCTTGTTTGTGTGGGGGTGTATGCTGCTCAGATATTTTTAAAGCTTGAAGTGGTTAGAAGTGATGTATAACAAAGAACTGGGGCCTGATATAAGTCACTGTTCTTTGTCCTCTTCTGCAAATAATCCTGGGCTAATAGTGATGGGCTATAAGGGTTTTCACTTGTCAAAACTGGAGATGCCTTTTACGATAGGGCAACAAGAATTATGGACCAGTTACCAGGGCCATAGGCCGCTCTCTTTGTTTTTGCCACACCATGTGGCTTGCAGGATCTTAGTTCCCTGAGGAGTGGTTGAACCCAGGCCCCAGCGATGAAAGTGCCAAGTCCTAACCACTGGACTGTGAGTGAATTCCCAGGGCACTCTTCTTTATACCACATGGAAATTACATGATCTGAAGCATCTGAGTATGACTCTTGGTATGCCAAAGCAATTGAGAAAAATCATCTCTCTGTTACACCAGCTTTCTCTAACATTCCCTCTGGAGCAATCCAATTTGAGGGAGTCCCACCCCAAACCACACTCCACAAGTCTTGGCCTGATTGGTGAGAAGATCATAAATAAGGAAATGGAAAAAGAAAAAAAAAACACATTAATAATTTCCAAAACATTACCTCCATTTCATCTGTGTTACAGCTTTGATTCTAGAAGCAGTTGTCTTTGGTAAGTCAGTGATGATTTTACAAGGAAAAACAATGTATCTTTGTCATGTAATCTCCTGTCTCATGTATGTGTGTATATTGTATATGCACAATCCTGTCCGACTCTTGCAAGTCTTTGAACTGTAGCCCTCTAGGCTCTGCTGTCCATGGGACTTTCCAGATAAGAATACTGAAGTGGGTTGCCATTTCCTCCTCCAGGGGATCTTCCCAACCCAGGGATCAAATCCACGTCTCCTGTGTCTCTCTCCTGCATTGCAGGCAGATTCTTTACCCACTCAGCCATTGGGGAAGCCATATTCTGTATATAAAAACTCATATATGTGTCAATATCAAAGAAAGTCGATCTAATAGCATGCATTTTGTTGAGTACCTACTGCTTTCCCAGATCTTAACAAATGCAGTATGGCTTCACAATTAAAAGACAGATCTATTGCCCCTGAGCAATGTCATTCCTAGCTGGAGTGACAATATCAGCATCGGGAACAGTTCAAAGGTAAATGAGTGCTGCTGCTGCTGCTGCTGCTAACGGAGACGGCGACGGTGCCCGCTCCAGTGCTCCTGCCTGGAGAACCCCAGGGAGGGGGAGCCTGGAGGGCTGCAGTCCACGGGGTCGCGAAGACTCGGACACGACTGAGCGACTTCACGTTCACTTTTCACTTTCATGCATTGGAGAAGGCGACGGCACCCACTCCAGTGCTCCTGCCTGGAGAATCCCAGGGAGGGGGAGCCTGGAGGGCTGCAGTCCATGGGGTCGAGAAGAGTCGGACACGACTGAGCGACTTCACGTTCACTTTTCACTTTCATGCATTGGAGAAGGCGATGGCGCCCACTGCAGTGCTCTCACCTGGAGAACCCCAGGGAGGGAGGGGCCTGGAGGGCTGCAGTCCATGGGGTCGAGAAGAGTCGGACACGACTGAGCGGCTTCACGTTCACTTTTCACTTTCATGCATTGGAGAAGGCGATGGCGCCCACTCCAGTGCTCCTGCCTGGAGAATCCCAGGGACGGGGGAGCCTGGTGGGCTGCGGTCTATGGGGTTGTGCAGAGTCAGACACGACTGAAGCGACATAGCAGCAGCAGCAGCTGCTGCTGCTAAGTCACTTCAGTCGTGTCTGCTGCTGCTGCTGCTGCTGCTGCTATGTCACTTCAGTCGTATCCGACTCTTAGCGACCCCATGGACTGCAGCCTACCAGGCTCCTCCGTCCATGGGATTTTCCAGGCAAGAGTACTGGAGTGGGGTGCTAAATTCTCACAAATTTGGAGATCAGATCAATAAGGGCTCCTAAGAAAAATTCTAGAGAAAGTGAGAAGTGATCAGGGCCTTGAGGTATGCTTAAGTATTGAATATGCTTTTCCACTAAGTTTAGGAAAAAGGCAAAGATGTCCCCGTTCACCATTCTTTTTCAACAGCATACTGGAAGCACTAGCTGATGCAATAAAATAAGGAAAGGGATAAAAGGTATACAGATTGAGAAAGAAGAAATTAAAACTCTCTTTGATCATAGATGACATGATCACCTATGTAGAAAATCTGAAAGAATCAACAAGAAAAACTAGAACTAATAAGTGATGATAATAAGGTTGCAGGATAGGAAGGACTCAGTACTGTCAAGATGTTCTTTCCAGCCTGACCCATAAATTCAATATAATCTTCAGTCAAAGTCTCAGTGAGTTGTTTTGTAGGTATTGACATATTGATTCGAAAGTTTATCAGTTCAGTTCATTTGCTCAGTCATGTCCAACTCTTTGCAACCCCATGGACTGTAGCACATCAGGCTTCCCTGTCTGTCATCAGACCAATAAAACAGACTAGACAGCCCAGGAATAGACCCACATAAACAGAGTCAACTAACCTTTGACGAGGGCGTAAAGGCAGCACAGGACGTCCTAGGTGGCGCTACTGTCAAAGAACACGCCTGGCAATAAAGGCGATGCCTGAGATGTGGGTGCGACCTCTGAGTCGGGAAGATCTCCTGGGGAAGGGCATGGTGAACCACTCCAGTATTCTTTCCTGAGGAATCCTATGGACAGAGGAGCCTAGCAGGGTCACAGTCCATAGGGCCACAAAGAGTTGGACACGACTGAAGACAATGGAGCAAAGACTGTCTTTTCAACAAATGGTACTGGAACAACTGGATATCCACATGCTCAAAAAATAAATCTAGACATGGATCTTACACCCTTCACAAGAATTAACTCTATGTAGAAGCATACACTGGATGGATGTGTAGTTTTAGAATGAAGGAGAGAAATCTGCATTAAGCCTGGGAGGGGAAAAAAAGTATCTAGCAAAAGCATATAAAAAGAGAAGAGGTGAGCACTGGGACCTGAACTCCAGGAAGCCCCAGTATTAAGGTGTGGGCAGCAGAGACAGAGCCAGAAAAAAAGACCGAAAACAGTTCAGAGATGTATAAAGAGAATCAAGGGAGAATGTGTACCTTAGAGACCATACTTTTGATTTATGGCAATTTTCACTTCAAATGACCACTCTGAACCATTGCCAAAAAATGCCTGAAGCATTTTTTTAATGCATTCCATTATCACCAGTAATCCTAAGTAGCAATCCTCTCCAATCAGATCAGATCATCATGAGCAGGAATCAGGCCTTGCAGAAATAAACTGAATCCTGGTCACCTGGAATATATAACCTGTCGGGTTTCCTAATGGTGCAGTGTGTTCTTAAGAGTATTCTTAAAAGTTCTGGGCAAGAAATCTCAGGGTTTTCTTTTTTGATGACCTCTAAAATAAACAACATATGTGCATGCACAATGGGTAATTAAATTGAACACTTTGAACTCCTAATAACTAATTGTTAACACCCAGTTTCTATGCCCATATTTCCATTGGCAACTTGAGTTATCCTGAGAGAGGAGGAAAAGCAAAAGAAAAGGGGAGCCTATGCCTACAGTGGTTTCCCAGCATACTTTACAAATGGGGTCTTGTAATAATTCAAACATAGAAATGAGGTTGGTTATTTGAATCATCTCAAGGTACTTAGAAATCCAAATGTGTTCAGTGGGAAAAAACCTAAACTGTAGCAGTTTGTACAAAACTTGCTTTATGACTAGCAGTTTATTTGCACTAAAGCATCATCAGTTCAGTTCAGTCTCTCAGTCGTGTCCAATTCTTTGCGACCCTATGAATTGCAGCATGCCAGGCCTCCCTGCCCATCAACAACTCCCGGAGTTCACCCAAACTCATGTCCATTGAGTCGGTGATGCCATCCAGCCATCTCATCTTCTGTAGTCCCCTTCTCCTCCTGCCCCCAACCCATCCCAGCATCAGAGTCTTTTCCAATGAGTCAACTCTTCACATGAGGTGGCCAAAGTATTGGAGTTTCAGCTTTAGCATCAATCCTTCCAAAGAAATCCCAGGACTGATCTCCTTCAGAATGGACTGGTTGGATCTCCTTGCAGTCCAAGGGACTCTCAAGAGTCTTCTCCAACACCACAGTTCAAAAGCATCAATTCTTTGGCACTCAGCTTTCTTCACACTCCAACTCTCACTTCTATACATGACCACTGGAAAAACCATAGCCTTGACTAGACGGACCTTTGTTGGCATAGTAATGTCTGTGCTTTTCAATATGCTATCTAGGTTGGTCATAACTTTCCTTCCAAGGAGTAAGCGTCTTTTAATTTCATGGCTGCAATCACCATCTGCAGTGATTTTGGAGACCAGAAAAGTAAAGTCTGACACTGTTTCCCCATCTATTTGCCATGAAGTGATGGGACCAGATGCCATGATCTTCGTCTTCTGAATGTTGAGCTTTAAGCCAACTTTTTCACTCTCCACTTTCACTTTCATCAAGAGGCTTTTGAGTTCCCCTTCACTTTCTGCCATAAGGGTGGTGTCATCTGAGGTTATTGATATTTCTCCTGGCAATCTTGATTCCAGCTTGTGCTTCTTCCAGCCCAGTGTTTCTCATGATGCACTCTGCATGTAAGTCAAATAAGTAGGGTGACAATATACAGCCTAGACGTACTCCTTTTCTTATTTGGAACCAGTCTGTTGTTCCATGTCCAGTTCTAACTGCTGCTTCCTGACCTGCATATAGGTTTCTCAAGAGGCAGGTCAGGTGGTCTGGTATTCCCATCTCTTTCAGAATTTTCCACAGTTTATTGTGATCCACACAGTCAAAGGCTTTGGCGTAGTCAATGAAGCAGAAGTAGATGTTTTTCTGGAACTCTCTTGCTTTTTCAATGATCCAGCGGATGCTGGCAATTTGATCTCTGGTTCCCCTGCCTTTTCTAAAACCAGCTTGAACATCTAGAAGTTCACAGTTCACGTATTGCTGAAGCCTGGCTTGGAGAATTTTGAGCATTACTTTACTAGTGTGTGAGATGAGTGCAATTGTGCAGTAGTTTGAGCATTCTTTGGCATTGCCTTTCTTTGGGATTGGAATGAAAACTGACCTTTTCCAGTCCTGCGGCCACTGCTGAGTTTTCCAAATGTGCTGGCATATTGAGTGCAGCACTTTCACAGCATCATCTTTCAGGATTTGGAATAGCTCAACTGGAATTCCATCACCTGCACTAGCTTTGTTTGTAGTGACACTTTCTAAGGCCCACTTGACTTCACATTCCTGGATGTCTGGCTCTAGGTGAGTAATCACACCATCGTGATTATCTTGGCTGTGAAGCTCTTTTTTGTACAGTTCTTCTGTGTATTCTTGCCACCTCTTCTTAATATCTTCTGTTTCTGTTAGGTCCATACCATTTCTGTCCTTTATCGAGCCCATCTTTGCATGAAATGTTCCCTTGGTATCTCTAATGTTCTTGAAGTGATGTCTAGTCTTTCCCATTCTGTTGTTTTCCGCTATTTCTTTGCGTTGATCACTAAGGAAGGCTTTTTTATCTCTCCTACATTAAATGGAAGTAGTGGCCTTGAATTTTGATGAGTTTCTTGTTTTGGGTGTATTATATTATTTCATGATTGTATAAAAAGATAGCAGTAGCTCAACATTTGAAAGTCAGTCCTGGTGGGGCCATGAGAGTTATTTTCATTAAAATGGGTTGTGCTTTTCCAATGAAAGGGTCTGAGAGCCCCTTCTCTGATATATCCAAGACCTGTGAAGGATAAGATGATTTTGCTTTGAAGCTGAAACTTGTGTTATATTTCTACATTTTGAAGCCAGTATATTTTTATGATTTATTTTATTGAAGTATAGTTGATTTACAATGTTGCCTTAATTTCTGTTATTCAACAAAGTGGTTCAATTGTACATGTGTGTATATACATGTGTGTATATACGTGTGTGTATATACATGTGTGTACATATATGTGTGTATATATATTCTTTTTCATATTCTCTTCCATTGTGGTTTGTCACGATACTGAGTACAGGTCCCTGTGCTACACAGCAGGACCTTGCTGTTTGTCCATCTTATACACGCCCTTTGCATCTGCTGATCCCAGCCCCCCATCTGCCCATCCTCCCCTCCCTGGCAACCACAACTCCCTTCTCTTTGTCTGAGTCTGTTTCTTTTTCATAGATAAGTTCATTTGTATCGTTTGTTCTAGGTTCCACATATAAGTGATACCATACGGTATTTGTCTCTGTCTTTCTGACTTACTTCATTAGTATGAAAATCTCTAGGTCCCTCTATCTTGCCCCAATTGTTGAAGCCAGTATTTTTCAATGGTTAGTTTGTTGCATTCCTTTCCTTTTCAGATCAAGCTGTCTGACTTTGGTTTCTGTGCTCAAGTTTCCAAAGAGGTGCCAAAGAGGAAATCCTTGGTTGGTACACCCTACTGGATGGCACCCGAGGTGATTTCTAGGCTGCCATATGGGACAGAGGTAAGGAGGTGATGGTTGTTGCTGGGGAGTGGGCAGGGCCTGGCTGAGATGCAAGGGTTCTGAGCTCGTTAATGACCCCAGGAGACCAGCTTGATGACTTTTAACTCCACATTCGATTGCCATTCACTAGGCTTTTCACAGAGCAAGTTGTGGCAGAAGAGAGTCTGTCCACCCTTGGGGTGTCACGACAGCATTGATCGAACAGTATGCATAGGTCCCAAATGGGCAGTGGGGAAGAGGCACTCCACTCTCATCTAACCCCCAGGGCCAGTGCAACCTGAAAAGTGGCTGGAGACTCACAGACGAGCAGGTGTGTTCAGAGGATACAGGGCCAGAGAAAGCTCCACAGATTGGGGTGAATATTTGGGTGAGAAATAATGTTTTCCCATTGGAAAAAATTATATATGAATATTGAAACATATTTTAAAATATGGCACAATTTCTGTTTGTTCTGGAAAGGAAATAACCTCTCATAATCTATTTTGGTTGTTACTGACTTTTAAATTTTAAAAAATTGTCTTTTTTTACTGAATTATTCTTTAAATCCTACAATTTACAACTTTCAAAAAATTTCACACACATGATTCCATACAATCCCATAGTAACCTTCTGGGTTTTTTTAATTCTCCTGTCCCCTTATTGCCCCTCCCTCCTTCCCTCTTCCCACTTGTAACCATAAGTTTGTTCTCTATTAGTCTGGTTCTTTTTTGTTTTATTCACTGGTTTGTTGCATTTTTTAGATTCCACACATAAGTGATGTCATACATTTTTTAGATTCCACACATATTTGTCTTTCTCTATCTGACTTTCTTCACTTAACATAATACCTTCCAAGTCCATCTGTGTTATTGCAAATGGAAGCATTTCATTCCTTTTTATGACTAATATTCCATTGTATGTATACCCCGTCTTTTTGTATCCATGCATCTGTTGATGGACACTTGAGTTGCTCCCATACCTGCTCCTACTGTATTAAGGGACAAGGTTTGGATACATAAAATGAGGGGCAGAAGTGGAGGAGGGCTCTCGGGGGAGGGAACGGTGTGAATAAAGCTCTGAGACACGCACACACAAGGGAGGCAAGGAGCACGTTCGCCTGGGCACGGCGTTTCCGCACACCGTGGTGCGGGAGACAGTCTTAGAGTGGGGAGCAGAGGCAGGGTCGTGCACCAGTGAGCGGAGGACAGCGGCCGGACTGCCGGCGGACTCTCCTTCCCTGGTGTGCTGCCCTTGGATAAGTATGCCTCTTGCTTATGTCACCGTGGTCCCGAGAGCATCAGCTCTCAGTGGAGGTCACTTCTGGGCGAGAGCAGGAATGCAGCTCACCGATAAGAGGTGTAATGAGGGAGGAGGGAGCCGCCAGGGCCCGGGAATTTATAGCAGCTCTGGCACCTCATTGCCCTGACTTCCCATTCTTTAACCAGGAAGGATTGCTTGTCATCTCTTTCTTTCCTTTCCTCCAGTCCTGACAATGGTTTTACAGAATACAGTTTTGTGTACACTGCTTCAGAGTGATAAAACACAAAGGGAAAAACCTAAATACGGCAGCAAATAACTTAAAAAATCAACTTAATAAAAGAATCAGAATATATTGTGTTGTGCAGTGTAGCTCTTTGGAGTTTGTTATGAATATGCCAAAAACTTTTCTTATTTTTTTCTGGTTTAAATGTAATTTTCTTCTCTGTTTGTAACATAAAACTTTGAATGGCTTTCTCATCTGACCTGATAAAAAACAGGATTTTTTTAAAGGTTCTGAACTTCAGAGTAGTAAGACATTCACATGTACCTAACTGTCAGAATCTTCACTGAAGTTGCCTTTAAAAAGCAGGCGAAGACCAGTAGCAAACACTTGGTCACTCAACCGTTCAGCCGATAAATCTGAATTGTAGATTTTGAGAAGTTACAAATACCGTATGAATTTATGAATGAGTATGAATCTACTGGGTTCCCTGGCCATACTCAACCTTTCAGAAAGTTCTCTTTGCCTGAGATAATCACTGTGCCTAACAGGTGGACATCTGGTCCCTTGGGATCATGGTGATCGAGATGATTGATGGTGAGCCCCCCTACTTCAACGAGCCCCCCCTCCAGGCCATGCGGCGGATCCGGGACAGTTTACCTCCAAGAGTGAAGGACCTCCACAAGGTGAGAAGCAATATCCATTGCTGAAATTCCATATTGTTCTTTGATTTTTCCTTCTCTCTGAAATGTTAAAGACTGGCATATCACATCTGGGAGTAGATCCTGATTTCTAGGCATGGACCTTGTTTAGTTTTTTTAATTTACTTTTTAGTCACTTCTAAGTGCTCTATTAGCTTCTGCTGTACAGCATCACAAATCAGCTGTAAGTGTACATGTATCCTCTTCCTCTTGATCCTCCCTCCCACCCCCCACTCACCCTGCCAGGTCGTCACCGAGCACCAGGCTGAGCTCTCTGTGCTGCAGTAGCTTCTCGTAGCTGCCTGTTATGGAATTAGAGTTGTTGAGTTCAGATCTCTGCTCTTCTTGTTCACTCCCTTGGGCAAGTGAGTTTGCCCCTCCCTCTCTGAAGCTCCTCTGTGAAAGTGGGCACATGAGCTCCTCTCCCATGGGTGGTTGCCTCTCAGCACTTCTGCACTGGGAATTTAAGGCACGCTGGGGGTGTTCTAATGACCAGGACATCCCAGCTTAAAGCCCCACATTTCCTGACTCTCAGAGGGGTTGCATTCTAGTTGGGGAAGCAGATAACAAACTACACACAATGGATGATCAAAATAATTTTAGAGAGTAGTACATGCCAGGAAATGAATAAAACGCTGTGAGGTGATTGAGGCGGGCAGAAAGGAATTGGGAGATAGTTTTGGCTGAGTGTTGAAGGGAGTCCTGTCAAGGGACTGGAGCCTGATTGGCAAAAAGGAGCAAGTCATGCAAAGATCTGGGATAAAAACATCCCAGGTGTAGGGAGGAGCAGTTTGAAGACCTTCAGCCAGGGCAAAGTGAGCAAGGTGAAGGATGAGGCATGTCAGAGGGTGGACAGGGGCTAGATAGTACAGGGCAGTGAGCAACATGGTGAGGGAACCAGCGAGGGTCTTTCCTGGTTTCCAGGCGTCATCAAGCAGAGCCAAGCTCAGAAAAAAATGATGCTAAGTCAACAAACCACCACTATGCAGCCACCAGTGGGGCTGGGCTTGCTGAGAGAGCTGTTTCCACAGATTAGCACTAAAAATACCGACCATCCCACTACCCCCCAGATACTAAGAGGGAGAGAATTGTTTGTGACAGCATCCCCTCTCCCCTCATCCCTACACCTTAGGGAAGAGGCCCTGGAGAATCACTCATGTAGGCTGGGTGGACCTGCAACAAAGTGGGGAAGCTGCTTGAATTGAACAAAAGCGTGAAAATTTTACAACATTGGACAGTTTAAATAATGTGCTCTGCTCAATAGTGTCTGACTCTTTGTGACCCCCTGGATTGTAGCCCACCAGGCTCTTCTGTTCATGGGATTTCCCAGGCAAGAATACTGGAGTGGGTTGCCATACCCTCCTCCAGGGGACCTTCTTAACCCAGGGAACCTGGGTAGGAGTATGGAATATATAGGTGTGTGGGTATATGTGTGTGTGTGTGTGTGCATGCGTGTGTTTGTGTGTGTTTTAAAGAATTACTGTAAAACATATGCTTTTTATGTACTTGAATGTACATGAGATATACTGCAAAAAAGTAAATTAAAAGAAACTAAAGGACAAATGCTATCTGTTGTCACATTCCTTAGGGAAATTTGTTTCTCTTCAAGAAAGGAATTCCAGGAACTTCCCTGGCAGTCCAGTGGTTAAGACTTCCCTTCCAATGCAGGGGTTGTGGGTTTGATCCCTGACCTGTGAGCTAAGATCCTATAAGCCTTGAGGCCAGAAAAATAAAAAAGCATAAGGCAGAAGCAATATTGTAACCAATTCAATAAAGACTTGAAAACTGGTCCACATTAAAAAAAGTCTTAAAAAAAAAAAAAAAAGGGAATTGCACAAAGCCTAGATGGCTACGTGGTTAGAAAAATAAACAAATAAAACTCATTCCATGTTTATAACACTGCTCATCAAATGTGTGTGACCACCATCTGAACATAGTGGGTTCACCATAAGAGCTGCTGTCTCTTAATTAGTACGTATCTTTGTTGTACTGTCATTTACTCCTAGTATTTCAGGTTTGAAAACGATAAGGAAAACAGCATGTGTTAAGAAAGGCAATGCCTGCTTTTGCTCCCATGAGCTCTTTCTCTTCAAGCTGACTGTCCGGAATTTGGCCTTGTGGGCAGAAGGCTTTCCTGGGAGTTTGCTGGGAGGCCACTTGGGGGGCCTGGGTTGGGTCCCATCGTTAGTCCTCAGGAGGCCGTCCTCTGTCTCCGCAGGTCTCCTCAGTGCTGCGGGCGTTCCTAGACCTGATGCTGGTGCGGGAGCCCGCTCGGAGGGCCACAGCACAGGAGCTCCTCAGGCACCCGTTCCTGAAACTGGCGGGGCCGCCGTCCTGCATCGTTCCTCTCATGAGGCAATACCGGCATCACTGAGCGCAAGAGTCACAGAGGTGACGAAGCCAGATGAGGATGCGAGAACAGGTCGGGAGAATGCAGGGAACCGCAGAACATGCAGCAGGCCTGCGAGCCCAGACCAGCTGACTGATGACGACCGGCAGGGCTCGGCAGACCGGGGCGTCCTCTTGTGTCTTCAACAGGCATCTCTCCACTGACAGCTGGCACGCTCATTTGGGACATGGCTTTAATAAGTCATTATTATATTTTTCAGCCTTTCATCCAGCAAATCAGAAGGACTCAGTACAAACTCCGTTATGGTATATCCTAGCCACATGCAGGGTAATGCATAGGATTTTCTATATTGAAAGAATACTTTTCTGGCAAAAAAAAAAAGAAAGGAAAACAAAAAGCACTTTTTTCTTAATGGTAGCGGTGTAATGTATTTTGCAATGAATTTGTAATTTTTCTGTACGATAGTTTTGATAATTTATAGTACTTTGATGTCACGTAGCCATTGTATCAGTTGAAGTAATACCTGTTTACTAGCAAGAGTTTGAAAAAAGTCTTTCCTACTTTTTTATCCCTTTCAGAGAACCAACGATTCTTTAGGAACTTTGAATACTGAATGACTCTCAATCACCGTCAGCTTTAGTAGAATATCTTTCTTATCTTAACAAGTGTCTTATGTGATGGAAGAAGACTTAAGAGTGATGGTGATGGGGGTGGGTGCACATTTCATTTATCCAACCAAAAATAATGCAGTGAAATTTGAGCCACGGTATACCACCAAAAATATTCCTTGGGAGAAAACGAAATATTTTGAAAAACCACATTTTCCTTCAAACCTATTAGTAGTAGTAAACCATCTTTTGCACGGCAGTATGTTCCCCCAGTACCTTCTCTTAAATGAGTATGATGTCCCCTTGTGGCCAAATTTCCCCTCCAAGGAGCAATTTCAGTGCTAGGATGGTTTGATGTATCTGTGGGAGGTGCTGAACTCCATGTTCTGCCCCTGTGCCATCTTGATTCAGCACCCCAGTGCTAGGGTCATTTGGACTTCATTCCCCGAATTGAATGTTTCTAGAAGACTGTGAGAATTCTAGTCTCACAGAAGGAAAAGAGAACAGGGCAAGATGTTTGGTTTTGTTTGTCACTGTTTTGAAAGCTCTGTATGCTGGCACACCAAACTCTTGTCTGTGCTTCCCTTTGTACCGCAGTATTCATTGCTGTTGTTTCTGTACCGTGCTGGGAGTCTGGACTCTAGAGGATGCATTAGGAAAAGGGGATTTTTCCCAGGTGTGATCTGAATTCAGTTGTGACCATGTTACGTGTTTCTGACATAGGAGAGTTGTGCTGCTGACTAGATCTTCTTGAATGTTGATAAACATGAATGACTACTACAATACATTTTGTGTTGCTTGTTGGAAGAATTTGCATGTTAACTGTAGGCCAATATAGATTTGCCTTTAAAACTCTGGAAAAGCTACATAGTCATCATTAGTTTCTATTAATTCTGCATCAAACAAAAGCCATTTGTTACCAAACTGGAAAACCAGAGGCTTTTCTTAATGACTTCACATACTGTAACAAACATGAATTTAAAATTTTGAAAATGCTCTGGCTACTCTAAGCCTAACTAAGAATGTTTGTAATTAATAGGTTGCTAATTATTTATTATAGCTAAAAAGGAAAAAAAGGCATAAAATGACTTTCTACTGTTTAGATTTTCAGTTTTTCTCTAAACTGGAAATGCCTCATCATAAATAGGATCTATAATTTTTTTTCATAAAACACAACACACTCAATGTTTTATGTAAAATATTAAAATATTAATATAAGGCTGTAAGAATGAAAATAATCTAAATCCAGAAAATGGCAGATATGGGAGAGATTGTATTCATTTAACCAGGACTATGTAGAAGTAGAAAGGAAGCAAAAAGAAAATCTTTTTTTAACCAGAGCAAATATTAAAAACCATTGCAGAAAATAGTGGATTTTGGATTCCAAACATTTTCGACAGTGTAATGGAGATTTTTCTGTAATTTTCTTATCACTGGGTCTTTTTTAAAGTCTTCATTGAGTTTACCAAAAGTTACTGTAGCTTAAAAGGTTTTGTGAGCATTAACTATTGGCAGAAACTGCTCTTGCAAATAAAAATAAATGTTTGCCTTTTTTTCCACTGTGTCATTGGAAACTCGAGTGATTTCCTGAATTTGTTTCTTGAGTGACAAGAATGATGTCTTTATGACCTTGGGGAATGCAAATGAGTTGCTATAAAATTATATGTAATATCACATTGACATGAACCACAGATAAAAATTCCTATCCCCAGAGGTTACAAACATTGTAAGACAAGAATGCAGATACTACTATGAAGAAAAAAAATTTAATCCTGGAAGGCCAAATTCAAGGAAAGCTAGATTCATGGCCAAAGATTCCTACTCTACCTCTCTTGTTCCAAAGATGCTGGACTGATCTGAATGTTTTTACCCACAAAAGATATAGTCAGGAGGTTGTTCTGGATCAGAGAAGCTCTCTGGGAGACTGAAAGCGAGTGCTGGGACACCTGCTCCACTTGGTGACAGGGGAGATGTTAACGTTTATCCCATGAAGTTGGGAGGGATGCTGATACATATAGAGTTCATTTCTCATCTGGAAGTTTCAGAAAGTGAAAACCCCAGGACATACGTAGCCTGAGGCTCAGGATGAGACCTCTGGATAGTATATATTGTGTGCCTGGGAAGAGAAAGATGGAAGCAACCTTCCCCAGGCAGGTCCCTGAAGCCCTACGCGGGCATAGAAGACACCCATTTCCTCTGGCTCTGATGGTGCATGGAAAGGGAGCAGGGAGCATCAGTCAGTTCAGTTCAGTTCAGTCGCTCAGTTGTGTCTGACTCTTTGTGACCCCATGAATCGCAGCACACCAGGCCTCCCTGTCCATCACCATCTCCTGGAGTTCACTCAGACTCATGTCCATCGAGTCAGTGATGCCATCCAGCCATCTCATCCTGTCATCCCCTTCTCCTCCTGCCCCCAATCCCTCCCAGCATCAGAGTCTTTTCCAATGAGTCAACTCTTCACATGAGGTGGCCAAAGTATTGGAGTTTCAGCTTTCGCATCATTCCTTCCAAAGAAATCCCAGGGCTGATATCCTTCAGAATGGACTGGTTGGATCTCCTTGTAGTCCAAGGGACTCTCAAGAGTCTTCTCCA
This sequence comes from Bos taurus, assembly GCF_002263795.3. Taxonomy (NCBI): domain Eukaryota; kingdom Metazoa; phylum Chordata; class Mammalia; order Artiodactyla; family Bovidae; genus Bos; species Bos taurus. Next base: position 2,563,248 of record NC_037340.1, on the reverse strand, counting down.
ACACCACAGTTCAAAAGCATCAGTTCTTCAGTGCTCAGCTTTCTTCACACTCCAACTCTCACATCCATACATGACCACTGGAAAAACCATAGCCTTGACTAGACGGACATTTGTTGGCAAAGTAATGTCTCTGCTTTTCAATATGCTGTCTAGGTTGGTTGTACCTTTTCTTCCAAGGAGTAAGCGTCTTCTAATTTCATAGCTGCAATCACCATCTGCAGTGATTTTGGAGCCCCAAAAAATAAAGTCTGACACTGTTTCCACTGTTTCCCCATCTACTTGCCATGAAGTGAAGGGACCAGATGCCATGATCTTCGTTTTCTGAATGTTGAGCTTTAAGCCAACTTTTTCACTCTCCTCTTTCACCTTTATCAAGAGGCTTTTGAGTTCCTCTTCACTTTCTGCCATAAGGTATGTCATCTGCATATCTGAGGTTATTGATATTTCTCCCAGCAATCTTGATTCCAGCTTGGCAAGCGCTTAATTAAGAAATGGGATGGTGCCCAACTTGGCGAGGGCATTGGAGGCATGCACCATGGGAGAATCAAAGAGAAATACAGCTGCTTTTCCTTGCTTCCCCATTTTTTGTTGTTTGTTTTTTGACTGTGTTGTCTTCGTTGCCACGCATGGGCTCCCTCTAGTTGAGGCTAGCGGGGCTGCTCTTTAGGGGCAGGGCACAGGCTTCTCGTTGTGGTGGCCTCCGCAGTTGCAGCATGCAGGAGTAGTTGCAGCTTGCAGGCTCTGGAGCATGGCCTGAATAGCTGTGGCATGTGGGCTTAGTTGCCCCATGGCGTGTGGAATCATCCTGGACTGGGGATCGAACCTGTGTCCCTGTACTGGCAATTGGGTTCTCAATCACTGGATGACCAGGGAAGGCCACGGCTGCTTTTCTACAGTGTACAGGAGTTGGGAAGGACCTGAATATTACTCTAAAACCACATATATCATCCATACCATGACCACTCCAAAAGCAGAGGCTGTCTTCAGTTGGACACGAATGAGATTCAGGCATCTCACCTTCCTCCAACAGCATCTCCAGGCAGCTGATTGCAGCCAGCTGGGTTACTGAACGCCCCCCTCCTGATGGCTCCCCATAAGTTTGAGCCAGGAGTTTGTAAGAGATTTGATTTGGGGGAGGGACTCAGAAGAAAGAAAGAACAAGAAAGTGCACCGTGTTTCCTGACACTACCTATGCCCTGCTACTTCTGTCTCTTTCTCCGATGCAAGCTTAGCCCGAGCAAAGGAAAGGGGGGTTATTTTGAATTCGAATGAGATTGTCTTCTTTAATGGCTTAGACAGATAGAATCAGGCTGAATTATTGTTGTGTTCCCTATATCCACTGGGAAGAACACACTCAGTAGCGATTACTGGAAAAATAAAATCATTCCATGAAGTTATCAATTCAGTGAGTTCAGACTCTGGTCAAAACGATCCAGTGACTATCACTGGGTCATCAAAGAAACGGTAATGGGATTTCAGGCAGAGAGAAGATGGATTTGGTCTGAAGCAGGTACAAAACGTACAAGCAGGAGCAGTTCTGTGAGAGGGAGATGAAATAGCACTTGTCCAGATTGTGCAGCAAACCTGTCAACAGAAGTCTTGAAATGTGTATACCCTGAATCAAGAGAATAGATGACCTCTGCATGGATTCTGACAGAAGGAGAATCTAAGGCAAAGACCCACATACAACTACTTCCTGAGAGATGACCCCAGGAAGCTCACTGGACATGGCGGAGTGTGGAGATGAGACCAAGAGGGACAGAGGTTTGAAAAACGGGTGTGTATTGATGAATAGTCACTCCTACGGGTGCCTGGGGCTCTGTCGCGCCGGAGACCTTCTGGGAGAGATGCTCCAGAATCATCTTTCTAGGAGCAAGGAGGCTAAGAGTATTTATGCACCATCTCCTATTCCTCGCTGCTTGAGAGCTGCTTCTAGGGCATCATCCCCCAGAATTTCCATCTTGCCCTGTATAAGGAGAAAGCTTGTTCCCTCTGACAAACAGGGAGGGAGACGCAGAAAGCCATAGGCATGTGTAAGCTCCAGGAAGGGCCAAGGGAATGTGGGTGCAACCCTGCCAACATCTGGCATAAATAGATCTGATGAAGGAGGAAAAGGGGACTTGAGAAAGTTGAAGGGTTCCTGATTTCCGGGTCAAAATACACTATTTTAAAAGCAAAGAGATTCCTTATCCTGAAAGTTTTACCCACATGGCAAATGCTTTGATGTTTATGCCCCATCATCATTGACAGCATTTTGAAAAAAATTAAAGGCAGAAAGTATGGCAAGGTCATGTACAGTCCACCTTAATGGAGCCTAACCAAGTCCCAACTGCTTGGTTGATGACGGTACATGAATCATACCTGAATAGACCACACACACACACACACACACACCCTGTTCAGCTTCATAAGGGCAGGGATTTTTGCCCATTTTGTTTACTAATGTGTCCCCAACACCCAGATCAGGGTCTACAAAACACAGGACTAGTGCTAACAAATAATTGTCATTTCATTTGTCACATGAGCCTTTGTAACTCCTTCCCCAGCAGACAGTCTGACAGGATCTGTCACTTTATTTATTTATGTATTTATTTTTACTGAAGTAGAGTTGATTTGCAACATGTGGCAATCTCTGCTATATAGCAAAGTGACTCAGTTTATACTTACATGCACTCTTTTTGAAATGATAACTTAAGTAGCCATCAGCCCTGGAGTTCTTAACCTAATTTTGTTCCTCTTGGCTGTTTGAGGCCTAAGGACTCCTCAGGAAAATGTTTTAAAGTGAATAAAATACATAGGCTCACAAAGTAAATCAATTAAATACAGTTATAAAAACATATTTTTGTTGTCATGGTTATAATGTATTAAATAACAAGATTTGTGATGGGTCTAATAACTACTATAGTTTCAAACAAGAAATATAAATGATTTTTGGATGCATCTCCAATGAGTGTAACATGGTGATTTCTGCAGAAGACACATACCCAGGTGGTGCTTATGTATGTTCATAATTGAAGGAAATGCTACCCTTCATTTAAGGCTAGTAAAACTGGAAGAAGCACAAGTTGGAATCAAGATTGCCGGGAGAAATATCAATAACCTCAGATATGCAGGTGACACCACCCTTATGGCAGAAAGTGAAGAGGAACTAAAAAGCCTCTTGATGAAAGTGAAAGAGGAGAGTGAAAAAGTTGGCTTAAAGCTCAACATTCAGAAAATGAAGATCATGGCATCTGGTCCCATCACTTTATGGGAAATAGATGGGGAAACAGTGGAAACAGTGTCAGACTTTATTTTTTTGGTCTCCAAAATCACTGTAGATGGTGATGAAATTAAAAGATGCTTACTCCTTGGAAGAAAAGTTAAGACCAACCTAGATAGCATATTCAAAAGCAGAGACGTTGCTTTGCCAACAAAGGTCCGTCTAGTCAAGGCTATGGTTTTTCCAGTGGTCATGTATGGATGTGAGAGTTGGACTGTGAAGAAAGCTGAGTGTCAAAGAATTGGTGCTTTTGAATTATGGTGTTGGAGAAGACTCTTGAGAGTCCCTTGGACTGCAAGGAGATCCAACCAGTCCATTCTGAAGGAGATCAGCCCTGGGATTTCTTTGGAAGGAATGATGCTAAAGCTGAAACTCCAGTACTTTGGCCACCTCATGCGAAGAGTTGACTCATTGGAAAAGACTCTGATGCTGGGAGGGATTGGGGGCAGAAGGAAAAGGGGACGACAGAGGATGAGATGGCTGGATGGCATCTCTGGACGTGAGTCTGAGAGACTCTGGGAGTTGGTGATGGACAGGGAGGCCTGGTGTGCTGCGATTCATGGGGTCGCAAAGAGTCGGACATGACTGAGCAACTGAACTGAACTGAACTGAAAACTAGAAGTGCAATTTTCTTTCTCATGTAAGTTCATGGACCCTGACTATCTCCCCCAAACTGACAACCTCCTGAGCCTCTGGGCTGGGAGTGGAGAGAATCCCTGCATAGGAACATTCTCTGAATCCAAAATAAACAGACATAGAACACTGGATGCCAGGTTAAAGAAACAAAACAAAACCCTGTATTGGTCCTTTGGGGTCATTTGTGAATGTGTATAGCTGGTAAAATTTGTACACTCATGTTAAGAAGGATGCTACAAGAATGTCATTGCATGTAAGCTCAGCCGTGTCCAACTCTTTGTGACCCCATGGTTGCAGCCCGCCGGGCTACTCTGTCCACAGGATTTTTTAGGTAAGGATACTGAGTGGGTTGCCATTTCTTCCAACAGGAGATCTTCCTGATCCAGGGATCAAACCCGAGTTTCCTGGGTGTCCTGCATTGGCAGGCAGATTCTTTACTACTGAGCCACCTGGGAAGCCCAGTGGAGCATTCTCAGTGCGCTTCAGTTCAGTTCAGTTGCTCAGTCGTGTCTGACTCTTTGCAACCCCATGAATCGCACCACGCCAGACCTCCCTGTCCATCACCAACTCCTGGAGTTTACCCAAACTCATGTCCATCGAGTTGGTGATGCCATCCAGCCATCTCATCCTCTGTCATCCCCTTCTCCTCCTGCCTCCAATCCCTCCCAGCATCAGGGTCTTTTCCAATGAGTCAACTCTTCCTATTAGGTGGCCAAAGTATTGGAGTTTCAGCTTCAGCATCAGTCCTTCTAATGAATACCCAGGACTGGTCTCCTTTAGGATGGACTGGTTGGATCACCTTGCAGTCCAAGGGACTCTCAAGAGTCTTCTCCAGCACCACAGATCAAAAGAATCGATTCTTTGGCAATCAGCTTTCTTCATAGTCCAATTTTCACATCCATACATGACCACTGGAAAAACCATAGTCTTGACTAGATGGACCTTTGTTGGTAAAGTAATGTCTCTGCTTTTCAACATGCTATCTAGGTTGGTCATAACTTTCCTTCCAAGGAGTAAGTGTCTTTTAATTTCATGGCTGCAATCACCATCTGCAGTGATTTTGGAGCCCAGAAAAGTAAAATCAGCCAATGTTTCCACTGTTTCCCCATCTATTTCCCATGAAGTGAAGGGACCAGATGCCATGATCTTAGTTTTCTGAAAGCTGAGCTTCAAGCCAACTTTTTCACTCTCCTTTTTCACTTTCCTCAAGAGGAATTTTAGTTCCTCTTCACTTTCTGCCATAAGGGTGGTGTCATCTGCATATCTGAGGTTATTGATATTTCTCCTGGCAATCTTGATTCCAACTTGTGCTTCTTCCAGCCCAGCGTTTCTCATGATGTACTCTGCATGTAAGTTAAATAAGCAGGGTGACAATATACAGCCTTGACGTACTCCTTTTCTTATTTGGAACCAGTCTGTTGTTCCATGTCCAGTTCTAACTGCTGCTTCCTGACCTGCATATAGGTTTCTCAAGAGGCAGGTCAGGTGGTCTGGTATTCCCATCTCTTTCAGAATTTTCCACAGTTTATTGTGATCCACACAGTCAAAGGCTTTGGCATAGTCAATAAAGCAGAAATAGATGTTTTTCTGGAACTCTCTTGCTTTTTCAATGATCCAGCGAATGTTGGCAATTTGATCTCTGGTTCCTCTGCCTTTTCTAAAACCAGCTTGAACATCTGGAAATTCATGGTTCACCTATTGCTAAAGCCTGGCTTGGAGAATTTTTAGCATTACTTTACTAGCATGTGAGATGAGTGCAATTGTGCGGTAGTTTGAGCATTCTTTGGCATTGCCTTTCTTTGGGATTGGAATGAAAACTGACCTTTTCCAGTCCTGTGGCCACTGCTGAGTTTTCCAAATGTGCTGGCATATTGAGTGCAGCACTTTCACAGCATCATCTTTCAGAATTTGAAATGGCTCAACTGGAATTCCATCACCTCCACTAGCTTTGCTCGTAGTGATGCTTTCTAAGGCCCATTTGACTTCACATTCCTGGATATCTGGCTCCAGGTGAGTGATCACACCATCATGATTATCTGGATCATGAAGCTCTTTTTCGTACAGTTCTTCTCTGTATTCTTGCCACCTCTTCTTAATATCTTCTGCTTCTATTAGGTCCATACTATTTCTGTCCTTTATCAAGCCCATCTTTGCATGAAATATTCCCTTGGTATCTCTAATTTTCTTGAAGAGATCTCTAGTCTTTCCCATCCTGTTGTTTTCCTCTATTTCTTTGCATTGATCACTGAGGAAGGTTTTCTTATCTCTCCTTGCTACTCTTTGGAACTCTGCATTCAGATGCTTATATCTTTCCTTTTCTCCTTTGCTTTTCACTTCTCTTCTTTTCACAGCTATTTGTAAAGCGTCCTCAGACAGCCATTTTGCTTTTTTCCATTTCTTTTCCATGGGGATGGTCTTGATCCCTGTCTCCTGTACAATGTCACAAACCTCTGTCCATAGTTCATCAGGCACTCTGTCTATCAGATCTAGTCCCTTAAATCTATTTCTCACTTCCACTGTATAATCATAAGGGACTTGATTTAGGTCATACCTGAATGGTCTAGTGGTTTTCCCTACTTTCTTCAATTTAAGTCTGAATTTGGCAATAAGGAGTTCCTGATCTGAGCCACAGTCAGCTCCTGGCCTTGTTTTTGCTGACTGTATAGAGCTTCTCCATCTTTGACTACAAAGAATATAATCAATCTGATTTCGGTGTTGACCATCTGGTGATGTCCTTGTATAGAGTCTTCTCTTGTGTTGTTAGAAGGTGTTTGCTATGACCAGTGCGTTCTCTTGGCAAAACTCTATTAGCCTTTGCCCTGCTTCATTCTGTACTCCAAGGCCAAATTTGCCTGTTACTCCAGGTGTTTCTTGATTTCCTACTTTTGTATTCCAGTCCCCTATAATGCAAAGGACATCTTTTTGGGTGCTTAGTGCTGTCCAAGGACTTAAATGTACTGTTGTGTATCCTCAAATAACTTTGCAAGTAGGGAGCAGTGAGCTCCACTTTCAGATGAGAAGATGAACGCAGAGAAGCCTAATAATTTGGCTAATGTTGCAAGTATACTGGTAGCTAACTCTTTTTGTTGTTGTTGTTAACCAGAAGTTTTCATGCTTGTGCATCCGAATTGCTTGGAGAGAGCAAATAGTCAAACTACCAATTCCAGGATCTCAGCATGGAGATTCTCAGTCACTGGTTTGATGCCCTATAACTGCCATCTTTCAGTGCCCCCAGGGATGATTCTGTTGCAGGCTGCTTGCAAGCTGCACTTTGAGACACAGATGGAAGCTGTGTCCGTCTGGTTCAGGTTGCTCGGCTGTTTGTTCCAGGGAGGTGCTTGTGCCCAGCGCCGCTTTGGACAACCCTGCCCCATGAAACACCCCAGTGCATGCTGCCTCCACCACACGCTGCAGGTCATTCCTGCCATCGCTCCTCACACTTCCCCATTCTCATTTCTCTGGTATCTCCCCCATCCACATGGATTTGCCAAGTCTTTGTTAATGGAAAGACTGGGGAATTGGCAAGAACAGCGAGATTACAATTTAGAGGAATTTCTTAGGCTGGAGAACGGTCTCTCCTGCCCTTGAGGCAGATTCACTTGGAGCTATTTCCCAAGAATGGTGGAACCTCACAAAGAATCAGGCTCAGAATTGAAATTAAACTCCCTTTTCCCCTGAGAAACATACATATGTTTCATATGGCCAGGCTTTTACAGGCTGGCAGACCAGCAACCAGACACAGCATCTTTTTGTGCCCGGAGGCATTTGTGCTTAAAACTCCAGTAAAAAAGAAAAATGAGGGTTAAAGGGGTAATTGAGCATCTGTGCTTTAGCTGTTGTTTTCTTTCCTGTCTCTGAGCCTGGGAAGCAATGCAGATAGACAAGCCTCTGCCCTAGCTTGCTCCTGCCGCAGGAGCTTCGGCAAAATGCAGAACAATGGCAAGGGACGTGAACCATGCCTCTGGGCACCGTGCCCATCCACCCAGAGACCGCCAACCCTGCCCTCATCAGGAGGGCCCCCCTATATTTTGCTTATCTGATAACGAAGATTTTAAAAGGGCTGAGAAAAATAAGGTGTAGAAATTAGGCTGAACTTGAGACTTAATTTTAGGACTGCTAGATAAAGACGCGGGAGAAGGCAATGGCAGCCCACTCCAGTACTCTTGCCTGGAAAATCCCATGGATGGAGGGGCCTGGTGGGCTGCAGTCCATGGGGTGGCTAAGAGTCGGACAGGACTGAGCGACTTCACTTTCACTTTTCACTTTCATGCATTGGAGAAGGAAATGGCAACCCACTCCAGTGTTCTTGCCTGGAGAATCCCAGGGACGGGGGAGCCTGGTGGGCTGCCATCTATGGGGTCACACAGAGTCGGACACGACTGAAGTGACTTAGCAGCAGCAGCAGCAGATAAAGATGTGACAATTAATAATAACAGTAATGGTCCTGGCTTTTTATACAAACTATGTATCACTGGTAGAAAAAAAATCACTCGATTTTGAGAATTAAGAAATTTGGATTCTAGAAAGATTTACTTAGCTTAGCCATAGGGATGTGACCACGTGGCAACACTTTGAGAAGTGGGAAGGTACCCTGTTCTATCTCCAGTGATCTGTGTGTGTGTGCTCTTTCCTGTTAAACCTCCCCCTGTAGAGACCTGCAGTTGTCAAGTTGACCGCTGCATACCCAGCACTGAGCCTGCACTCAGCAAGTGC